>NC_083097.1:93539601-93873353 GCF_949774975.1 Lagenorhynchus albirostris | reverse complement strand
TAACTTTTTTTTTTTTTAGTAGTTACTATCTTTATCTTCTGAGAAAATGGTGAGGATGCTTTGTGAGGAAAAGGAGAGAGGAGAACTATAAAGTCTATATGAAAAAAAAAATACAATCAGAAAATGAGGTGTCCTTGACTTAGCAGACTTTTGGCAAGTTTTCTAGCCTGTCCTGCATGTGAAGGGTCTGGTTTGGGTGAAGTAGGGAGGTATGCTGTTACTTTCCCTTTGCGGAGGTTGTGGCTGGCACTCAGAACTCTGCCACTTCTGGCTGTGTGACCTTAAATAGGTGACTCCATTTTTCATGCCTCAGTCTCCACATCTCTAGAATGGGAGTCATAATAGCGTCTTCCTCATGCCATCGTTGGTGAGAGGTCCGAATGAGAACTTGTGGATGAATTGTTTTGCTCTGTGACTGTCACACAATAAATACCCAATTAATGATCACTTTTATTTGTTGTATTCTATTACGCTTTTTAATCTGCTTCAGAAAGGCTCAGACTTAGTTCCCTTTTTCTTTATGCTTGGTTCTCCTTTCTCCCAAAAAGGCATTCAATGAATCTTGAGTCTGGAGCATGTAGATGATGATGGCAGTGGTGATGATGATGATGATGATGATGATGATGATGATGATGATGATGATGATGATGTAAGGGTACCATTATAGGGAACACAGAGTGACAGACAAGCCTATAGGGATTTTATGAGAGCTCCGAATAAGCGGGTGTATGGCAGGCAGATACTCAGCCTTTCTCTCCTTCCAGTAACACCTTGAAGAACATACAGTTACTATCCCCACTTTAGAAATGAGAAAACTGAGAATTAGAAATTTAGATAACTTACTCAGTGTCACACAGCTAGACTAGGCAGAGCTGTCTATCTGCTGAGCCCACACAATCGTGCAAAGAGGAGAAAACCCTGTTCTTCTATCTTCACCTGCTCTCCAGCCCTCACGCCAGGCCTTTGATTATTCTGGTTGACTTGGAGCCAATGAGTCACCTCCTGGCATCTGGTTTCTCCAATGGGGCTGTGAGATTGGGTTTAAAAGGAAATGAGAATGACACAGAGCATTTCTCAGGAGTCTTTTCAAAGCCAGTGGTCACTACTGGTATATGTGGATGCTAAGACACCACTTAGAACTAAAGGCCTCTGGAGTCGATTTTCCTAAGTTTCTCTAACTCAGATTTTTTGTTCTCCAGGTTTAGTAGGGGGTCATTGACCTCTTTCTTGGGTGTTTGGATTCTTAAAATACTCAGGCAGAAGTTTTAGAAATAGGTGGCATGTTTTTGGAGATTTGAAATTTGTGTTATAGTGTGAAACCATTTCAGATCTGTTCAAACCCTGATGAGTCTATGGTATGAATACCAGTGAAACAGATTCTTCTGAAAGAAGTGTGCTTTTTGGACAGTAAAGAAAGTAATGTTTGTTAAGCTCTTGCTTTGGGCTGTCTGTAAAGAGTATCACAAAGTTTGCTCCATTGAATTTCTGAGATACCTCTGCATCACTGAAATGTATGTTTCTAGAAATGCTAGCACTGTATGTTACTCATCTTTGAATCCATGCCTAGCATACCATAGCACTCCATTAATTTGACGAACACTTGAATAAATGTGTCCTTTTTCACACATCAGAGTACTGACGCGGGACAATGTATCCAATGCTAGGGAGCATCTCTGCTAATTGATCAATAGCAAGCACAGATTCCTTACAGGCATTGGAGGCTCTGGCGTGTCTACATAGGAGGGATTTGGAGAAGACATTCTGGTTGGAAGGGAGGGCTTCAGGACAGGTCTAAAAACTCTCTTGGCATAAAATGCACCCAGTTTTTTGGTTTTATTGCATTTGTTTGGAGTGGCTTTGGAGGTGCTGATAGAGTTAATGCAGAGAGATGAGAAAGCGTTTCAACTTGCTTTTTGGTACCGTGATCATACGTAAGCTTCTGAAGAAGTGCTCCCAGAGGCTAACAGGACCAACATTGAAATGTACTTAATCTGACTCCTTTCATCAACCCTACGTGAGTCAGCATCCAGTAGAAAAGATGAACCAGTAGTCAGCGGCAACATGATAGCAGAGGAGCCCCAAAAGGAGTGGGCTGTCCCCTGCTCTTGGACTCAGTTGTAATAGGCACTTAAGCTTTCTTTGATAAAGGAGTTAAAGGTTCTGGCTATGGCAGCAGAACAACTGACCATAGGCCGTTGACCCTTGCAGAAAAGAACTTTTGACCTAAAAGTTGAAAAGGCTATCCATGATGATAAGACGAGCTATAATCATGGAGTGCTAAGGACTTCGTAGATAATGCCTCATTTAGTCCTATCAAGTAGGCCCTGTTTTTAACTCTACAATGTGGGTGAGGAAGTCAAGGCTCATACACAGTACACCACTTGCCCAGAGTCACACAAGTCATCCACGTGAGCCCAGGATTCAACGCTGGGATCCTGGCCCTGTCTGGCTCTTGATCTGGTCTGTGTGACTGCTCACATCTGGGCCTAATAACACCACTCCCTACCGGCAGTGTCCTCTAATTGCAGGCCAACAGGAAGTTGTCAGGAGAAACTAAATGTCTAGCCGAGGACTGGGCTGTCAATCCTGACCTCCAAAGGGGTAATAATGTCTCAATAGCACGTTAGTGAGTTGTCGTGATGAGTGTGATGTAACGTGTCTCTTCTGACCTCAGGATTCTACAAGCCATTTGCCGGAATGATTTAGGATTATTAACTTTTTGCTTAGGTTAAAAAAATTCAAAGTGCCCAAAGAGAAATGGATTTCCCTTTGCTTCCCAGCCCAAAATACAGATACAATTCAAAATCCTTCAAAATATCTAGAGATTGCTTTGTTTGGTATGATGAACACCAGTAAGTACCAAGATGTGCTCAAGGATTCTATCGCCAGTATTATAAGGTTTGAATTAACTGAAGAGCCTTTCCAACCTGCTAGAAAGCACTATGCCTCTTAAAACAAGAGAACACTCTAAAAGCGTTACACCACCATTCAAGAAATTCCAAAAACTAGTCTCTGGCCCCAGCTGACTTCCGCTTTTTTATTTTTGATGTTTCTGTTGCAATAAAAGCCTTCCTACTAGGTAGGATGAACATGACGGTTGCCAGTTGACTGACCCGATCATTTATCTTTAATGTCTGAATGAGAAGTGTCCCTGGCTTAGCAATGGAGTCCCTTGGCAGCGCTGACCAGGGCCCCAGGGAGCCTTGTCAACAGCAGCTATTACTAATTTAGTTGGCATCTTGCATTATATTTAAAGATCACCATGACTCAGCCAAGTGCTATGGGATTATAAACTGCTCAGGCCAAGGGGGGTCACTCACAGAGCCTCAGCCACAGTCAGAGCGCCCAGTCGTATTGTGTTACAAAGATACAGTAAACAGCTCTAGCATTGGAAAGTAGGATGCAGCATAATTACACGCAATTAACTAAGGACTCCTTGGGCAGCAGCCCAACTTGAGACTTTATCTGACAGGGCTGCAGGGCTGGAGAGACAGTGGGGAGAGACCTTATTTTAGCTGAGTTAGGGAAAATAATGTCAAAGGTTGTGGCTGATAGGAGTACATCATGTATAATGAGAAATGAAAAGCTTCTACTTCTGTCTTTTGAACTGACCATCTGAAGTATTGCTTTCAACTATTTTGTAGAATACTATTGGTCCACAGGTCCTGGTTTCCCTCTTTGTGTCCTCTCAGAGGGCTGGAGAGAATATTAAAGGGAAGGCAGAGTAGGAACCCAAGTAGAGGCAAACTCCCACCAGGTCAATTAGCAACTTTAAGGTGGAATCCACACTTCTCTATAGAACAAAAAGAAACAGTCTTAGATGATGATTTGGTATGATCTTTCTATGACAGAAAGCATTGCTAAACTTGGAAATACTTCCTCAATATGAATGCCTTTCCAGACCTTTTTCTTTCCTCTGCCGCTCAGGGCGAATATTAACTTGAAATCCACACTTGTATTTGTTGCATATGCTAATTCCAGATAAAATGCAAGAATTCATTCTGGAAATCTAGGATTTATTTTCTTATATATTTGCTGTAGCCTGGTGAAACTGCTTTTCATGACAACAGAAATGTACTGTTAGGCTGGGGGAAAGCGCTTCTTGAAATGACAGAATGCTGATCTTCCTATAACTTTGAGGATTAAATGTTTGTGTACAGAATGGCTTCTGTTAACTATGGTGGGATTATTTCAGGAAAAAACCGTATCTTTCAAGGGAAGAATGAGGATAAAATTATGAGGAAAGAATTATATAGGAATGAGAAAAAAATTATGTAGGCTCTTGGGAAATTAGGGTACCAGTTCTGTGCAAAGGTCAGTGAATGTATTCCTCACTAGCAAACATTGCAGGAAATAGTCCTATGAGAAGTACTGGGAGAAACACAAGACACTAAGCGATCATTCTAAAAATCCAAGACATAAATAACTTTGCTGCACTACATAGGTTTTACCTATTGTTCACTGGCATTTTATTTTAATTTTTTTTTTTTTTTGCGGTACGCGGGCCTCTCATTGTCGTGGCCTCTCCCACTGCAGAGCACAGGCTCCGGACGTGCAGGCTCAGCGGCCATGGCTCACGGGCCCAGCCGCTCCGCGGCATGTGGGATCTTCCCGGACCGGGGCACGAACCCGTGTCCCCTGCATCGGCAGGCGGACTCTCAACCACTGCGCCACCAGGGAAGCCCTGGCATTTTATTTTTAATGGGTATATTCCATCTTCATCTATAACTGGACTACTGGAATATTGTCTTTGCCTCAAACTCATCCGAGGCACAGAGTTCCATCTATCCTCTTTTTACCTTAAAGGATGGGGTTTTCTCCTTGCCTAAGAATTTTCAGACCCTGGTATTTGGCTCTGGTCCTATATGTTTCTCCTCTTGCCGCTCAAGCTCTAAGCTGAAGTGAGACACTTTAATCACTAAAGAGAGAAGTAAGCATCTACATTCTGTAAGTATGTATCTGGATCCCGCAAGGTCTTGCCCTCTGGCTCATTCTCTGCAGACGTAAAGGTGCTGGATGAAATTATTTAGGTATTAAGGCTTTCATCTCCCTTCCTTCCTTCCCTCCCTCCTACCCTTTCCTCCCTCCCTTTTTTTTTTTTGAAGTAGGAAGAAACACTAATTGTCTTTTTTTAAAGTTTACATATTATAGGTCAAATTTTGTTATGGCAACAATCTCCCTGGGGATGATTTTCCAGCCCAGCAGAAGGACCACATTTTGAGGAAATGTTATTTGTGTTGGCTATTGCTTGAAATCAGTTCTAAGACCAAGTTTCCGGTGGAACAAAAGAGGTGCCGTGTGGTAGAGGGCACCCTGGGCTGGGAGACATGAGGCACGCCTGTACCTTACTCTCCTTGTGCGGAGAACCACTGTGTAAACCTGGGACAGTCACTCCACCCTGGGCCTGGGCCTTCCTACCTGTGACACAAGAGCTTCAGATTTAAAGGAACTCTGTACTCTCTCCCATTCCTCAGAGCCTACCATTCTCTGTGTTGGTTGACAAAGATTTAACTGGACTTCGGAATTTTCAAGCTTCTTTTTTCTTTGTTTTTTTTTTTTTTTGCGGTTCGTGGGCCTCTCACTGCTGTGGCCTCTCCCGTTGCGGAGCACAGGCTCCAGACGCGCAGGCTCAGCGGCCATGGCTCACGGGCCCAGCTGCTCCGCGGCACGTGGGATCCTCCCGGACCAGAGCACGAACCCGTGTCCCCTGCATCGGCAGGCGGACTCTCAGCCACTGTGCCACCAGGGAAGCCCCAAGCTTATTTTTTCCTTCCTTCCCTCCTTCCTCCCTCCCTCCCACCCTGCTTTCCTTTCTCCCTTCTTCACTCCCTTCCTCTATTTCTCCTCATCCCTCTCTCCTCCTTTTCTTCATTTTCCTCAAGCATCCGTCTTTACCTTTATTTTATTTCTCTGTTTCTTAGGGCCCATTATTTTACAATAGGGAAATGGAGGATCAGAAGGGTTAAGTGATATTCTTAAGGTTGCACAGTTAGTGGCTAAAACGCTGAAAGCATCTTTAGGGTTGGGCCTCTCTACTGTGTTCCATAATTTCTCTCTTGCTTTGTCCTCATGATTCTTCTTGTAAGAAGTAATAAGAAGTCCTCCAAAACATAAGTGCAGACAGTCAGATTGTACTTCTATCTCAGAACACAGCAAGGAAGAGGCGAGAGAGGGATGGACCGTGAGAGCTGTACTGTGGCCCTTCACTCTGGGAGATGGGGAAGAATCAGGCTTGGGGAACCTAAGCAAGTGCTGGGGATGTTTGCTTCTTTAAGAAAGAGGGATGTAAACGAGGCAACGTGTTTAATAGCTGGAATTTAATTCGTGAAGGCAGTAGGAAAGAGTAACCATTGCGACTACCACCCAAACCACATTCCAGGCTTTGCTCCAAATGCTAGCTGGGTAGCGTGGAGCAAATGACTTCACAAACATCTTAGGGCCTGAGTTACTCATAAAATAATGGTTTGTTGACTATCAATATCAATAATAATAACATAGAATCTGCCTCAAGGCAGGGAGACTGGATCCTTGAGGGCCTCTCTGGGCTCCATGTTCTAAGTTTTGATTTTATAACGGAAAAGTAAACTTGGACAGACATTGCCAAAACTGCTAAAAAGCCTGAGGCACTCTGTAACACAACGATGAACAAAATAATTGGATGGAACCAGGTTTTCATCATTCTGAGCTGAAAAATGATAATATACCTTTGTACTTAAAAAGGTGATTTCTCCCCCTCTCCTTCTGGTTCTTTATAGCATTTTATGGTATTTAAAATTAGAAGTCAATTAAAATAATTTTTTAAATAAACATTTTCCTGGCTCTCGCTTGCATCTACTAAGGCAGGCTTCCAGAGACCTGCGAGGTCTCCCAGGCAGCTGCCTGTAGGAGTCCTGGTGTTTGCCCTTTTCCTGTGCCGTCACCCTGCAGCTGGGCAGCTGCCCACCTTCACTGTCTAGCGGTCACTGCTATCACTTAGATGGTATTGCTGTGTCAGGAGGTGCCCCAGCCCCTGGTTCCAATGCCACCCTGCCTTTGCTTTTAGACAAAGTGAGGCAGAATCCTTTGTGGTACTACATACCTCCAGAGGCTCCTATATGGGGCTGCTGGTTCTGGACAGTGAGACAGTACTCTGGAATTTTCCTTATTGTTTCTTGTTCCCAAATAGAATCCAACTCTGTATGTTGGGAAAGAGGTAGGGAGGCTAAGTCAAATGAGAAACACCTCCATATACTCAGATCCAGGCTGAGGCTTTGTTCTAGGGTCAAGCGTGCTGTGCTCCACAGATGACCAGCTTTCCTGGTCTCCTGGGATGGAGGAGTTTCCTAGACTGAGGACCCACACTGCTAAGACCGGGGCAGTCCCCGGTGAACTGGGACAGTTGACCATCCTCACAGCTCCCTTAGCCTGCATCCCTCTCTGAGGGGTTCCTCAGAGGCCTGAGCACTTAGCCATCTTTGAACCTCAGCAGTGTTTGTAGCTTAGACTCAAATTAGGATTGCTGCTTTCTATTTACACTAAATTTAGTATAGAATAAATAAACCTGAATTTCTTCATTTTTCCGTATCCAAGGAGAACCACTGTACTTGGCACACCACGAGAAGAGGCAGCCCTCCTCACCTGGGCATCAGTCAGAAGTCATGGCAAAGTGCTAAGACCTCAGCAACCTCAGCAAATATTTACTAAGTGTCTAATAGGACCCTATGCAGACCTTGGCCTCTCTAGGGCAAACCTGAACTCTCTTCTTTCTAACAGAGTAGAAAGATTCTTCACCATTTCCACACCCTTTCCTTGAACAAGTTCCCACCCCCAAAGGGGATTTTTGGTTCTTTTGTCATTATATCAAAAATTAACAATATTATTTTAAGTAATACCGCCTGGGCATTAGAACCAACCCAGCAGCTTACAGAGATCAATCAGTTTCTCAGTTTTTTCTTTTAAACCATGTGAATGTAATTTAGCTCGCTGCTAATTGCAATCTATTTAATTACAATGCATGCAGATGTAAAAGCGAGTGCTAACACGGGTTGCAATTAGAGCATCATGTCAAAAAGCTGTTGTGTGTCTGTGATGGTAGAATTAGAGGATGGAGGAAACTTCAGAGGTCATTTAGCTCGTCCTATTGCAGGGCCTTCACGCCACATTTATATAATGCTTTGTGTACATCTCCTGTGATTGTTACATTACAGAAAGGTAGAAAGGATTGACACTAATATTTATTCTTTAGCCACCAGCTATCAGACCTGATCTGGGAAGATGACAAAGATGATTTCACTGCATCTGCCCAACAGCCCTGTGAGGGAGGTACTTCACCCCTACTTGTAGGTAAGTTCTCAATGCTCAGAGAAATGAAATGACTTTTTCCAAGTCATCACAGATCAAAGGTGGCATAGGGATGAGCTGAACCAGATGGGCTTGGTGTAGATGGCCACACTCTCACCACCCTGGAAAGCAGCTGCTCTTTTCTCATGTGGGGAGAACACGAGATTCAACAAGTGACTTGGCCAAGGCTCACTGACAGGATGTGAGATCTGGGAAGGGTATTGGAGGTTATGAAGCTCAACTTGCTCATTTTCTGAGTGATGCAATCGAGGTTAGGAGAAGCTGGGTTGAACTTAAGGCACGCTGATTGAGGCTGGGAAGCCAGTATTCTCCCCTCTCTCTCCCCCTTCTCCCTCTCCCTCCCCTTTCCCCTCCCCCTCCCCCTCCGTCTCCTGCCCCATCAGTGACTCCAGTGTTCCAGTTCATACAGTCTCCCCTCTGCTCTCCTGGACAGCTCGCCTGTCAGAACTCACCTCTGTGTGATTAACTGTGCTGGGCAGACTGGTGCCTGGAGCTTCCCATCCCTCTAAGGAAGGCAGGGGAGTAAGTGATGGAGAGTTGTCTCTCTCTGTAAGAACTCTTCTGGCGCTTAGGAATTTGCCTCCACAATCTAGGAAAATGTGGCTGTTCCCCAGACAGGGTGCAGAGCTGGGATGACTCTAAAAGCTGTGGCTACGTATACTCTAAGGAGGAACACCAGGCAGCATGAGCAGAGTTATAAGATGTTTTGCAAAACTGGATAGAATTCCAATCTTGTGTGAGTGGAATTTTGTTTGTGAATAATGCTTTGTTTGCTGGTGATCCTCAGACTAGCTCACATGTGAATCCAGAGGGCCTGTAGAGACTCAAATGCCTGAGCCCTGAGCCCAGAGATTCTGATTCAGGCAGGCTGGGTGTGGCCCGAGAATTCTCATTTCTCACTGGGCTCTGGGTGATGCTCAGGCAGTAAGGCCTGAGGCCGGCCACACCCCAGGAGCGCTGCTGCATTCATGCACTTACCTAAAGCTAGCTGGGCCTCCACACTCCAGCAGGCTCAGGACACAACAAACCTGAATATTTGAACGTGGCCGTGCTTTTTTAAGGTATTTAGTTTTCAGCAAAACATAATTTATAAAGAAAGAACTAAGGATGTCTACCAGTTCGTCCATCTGTTGCTAATTTATTTTCCCTTGTAAACAAATGTAGATTCTACAATTTGTTATGATGCATAAATTTGGTTATATAATGGGTGAAATCCAGTCTTCTGAAATATGACCATAGTGTAATACTTAAACAATAACATCATTATTCTACACAGTGGATGACGCTGGTTTTTATCCCAACTCGGAGTGTCTATAGCACTTCTGTTGTTTTTTTTAGTCTTCCGTGTCCTTCATAGCAGGTTCATTTGTAATCTTGGCTCCTTACTAATCGCCCCAGTCTCTCTGATCTCCCTTTCCCTTAGTTCAAGGAAGACTAAAAGTCACAGGCAGAACTCTGTTTACATGGATTCATTCCCCTTTTCAGTGGCCATTTGCTGATGAGAAGGTGTGAGATCCTGGCAGCATAACTAAGAAACATACCGTGAAAGAATGACTAATTGATCAAAGGAACCAAAGGCTGAAGTGAGGAAATCACCTTTTAAACTGCAACTTCTCCTTGACTTAATTTGCAGGAGCCCCGCCAAACATTTACAGCGTAAAAACCATTGAGGGGAAGGAAGCAGTATGTTGTTTTCCCTACACCTCCAGAGATAATTGTCCTTGCTGATTTGTGATTTATTGCTTTCATTGAAAACTTAGAGAGGAGGAATGCATTCAGGTAAACAGAAAAAGGAGAATCCCAAACAAGTATTTTTTAATTACTGGAATAAAATGAAGCCGCATAAAAAGACCCCTTGACAGCTTGCATGATTACATTTGATAAACAGTTTGGGAAATCTTAGGACATTCACTTGCAAAATTTACCATAAAAGAGCAGGCTTCTTTGAGAACTGAAAAGATCTGACTTTCATGCAGAAAATGACATGGTGCTTTGACGTGGGAAAGTTGAGAAACTTGCAGAAAGTTGAGTAGGGCTGTGCTCTTGACTCTGTCCACCGCTCAACCTCCTGTGCCTATGCTTACCCTCAACTCCTTTCTCCTGTTTTCTTGAATTACGTCACTCAGTTTCCAGCTGTGCTTTTCTCACCCCAAGAAGGAAAAAATTGGGAGATGAATGCTGCTTCTTTTGTAGTCTGCTATTTTGGGAGGTATTTGAGGCTGTCTTTGCAACTTATTTTATTTAAGTTGTTTTTCCATGCAAATGTTTGTTCTCTACCTAATTTTGGTCATTTCTTTGCAATGCCTTCTCAGAACAAAACCAAAAATATGTGCCGGTGTCACTGTGTGGGTTTGTTACCCAAATGTCCTAATTGTCCTTAATCCACTTCTCTCATATTAGAGAACTATAGCTGCTACTCCTGTTGAGAAAGATTATTTTCTCTGCTTCTGACAGATTCCTCCCTTACTGTCTTGATCCTAAGCCCTCTAATTATGGTTAAGTGTCCTGGCCTTATGATACCTGAACATAAATCGTTCTTAAACAACTAGGTTTTCTTTTGGCAATTCACTATTTTGTCTTCTTCTTTCTTACTGACAGTTATATAAAAAGACTTTCAAATTTTAATGGCTATGACAAAATGTATTACGCTCCTTTTAACCATTCCTCAGTGATGAATATTTTAAAATTTTTCTTGTGTACCTGATGCTTTTCTACTTTCTGTTCTATTTAATCAGAAGGCATTCCCAAGAGTGAGATTATTAGATTGAAGGACACTATTATTTTTATAGCTCTTGAAACAGTTTGTCAGATATATTCCAACATGTAACAACAGTTTCATGATGATGATGCTGGAATTTGGTGTTACTATTATTTAAATTTGTTTTGTGATCTTAGTAGATAGAAAATGGTGCCTATTATTTTTCCATTTTCATGTCTTTCATAACTAGTATCATAATACATTTTGTAATATATTTATTTGCCATTTGTATCTATCATTTAAAAAATGCCACTGTATATTGGTAAATATTAGTTCAGTGAATACTGAGTTTACTGGACACTTTCCATCCATGGGCAGGATGGGAGGGAGGGAGAGTAGAAGGAAAAGAGGAAGAAAAGGAAGGGACCCGGGGAAGAAGGGAGAGCTCGTGTTCTAACAATAGTCATTGGCAGTGCTTGACCTTGCTCAAATATGGGCCCATCTTAAAAAACCTGTCCTGGTTTAAAATTAGACTACTGTGGGGGACGGTCCATATATACAGGCTTTAGGAACTGAAGCCTTCTGTTTAACTATTCTTTGCTTCTTTGTTATGAACGTGTTTAGTGATACCATATGCTCCTCTCCCTTTGAGACGGGCATTTTGCCATGTGTATAACGCTTTGCGACTATTAATTACTCTGTATGAAATAAGTTATTATTACTGTGCTTCTCTTCTCTGATGATTCCAGTTCTCCAGGAGAAATGGGTTTTTGTCTTGTTTGTTTTTAAACAGGCTGCTTCTTACTTTGAGACTTAGGTGCAGTGACAGGACACAGAGTCATGGTGAGCTTTCATGATAGCTTTCTGGGCTCTGAATAGCTTGGAGGAGACATTTGTCACTGGTGACATTCTTGGAAGACTTGAACCTGCTACATGGCTTCAGCTCTGCTTGGGGACATTCAGTATCTCCAGTGTGTTTTTTTATGGCTAATGCCTGTGAGGACCCATAGACTTAGACAGTCTAGTTCTCTGCCTTTAGGTAGGGCAGCCAGCAGTTAGGTTTGGTCAATCATTTGTTCAATCATTCATCAGTTCATGCATGAATCCAACCCATGTTTATTGAAAAACTGCAATTCCAGGTACCTTCTAAGAATTCTGATTCAAGATTGTTTAGGGAAGGAAAAGCAGCTATGCTTTCATGGGTCTCCTGCTGCTAATTCTCTAATGTCTGTCAAATATTCTTTCAAAAAGTGGCAAACTCTTTCTAACAAGCTAACTTTGGCTAATACAACATGCTACCTCACCCCACTGCTTCAGCACACAGGGCTGATAAAACCCTTAAACAAAGAAAGGAGTTGGAGAAATATATAGGACGTCAAGATCTGAACATGTGGAAAATGGTAGCCTCATCAGAAATAGGATCAGAGTAGGGACGGGCAAGAAATTAATATTGAGCAAATACCAGGTGCTCTACACTGATGTGAGAATTATAGAGGATGACAAATATAAAGCACCTGGTGATCTGATTGCGTTTTCTGAGGGTCTGTGACTCTCAGGTTGATTGAACTGTTGGAGAGCAAGAGAGGTTGAGAGCGCAGGCAGAAGCTGTTGGAGTGTTCCGAATGATGATGGCAGCTTAAATCACACGGTGGAGGTAGAGAGAGGTGGACAGAGTCCAGATATATTCCAGACATTGAAATGACTGCAGTTGCTAGATGATTGGATGTGGAGGATGAGGGCAAGGAAAGACTCAAGTGTGACTTCTGGGTCCTGCCTTAGGCAAACAGGTGTTGCCATTTAGGATCATTTGTGATCAGGAATGACAGGAATGGGGTATGCTGGGTGCAGAAAAGTTTGCACCTGTATGTATTATGGGGAAAGGGGAAATTCCTGGACCACGATTTTGAGAAATCTGATCTATAGGTTTCTTCTGACAAGTAGGAAGAAATATGTGGGTTACTTATATGTGTGTCATCTTCCACAAAGCTGTCCTGATTGAATACCTGGGTTAGGTTCTCAAAGATTTCCACCTCCTTTAGCAAGATGTGATTCCATTCGGGCATGGAAGAAAGTCATGACAAAGAGAAAGAGGTATATTATAAACGTTTCTCATCCCTGAAATTTTCTCTTCAATTGTAGTGATAAGAATCACAGTGAACGTTCACATAGCTATCACGATGTGCCAGTCACTGTATGAAGAACTTTGCAAATATTTCCTCATTTAATCCTCTCTGTAACCATGTGAAGTAGGTTCTCTTACTCCTTCTATTTTACAAATAGGGAGACCGAGGTACTAGGAGGCTAAATATCTGTCGTATTTTTATATGTCACGTATAAAAATATATAAAGATGGTAAAAGATAAGATTTGAACCCTGAAAGTCTGCTTTCAGAATAGATGCTTTCAATCACTAGATTACACAGAATAGAAGAAAATACCATAAGAATTAGGATCGTTTTCTCACGTTGAACGTTTAGCTTTAATAAAAGCATGCTGAATTTCTTGGCTTTTAAGCACAAGTTAATCTGTTTCTCTAGGGTCTGATATTGGTGGATGCTGTTATGCATATTCCCCGGAGGGAGAAATATGGGAAACAAATTAGGAAGGTATCCTATTTTTTTTGTGGTGTGTTTTTTGTATGTCTGGGTGTCTGTGTATATCCATATGACAAACACAAACACACATGTTCACTCACATAGGCATCTAAAACTATGGAATCTGGGTATCGTAAGGGAGCTCAGAGATCATCTTTTTTCAGAGATCATCTTTTTTCAGCTTCAGAGGGTTAGGTGACTCCACACAACCTGTTGGTAGCAGAAGCAGCACTGGAACTGAATTTCTCAATTCCTAGACCACCTGTATTTTTCTGTTTCTCTCTTATATATGCTATGTCACCTCCATCTGCCTCCAAAGATGCTCCTTTTATGATAATTCTGTGTGAGAAGTTTGGAGAAAAAGTAATAACTGTAGCCAGTCATTCACTTAAAGGTAATCACAGATCCTCCAGAGTTAGCAATTCAGATTGCAGAGAGATTTGGAGAAACCCTAACTTATGTCCTGAGATTAGTAATCCTCCTAAAGATCTTCAGTTAATTATTTCTGCCACTACCTCTAGGTGGCACTGTTTCCCCTTTAACACTATTGTGAGCAAGCACCATACTTTCCTTGTAATACCCCATAGCACAGTCGAGTTAAGGCGGAAGACTGTACTTAAATTTTCAAAGATAGAAGAATAACTAAAAGTGTCTGCAGCTCACAGAGCCAATCTACCCTGGTTCTTTTCCAGTTGCTGCAGCTGGACAGAGGGCTCCAGAACCTGGGAGCTGCTAAATTAGAGAAATCAAGGTGGTAGAATGTGTCCCTCTAGGGAGTATATGGGAAGATAGGTTTAGGTTGAAGGGAGCCAGAGGAATCACGTTCAAAGTGTGGGGCACATGGGGAACTAAAAAGCAGTATAGCAAATTCATTTCAAGCCCTAAACATGAAAGTTTAAAAGGGCAAGAAGAAGATAGGAGGCTAAGTGGAAGCTTCCTGCAAGAGAGACAAGAAATGGCTGGGACCCAAAGAATATGGCTGTTAAGATGAGGAAGAAGGGAAAGTCTTGGGGATGGAGAAGAAAGCTGGGATTTGGTGAGAATCTGGCTATGCAGAGTAAATGGATGTGAAGAACTAAGCTTGGCTTCTAGTTTTGAGTCTTTGTGTAAATAGAGAGGAGGAGATAGCAGATAAGTAGAGACACATGCCCCTTGGCAGTGGGAGATTTTTTGGGAATCCCCCAGGAAGAGTTGTTAATGGTGCATCCTGGAATCAGGAGAACTGAGGGGGCCTGGTCCAGGAGAATGTAATGACTATTGATGTGATTTTTAGTAAGAAGGAGAGGAGAAGTATGAGTAAGGATAAACAGTTCTTAAATTTTATCACTGCAAATTTAAAGCCTATCCTCTACTCTCCAACATTACCTGTAAAATGATACGCAGTTATATCTTCAAGCTGTGCTTCTCGGGACCTGTTTACACATAACACAAAGAAAATACTGGTATGAATTCAGCTTCTTGTTTCTATTTTTCTATCAGGAAATGATTCTTTTTACCAAAAGGGACTTTTGGTAAACATCCCTCACTGAAGGATGCTTGCCTATCTATGCTCACACAGAGGACTCAGAGGAGAGAGGCAGGGAGCTGCAGCATCCCCGGCATGGCTGGCACCTTGACAGTGTTGAGTAAACAAAGCCTCCAGCAGAAATCAGTCACTCTTCTATATGCTGGGCAAATATAAGCAAAGACCACGATTTAGTTACAAAGGCTTTGAAACAGTAAGGAATTACCCTGGAGAAATTGAACTTTTCAGAAAATATTCAGATAGAACAGCACAGGAACTGTTTCCTTAGGTTGAGCGCAGGCCTGGCAGCAGTTCCACAGGGAGGAGGAGCTGAGTACTGTAACTAGAATTACAGGTATATTTTTTCATACATATATATTATGGAAAATTTCAGTCATCTATAAAAATAGACTAGTATACCCATAATTCAACTTCAGCGATGATCAGCTCATGGCCAATTTTGCTTCAACTGTATCCTTTTTGCTCCCATATTATTTTTGAAGCATAACCCAGACAGTATATTAATTTGTCTGTAAATATTTCAATACACATACATAATCAGCATTCAAACTTCTAAGTACCTCATAATTGTTATAATTTTTTGTTTAAGCCAGAATCTAAATAAGGTATACTCATTGTGATTGGCTTATGTATCTTTTGGTCTTTTAAATTCTACAGGACCCCTTCACTCCCTTTTTTCTGTTTATTCCTTACAATGAATTTGTGGGAGACAACTATATTATTATATATAAGTTGTTTGGATGTAAGACTCTGTGTGGCAGAGACTGGCTAGATATTCACCAATCCTGCTTCCTTTTCCTTCTAAGCACACAGCTAAACCAGTGTTCCCACACTTGTTTTGCAGTCAGATGTGACCAGATGACTGAGTTTTGGCCAATGGAATGTGAGTGGAAGGGATGGGAGCCACTAATTCTTGGCCCATAAAGACTTGCCCTGTGCCCTCTCCCTGCTCTTTCCTCTTCCCTAGTGAAAAGGAAGCCATGCATTAAAGATGGTGGAGCCACGGGAGGCAGAGAGCCTGCATTGCTGAACCAGCACTTGGAGGATAGCTCCTGGCTGCCTGGGAGCACCTTCTATTTTGTTACTGAGATTTTGGGTGTGTTTGTATCATCAGCTAGCAACTCCTTGACAAATGAAATTTTATATGAATCTCATTATAAAGTGATTCTCAACCCTGGATGCATGTTACAAACAACATGGAAACTTTCAAAAAAGGCTGAACCTGGCCCAAGACAATTAAATCTGAATCACTGGGAAGAGTTTGGGGCATTTAAACAGGGTATTTAAACAGAGCACAACATGTAATTCTAATGTTTCTGGGGTTGAGAACTACTGTTATTGGTTGTGGGTTCAATAATTTTTGGGGACACCTTTTCTCATATTCCTAAAGTACTGAGCTGAAAAACCCCACTAGATATTGTTTCCTTTGTCATGTACAGATACCAGGCAGGATAAACATTCTATGGTTATTAAGATTCTGGTGTGTAGTGTGGTATTCAGGTATACAACCTCTCACCCCCCAGTTGCCTTTATAGAATACCATTTTAATGGGACTGATTTCTTTCTGGGCCATACTGGTACACACAGTCTTAAAATCTCTCCATAGCAATCCTCTACTTACATGCACATTTCTGCAAGGAGAAAAGGGAATCTTCTTGGGAAGACAAGCTCTGTGTCCTATTATTGTGTCCCATTGACTGGAAGAGTGGCAATCACATAGTGGGCTTTTATTAAATATTATTGATGAAGGAATGAGTGAATGAATTTATCGCAAGGAGATTATGGAAACACCTGTACAGAGTAGTTCTTCCAGAGAGGAGAAATAGGAGTGAAGAGAAATGAGGAAACAGTTGACTCAAAGCACGTAAAGCAAGAAGGCTTCTGGCAAGTTAGGTTTGAAGTGGAAGAGGGTACAGGAGAGAAGAATGAGATCCACAACATCATTAGAAGCATGAATAAGCACATCATAAAATATTAGACTTGGGGGCTTCCCTGGTGGTGCAGTGGTTGGGAGTCTGCCTGCCAATGCAGGGGACACGGGTTCGAGCCCTGGTCTAGGAGGATCCCACATGCCGCGGAGCGGCTAGGCCCGTGAGCCACAACTACTGAGCCTGCGCGTCTGGAGCCTGTGCTCCACAACAAGAGAGACCACAACAGTGAGAGGCCCGCGCACCGCGATGAAGAGTGGCCCCCGCTCGCCACAACTAGAGAAAGCCCACGCCCAAAAATGAAGACCCAACACAGCCAAAAATAAATAAAAATAAAATTAAAAAAAAAAAAAAAAGTTAGACTTGGTAGGGATGCAAGTATCAATCCAGTCCAACAATGCTCAATCTACTACAATATTTAATACCTTCCTAATACTGAAATAGTCTCCTATGAGATTGTGGTAACATTAATGTATATGATTTTTAAATGTCATACAAAGTAATGTGTCAGTATTTGAAAGATCTGAAATAAGGCAGTGAACCAATATTTCCAAGTGACCAATGCATGCTTTTACAAAATCATGTATCAGGGCTTCCCTGGTGGCTCAGTGGTTGAGAGTCTGCCTGCCGATGCAGGGGACACGGGTTTGTGCCCCGGTCCGGGAAGATCCCACATGCCGCAGAGCAGCTAGGCCCATGAGCCATGGCCGCTGAGCCTGCGCATCTGGAGCCTGTGCTCCGCAACGGGAGAGGCCACAGCAGTGAGAGGTCCGTGTATGGCAAAAAAAAAAAAAAAAAAAAAAAAAAAAATCATGTACCAGTAAAAGATACATTCAAAGTGCAAGACGAGCCCATGGATGTAACAGAATACAAAAAGTTTACTGATATGCCTTTTGCTTTGTAAATGATCTAAGAAACTATAACTTATGAAGTTCAGTATCGAATCATGGATGACGAATGACAATTATCTGGAAAGGCTATTAAAGTACCCCTCCTTTTTTCCAACTATATTTTTGTGTGAGGTTGGATCTACTTCATATACTTCAACCTAAGCCACATTTCACAATTGACTGAATACAGAAGCGGACGTGAAAATCTAGTTGTCTCCTCTCAAGCCAGATATTGAATAGATTTGCAAAATTGTAAAACAATCCGATTCTTCTAATTTTTTGTTTTGAAAAACAGTTACTTTTCAAAAATATGTTTTGTAGGTTAACATGTAGTGGGTTTACTGCTACTGATTTAAAACACTTTCCAGTTTTAATTCCTAATATATTAAATATTGATGGATGTAGTCTACCTAAACGAAAGATTTTTGGGCTCCTCAATAATTCTTAAGAATGAAAAGGATCCTAAGACCAAAAAAGGCTGAGGACCGCTGCTCCAGCCCATTGTCTCTTTGTTCTCATGGGGAAACTGAAGCAAGAACTACATTAAAAGATGGGACATTAAACATCACTAGAGTAAGTTGCCAAAATATAGACGATAAGTGCTTCTTTTGCAGAAGAAAGCGCTTTCAGACAGAAATCAAACACAGAAACAATTCTTTGGTAGAAGTGTTTCAGTTGAGTCTTTCTATGACCTGGCAGTGCAGTTGTCATCAGTGGAGGTTCTAAGCTTGAATAATGTATGACATGGTGCAACCTACCAGAAACAAGTGATTTACGTTATTATTCTAAATTTAAAAACCTTCACTGTGCATATCAGTCCCTTGTCTTTTTAGAAAAGTACAAAAGAAAACAACAGCAACAAAGAAGGAGTAATAGAAATTACCATCATCTGCCCATAGGAAAATGGGCAGATGATGGTAATTCGAGCTGGTGAGTGGTTACGCTGCAGCCAGAAGTCCGAGGTCCTGGTTGTCAGCCCAGGTGACTACAGAAATGAGACCTGCTGCAACCAAGTTCTGAGACAGATGTGATTGAGCAGCGCAGGATGCTTTAAAACATGTTTCCTGCAGGCCACGTCCTTGTCAGAGACACAAGAAGGTTCAGCCAATCAAAAACTTTCAAGGACCAGTGGTGGTAAGCTTCAAGTCACGCAGAATTGTTGGGAGCTGCTGGGGAATAGAAGCAGAAGGGTTCTGGGGAGGTGGCAGAGAAGAGGGTGACTCTTCACCCAGAGTTACTAGCATTTTAAACAACAGAGATCAAGGTCTCAGAACATAGACCTGGGGAAGAGGAGCCCTGTGTTTTAGAGGCCCACAAGCTAGCCTGCTCTAGCCATGTAGCTCCCCGCACACAGGGCCAGAATCTGCAGGGCCAAGGGAACTTTCACACACTCAGCCCATGCTATTCACTGGTTGGCCACATTCTGGGTTCAAGGCTCCTGGAATTCTCTGCACAAACAATCCCATCCTGTATCCAGGCTGAGCCTATCTTGAGGGTAGGCCAGGCACCAGTGTGTGACCCTAAGTCTGAGGGGTGGCTAAAGGGTTGACTATTTGAAGCGAGTGTGAATGGAGCTTGGACATGTGGTCTGTGGTGTCCATGCTCAAAGACATGAGGTTCCTTGTGGTGCAGACAGAGTCAGGAACCCTGGTGACTGTCCTCATGTGACATTATTCCTACACCAAACTCTGAGGAATCTAAGAATGCTAAGTTCGAACCTGACCTTCTCTAGTCCATCACCTCATTGTTGTCAGGGTTAAAAGACAGAACATATATATTTTTAAATAGTGGGGCTCCATTTGTTCTCTTGTCTGTGGACCCATGGATATTAGGGGCAGGTTTGTCCAAAACTGTTTGTAGACCTGCTGGCTACCTTTAGCACTGGAATATTCCTGGTGAGCCACGGTCTCTGTCTTTAGTCATTTGTTATCTAGAAACTTAAACTCACATTGTGAGTTCTTAGCAAAATAAATGTGTTTGTGTCTAGGCATCATATCAAAGAATTTTACAAGTCACTGTAATTATTATGGGGTCACTAAACCCCTCCCTGAGTGTGACTCAACTGGGCCAGTGCCCATATTTTGAGCTGGTGGACACAGAGTGGTCATCCTTTTGGGAATATCCGGAGTGTTTGTCTGCGTTCGTGCTGGAATCTTCCCATACGTTAGTCCAGAGATATGGCAGCCCCAGGGCAGGGCCACTGCCCTATCTACAGCTTGTAGGGAAGCCAAGCCTGTTAATTCAGAGACTATCAGACCCAGAGGAGTGATGCGCGGAACCAGAGCTCCTCAATCATGACAACGTCTGGGTGCACACCATACATTGGAGAAATGCCTGTTGACTCACCATCTTCACGGCAGATGGCTCAATTCACCATCCAAACTGTGGCTACTGTGGGGAGTTAAAGATAGGACATTCAGAATCTTTGCAAGTCAGTCATAAATACAGTCGCCATTGTGGAGAGCTACCTCTGTGCCGCTAAGCGCGTCATCGTCATTGTTTACTTATTTTAATTTAAATTCACATAACCTGACTCTGAGCCTGCACAGACCTAAGCATTTTAAAATATCAATTCATACAATCCTGATAATAAACTTATATGGTAAGCACAATGTTAACTTCGTTTTATAGTTGAGGAAACTGAGGCACAGAGCGGTTAGGTAAAGTGCCCAAGGTTGTAAACTAGTAGGCAGTGGATTAGGGGCATGCCCTGGGGCAGCCTGCTTCCAGGGTCCAGTTCTAATATATTTAACTCTCTTAGGGCAGACATTATTATCATCCATTTCACAGAGACTTTGACGCTAAGCCCTCTAGTTTCTCCAGCTTCCCTGGCTAAGCTTGCATAGCTGGTGAGAGGTGCTGGAGCTTGAGCCCTGTCTCCTAAATCACCTGGACTGTGGAGCTCCCCCACCCCTTTTCTGAGAGTCCTGGATCCACAGGACTTTGCTGCATATTGAAAGACTGACGATAGTGGATATCTGATCTCTGTGTCATTTCCATTCTCTCTAATGACTGTAGGATAAAGGCCTACAGATGGTCTGGAGGAGGCCCTGTGATAGCTTTGCAAAGCACTTGAGATCTGCGAGGAGGAAAGATGGGCATTGGGGGGAGATGATGGCCCTTGCCGCCTCATGACTGTGGAGACTGGTGTCTGAGTGCTCAGTTGACATATGGCTTGATGTGAACCAGGTCGTATGGAGTGGAATGCCTCATGGTACAGTGAAAGGGCCCAGGTTTTGGAGGGTGGCAGACCTGAGTTTGGGTTCTACCTTCATTGTTTACTTGATCTGCTTGGAGTCTCATTGTTTCCTCCTGAGTAGAATAGGGATGGTGGTACTGACCGTGTGGGTGGAGGTGAGGGCAGGGCATAGAGAAGGCAGCCCATACGCGTGCTGGTTTCCTTCCCCTTTCTTCATTCAGAGCCTCACATGAGCTCTGAAAGGACCTGTAGAAAGCTCCCTGTACTGGGGATCTGGCTAGTGGGGAGGGTGTCATGCCAGCGTATTCGTCCCCTGGACTCCGGAAAGCGGAGACCTCCCTGGCCAGCAGTGTGGCCTGCTGAGCCTGCTGACGCAGTGGCTCGGGCAGAAGGCCCAGCTCTGCCTGGCCCTTTGCCTGGGCTGCTTGAGCCAAAATGCAGGAGCCGGGAGGCCTGGCTGGGGAGGTCCAGGGCCTGCTGCTGTTCTTTCTCTTCAGCCCAGAGTCTGCCTCTCCGGACTCAGAGGGATGCATGGGACATTTGCAAAGTGGGGGAACTGGTGCTACATTTCTCCTCGTTCTCTCTTGCCGGTTTTATTTTGTGGTGTGAGGTAAAGCCAACTGGGTAGAAAAGGCATTCCCGAGAAGCAATCAAACTTGGCAGTTTGCTCCTGGGTCAGGGCTGCACGGGGCCAGGGAGCTGTAACCTTACCGCTTTTGTCCTCTTGAGGGGAGAGTAAGGAGTCCAGGTCTAGAACTATTTCTAAAGCATTTCCTCCGCTCGCCCAGCCTGGCTTGGAGGGAAGAGAGGTAGCGGGAGCATATGTTCCATACCGATTTGCATGTGCACACTTGCCTGCATCCATTATCTCACCTCATTAGGGCTTGGAAGGGGAAGTGGAGCCGAGTGCAGCAGCAGCATGTGTTTTCCTGAGCCCTGTGGAGAATTGTCCCAAACGGTAAATGAAACAGTTGCGAGGGCCGGCCAGGAGCCCGCAGGCGGCTGGGCATCTCCCGGCCCAGGCCCAGCAGTGCCTGGCCGGCTGCGAGGGTCCAGCTGCGCTCGAGTCACGTGGCCTAGCGAGGGCGCATCCTGGCCAGGCGGCTCTGTGATGGATGGTCCTGCTGGAGCTGCAGAGGCTCCACGAGGCTCTGTGGATCCCCACACGTCTGCTCTCTTGGTTTGGTGTTCCTTGAGCAGAAAAACAAATGGTTAAAACGAAGCAATGCCTTCCCTGCTTCACTGACAGCCACCTTTTAAAAGTGGAGGTGGACAGAGAGCTAATGTTTAGCTCTTAATGAAAATGACAGTAGGAAAACCTCAAGGTCAGGGCTGATCAAGAAGTGGGAGGCATGGTGATGGGCGGAGGGGAAGCAACTTTCTTGTGTCGCTTTCATGCACACCTCAAATTTGTAACCAAATGAGCCTCAATGTTCAGTTGTATTTCATATGAGTGTATGAAAATTATACATATGTAGGTATATAATATATATGTATATGCATGCATATGCATGCATATATGTATGCATCTGTACACATATTTGTATGTATGCATATGTATATATATGTATATATGTAAATATGTGTATATTTGCATGCATATATGTATGTATATATGTATGTATATGTATGTGCATATGTGTGTATATACGTATATATATGTATATGTGTATAGTATGTATATGTATATATGTATATGTATATAATCAAATACAGGTGTGGAAGTGGCCCAGGCCTCACTAGCTATCCGAATAGGCCTGCCTAAGTTTATCCTTAAGTGTTTGTATGATTGTCACCTTTCACCCTTTGATGCCTGTCCCATGGTTTGTTTCTGAGACTTTCATCTCTCACCCCTTGAGTGGAGACCTGTTCGTAGACCTGACTCTCATTCATCAGCTGTGTGAACATGATCAAGTCATTTGACACCCCTGGGTCTCAGTTTCATCTTTTGAGTAGATGGTGTCATATTGACTGACCTAGTTATGAGGTTGAGGCCATTGAAAACAAAATGACCCAACAGTACCTGCGCCCATACTTTTATGGTGATAAAATGCCACGTAAACGTGGAGTGATATCATTTGAGAATGAATAAAGCCATTTTCCCCCTTTGCCTGTGAAAAATTATCTATTGATCATCTCTTGAATCTTTCCCTTAAAGTGGTCTGGACTAACTTAGGGCCTGCTATCAACAAAGCATCGCAAGACCAAAAGCTGGTCTTTGGAAATAAAAAGAGCCCTTCGTAAGCTTCCCCAAGGGGTAGGAATTAAACAAATTCAGGGTTTACTGAAGGAGGGCTTTGAAACAGAGAGGTGTTTGGTGGTTGTTCTCGCCTCCATCCAGAATGGGAAGTGGGCGATGGAGCATTTGCTGCCCTGCCTGGTGGTCTTGAGGAGAGAGGGGTCCAGGCTGGAGGAATGTCAGGAAGGTCATGGAGAATCTATGGCAAGAGGTAAGGTCCAGCCAGCTGTGGGGCCATGGCATGACCCGAGCACAGGGTGGGAGAACATCATTTCATTGATTCTGACCTACACTGAACAGACACAAGAGCTGTCAGGACTGCTTTTCACCCCATATCCTTGGAGAAAGGTTTCTCATGGGTCTGTGTTTTATCATCTCTAAATTAAATGGTTCACAGTGCCATTTGCTTGAAGACAACTTGAAAAGAAATCATTAGGCCCAGAACACACAGTACAGAAAAGTGGGGTGGATTAGAAAGTAAAATCAGGCATCAGGATGACAACAGTTTACCCTCATGGAAAGGAATATTCTGCCAACTGTTCCCATATACTTTTCTTTCGAACATCCCCTCATTACCATTTTAAGACATGTGCTTATTCAGCTGCTCTCCAATTCTGCAGTTTGGCAAAGTTAAGTTGGTAGTATTAGCCCTTATGTCGTAGCTCAGGTGTGAGGCCTGCTGGGTCCTTGGCAACTCGGGCTGTGAGGGTGTGTGGAGGAGGAGTAGGGGGAGGGTGGACCCAGTCACAGGGTCCGGAAGCCTTTAGCCCTAGATACACAATGGGGAATGGGCCTAGCAGAGTGGGGTGCAGGGGATGCAGGGATGGTTGCAAACCAAGGGATCAGGCAGGCTGTGGTTGCTGTTCCCAGGCAACAGGAGCAACCTGCCTTCAGCTTGGAGGGTGGCATCTCATCTTATGAGAAGATTCCGGAAGACAGTAATAGAGGCCAGGTGTCCAGACCCAGCTAAATGGACTGTGTCCTGGGTTGGGCTTGGGCGTTACACAGGGCAGCAGGCTGTACAAAGGAGGAATAGTCCCTGTGGCCTGTCGGGATCCAAGGGCTAACAGAGCTGGCTTAGGGGCCACAGGAAAGCCCAGGCTTGGCCCTGTTTGCCTGGCTGGGGCTCTACTTGGCAGGCCAAACAAAAGCCCAGCTGTCTTGATGGGGCTTCTAGTCACAGTTCAAACCCCTCTTGGCTGGCCACAACTATCTGGTGATTGGATCAGGGACTGAGGCTGCCTGAATCTGAAGGATGGATACTGCAAGAGATGCCGCTAAAGGACTTAGAGGAGATAGAGGTTGAGTTTTGGGGATAACGTGGCTCCCTTAAATATCGTTTGCATGTGCTCAGTTTGGTACAACTCTGTTACAAAACAGAGAAAGTTTTCCTCTTTGGAATGACCATCTTTTACCCTTTTCACACTGTCTTAGATGAAGAGGAAAATCTGATTGGCTCGCAGGGCACCTCACCCTTTCTCCCCACCCCTCCCATGATCATTTTCATGCGTTTGCTGGGCAGGTGGCTAGAGCTGAAAGCAGTCCGTCAGCATGACATATAGCACAAGTAATGGGTTCAAACAGTACTTTTGGCCTTGGCCTCATTAACCTCAGGCTTTCAGCAGTTGAGCCAAAGTCTCCACTTGGTAGGGGTAGTTGTGACAACTGCTGTAGCTCTGAAGAGGCAGAGGCAGTGTGCATGGCTCTGTTATAACTGGGGAGGGGGGGAGGGGAGGGCTCAGGAAGGGGGCTGGGCTCAGCGGCAGGCTGAGCCACCCATCAGTGTTGTGTAAATTGCAGGACTTCGCTGGGAGGTAACACGGAATCTGAAGTAACAAGAACTTTACCCTTGCATTTCTGAGGGGAGAAGTCAGTCAGTTTGAAAATGTTTTTGGGTTCTGAGCAACGTCCTATCTTGAGAGTGACAAAGGTACCTGACTCAACTGAATACGATCGACATTTTTCTGAAGTCCTGTGATTCTCTGGCCAGTAATACCTGTGCGTAGGACCTGCACGGGCAACTCAACAGTGTGTGCGTCCTGTGAAACTCTCCAAAAGTGCTTAACATGACCTATAAATAATAAGTAATGGTCAGCATAATGAAGAGAGTAAGCACTGAGGTGTGTTTACTGCACCTAAACTGATATATTATCCTGCTGAGGATGAAGCTTCCTGTTGGTTTGCTAAATTATTCTTTTTGTTATGTTTAAGGTGCAGTGTTTAGTGATTTACTCCTCTTTGTAATCAGGCTGGGTGATTAGAGAAATCTTGCAGTGGCTCCGTTCTTCCCCTTTAATAACATGCTCACGGGGAGTCTAAAGGTGACGTGCTGCTTACTGCGAGAGGAACATTTAGAGTTGGGTCAGAACATTTGTGCAAAGTGAAAAGAAATGTAAATCTTCTCCAGAGGTTACCATCAATAGTGTCTGTCTAAAATGTGCAGCAAAATTCCAATGGCTGGTCTATCTACCTTGAAACATGTTTGGGAAAATAGCTCTTCCAAATGCAGCTACCTAAAATTAGGTCAGACGTCTCAAATTTCTGAAGTCTTGCTCTAATATCAGCTTTTAGAGGGCCAAATATGATGCTAGAGTGATGTTATCATCTTGGCCTCACCTACGGAGATCTCATTTTCAGAAGGCATGTCTATTTTTTGTCTCTGCTGCTACAGATCACCTACAGCGTTTCCTTCAAAGTTGGACTTACACATGGAGGCTGTCCTTTGCATGGCAAAAGGCATCCCGAATGCAGTCAAGGTTCTGATTGAAATTTTCAATAACTTCCTATATCTGCTTCCTTTTTCCATGTATGATATATCGTGGAAGAGTCTCAACCTACAAGGTCCTCGGCATAGATCAGCTTTTGGGAAGCCTGTTTTCTTAGTGATTATATTTAACAACTTTGATAGCCTAGTAATTTTAGTCTTAAAGATGCACTTTTGTATTATCTGGGTAGTTTGCTCCTAGGATTAGAAAAGAGGGCACTTTATTGGGCATCAAGGGACATACCTGAATTAGTGGACCTGAGAGTTCTTGTGAAGTTTTAATGGGAATCGGCAGCATGTTTGTTAATGAGAAAGATGGGAAATACACTATGGTGAATCAGAACCACGTGGTAGTTTTCATTTTAATGTTCCCAGAGACATAGCTCCAATATTTTTTTCATTTATGCTCTTCCCAGATCTTACTTTCCCTCGGTATAACTCCAGCATTTTGGGAAAAGTCACTTATGTTAAAGGTGACATTGCTTCCTCTTTTGGAACATGCATTTGGCAAGGAATTCATTAGCCAGACAGGTGTTTATGTCACTGTCAAATTGCAATTGCTATTTTTTTGTTCGTTTCTGCCTATGGGAATAACACAGCTATTAGATGTTAATAAGAAGCAAATAACTTTCTATGACCTTTTCTAAGTTTAGGCGCCTGAAAGAAACAGCAGCCGTTATTTGAAAGGTTGCTTATTATTATTGTTCTCTCTCTATAAATTTAAAATGACATGTGCCTGGAGGTAACCTGGGATACATATGCTTGGAGACTAGTTGAAAGAGTATAAAATCAAGAGTATAAAATCAATGCAGGAGGCAGTTGGGAGCCTCTCACGAGAAGTAAAAGTGTCAAATAACACATGAAAGACTTGATTGCTGTTGTATAATTATATATAGAGGATGGGAAAGGAAAAAAGGGTAAGGAGACTACATTAGCAAGAGTGGAGAAGTTTACACTGGAAAAATTTATGCACAAGTAAAAATGACATGGATGGAGGCTGAAACAAAGGGAAATAGAGGAACACATTTAAGTGCTATCATTCAGCAGAACTTGGCATTGGTTAGGCTAGTTCTGCAGGCAAAATAATCAAGATCATCTCCAAGGTTAAGACATTAGGGAACAAACTGGAAATGCCAGCCATTAGGGGTACGATCAGAAGATGGATAATAAGGGAACAAGCTGTTACTAATTTTAAATGGTAGTAAAACGTTGGAAGGGAAAATCCAGAAAGTTAGAGCTGAAGGAAGCTTAGTAATCATTCAGAATGCTCATCCCAGAGAGGAGACTGGAGAACAGCAAAGGTCAATGAGTTGGCCAGTTAGTGAGACACCTGGGACTACCACCCGTACTTCTTAGTTTGTGTTTTATACCAAAGTGCTTTGTCAGTGCCTCATGGAAAAATAAATGAGAGAGAAGGATATACTAATTTTGGGGGCACCCATGTTACAGGCCAAAAGAGAAGCCAGGATTGCATGTATAAGCTGGACACCAATGGTTTGAGTATGAAGCAGCGTCCAGGAATAGATGCTTTAGGAGCAAGTGTCTAAGATGGAATATATGATGGAAAGGACATTTGAAAGGACAATAAGCCGAAACTCCAATAGTGAGGCTGTGCAACTGCAGTTCTGAGATGTTTGGGAGTTCCTGGGGACCTTAAGTGTGAGGTGGAGCTCAGGATTTGGGGCAGGGGTGCAGGTTTGGGGGCTACTACTGAGCGTGCTCCATGTAGCTGTAACATACCTAAGAATTTTAAAATGGTCCCGTGAGGCCTCTCCCATCCCCGACCCACCAAGTCTGGCCAATATGTTACAGTGTTAGGTCAGATGTATCTGTTGCCTTGGTTACTCTGACTGGAGATTTAGAAATCAGCCTGGTGAACTTGGGGAGTCTCACTGAACCATCAGGTAATACCAGAGAAGACTCTAGGGCCTTAGTTAATTCCTTGTGCTGGTCAGAAGCCAAGCCTGGTTACTTTGAGAGTTGGAGGGCTTCTCAGGGGGAAGTGGGGATGCTAACTATAGTTAATAGGCGGTGACTCCAAGGGTTGACCTTGACTCTTCAGGGATGACGTTGGGCAGTCAGTGTCTACAGAGTTGCAGAGCGTCTCCTAACAACTTTCCCTGTGAGCTGTTGCTGAGGGGAGCTTCCAGCTCTGCTTAGCAGTTCTCAACCAGTTTCTCTAGGCTGGGCCCCCAAGCTTTATCTGAGACTGGCTTATAAGTGCACAACTCAGTTATGTGTAGGAGGCTCAGGGAGCACATTAGGGTTGGTTTCAGAAGGCTAACTAATGAAATGATTTCAATGATAGTATAGCCCAGTGGTTAAGAGCATTCAGACTTGACTCTGACACCTTAGTTCTATGATCTTGGGCAAGTTGTTTTACCTCGCTGAACTGCAGTTTCATCATCTGTAAAATGGGCATAATAAAAATACCTGTAAAATTGGGTTTTAAGGATGATTAAATGAGATACTGTATATGAGGTGCTTAACCTTGTGCCTAGCTTATGGGAGGCATTCCTTCAATGTCAGGTGTTATTATTGTGACTCCTGATGAGTGAAGGGTCTGGACTGTAGTTTGAAGACTCCTTTGGAATTCTCAGCCCTGGAGTGCTCTGCATCTTCAACCAGCAAGCAATCTGGTCTCTCAGGATATAGTAGGAAAAACTTCCCTGGGCCTAAAGGAAACCCACTGACTCAAGTATCCATGAATTTCAGAAGGAAGAAAGAACATGGAAGTAAGAGGTGAGCTCAGCACAACCTCCCCTCACCCCCAGAAGAATGGGGTCTGTGTGTGTTTTGCAAGGATCTGAACCCTGGAGTTAACTGGTCCCCAACATTAAATCACCATGAGCTTCAAGGGTGGGGATTTCTGGGTCTGAGTACCAATAGGAACAAAAGTATTTGGATGTTTGGGAGAGGTTTAGGAAATGGCCCAGCTTCAATGACACAGAGGCAAGAGACAGAGTCCACATGAAGTGCGTGTGGCAGTGGAACTAGTGGGCTTCAGAAACGGCTAGGAAGTAGACGGCTTCACTTATTGGGGAAACCCAAGGCCAAGGTCCTGACATTCTAAGAGATGACTAGAAGTGAATTCCTCCTACGTTTGGCTACAGTCTCCAGGGACTCAGACCATTGGGACGATGATGGGCGGTGCCAGGCCTGGTTGGCAAGGCAGGTGTGCCAACATCAGGGAGCCCTGCAGGGTCCAGGGGGCCCTGAACAGACAGAGAGCTCCTGTTGGCCATGGAGGTGTGAAGAGTAACAGCAGTGACCAGTAATGGTGCCTTCTACTTGCCTGATGCTTTGCAAAGTGCTTCATTTTGAGGCATAAAAAATCTGATCATTTTACTAACGGGCATGAGTTTCTTTTACAAAAGGAATTGTATGTATGTATTAAATGCTTTGTCAAGGGTTTAGGGACAGAAGACAAGGCCCCAAGGGAATGCATTTTAAAGAGACAGAGAACTGTACTATTTTACATCAATGGACATAAATTAGGGGATGGTAGGAGAGAAGAAATATGAGCTGGGACTGAGGGGGCAGGACAGAAATAGGGCTTCGAACCACATCTTGGGCACCAAATGCCTGTCTTGCTAAATAGGGCCCAGGAGACACTGGAAACGTATCTCATATTTAATTTTAAGTTGTTTTTCTTGGTGTGTTGTAATCCCCCTCCTTTTTCTCAACGCTCAATAACGTCTGCAACTTACCCGACAGCTCTGGTGAGCGTGTGCGAGCTGTGTGCAAGACAAAGGAAATGACCTGGATCTGCTGGCTGGGTTGATGTGGAGAGGAACCCACAGCTGGGGATCTCCCCTCAGCCGCTCTGTGCCCGTGTGGGTGCCAGATAGGAGGAGAAGTCCCGGTTCCTTAGAAATTTCATTTGTTCACCAATTTAATGTGGAGAAAGAGACCTTTTAAACACTAAAATAAAAATAATTTCTTTGACAGAATTCTATACCGTGGCCAGTTTTCTCAGGGACCTCATCAGACAGAAACTCAGGTGAGGGAGACATTGAGAACTCACTGTCCATCGTCAGGACAGGCTGACGGATTCTGTCACTGCTTTGAGAGGGGTTCTGTTCTGGTGACTGTCCTGCAGTGAATCATCGCGTCTGGAGGGATCTTACAACCGCATCAGCATTTTCCTCCCAGAGATCACAATTACCCTCCTTCTATTATCATGTATATAGTCCAGAAGCAAATTATTTTACATCTCAGAGTTCTCAGAGATTGTAATACAAAGTCATACCATGTTCAATATAACCGTTTCAGATCTTTCTAGTTTATGTATTTTCTTGCAGGGGATGGGGGAGGTTGGCATTCCACACCAGTTACTTCTTTATGTCTTCCAGCACATTTTGGACAACTCTCCTTGTGTTTTAAGAGTCACTGCCAAATGTCAGCCTTTCCAAATCTCCGGGTAAAGCTAGGCCTCCCCTTCCTCTCCTTTGCAGTCCATTCATGATCCAATCCAGTTCTCCACTTAAATGACATCTCTAGTGATTTGTAAGCTCTGCTGCTATGAAAAATAGTGAGAAATTCCATATTAGCTCATGCATCCTTACAAATACTTTTCCTAGTAAAAAAAAAAGCTTTTCATTCTAGCATACAAACTAAAATGCCTTAAAAGTGTAAACTATATGTAGTTTTAATATATAACTTGCTTTTTTATCTTCCTTTCATTTCCAGCTATAATGTGTTTCTCTTTGATTGGCTATCTGCTCTTCTATGTTTTAAACATCAAATTCCTCATACGAAGCTTAAAAAGCAATGTGCTGACAAATTATTGGCTTCTTTTTTCTTTTGACCCTTTGGTTCTAATTTTCTTTCCATTAGATTCCTATCCAACAATCATCAGCAGCATCAGGATATTTGGCCTTTAACATGAATGATCTTTGAACACAAGAGACCTTCAGAGTAACTCCCACTGATAAATTTGCTTCTGAAAAAATATCCTAAAATTTGTTAAAAAAAATTTTTTTAAACATCTTTATTGGAGTATAATTGCTTTACAATGGTGTGTTAGTTTCTGCTTTATAACAAAGTGAATCAGTTATACATATATCCCCATATCCCCTCCCTCTTGCGTCTCCCTCCCTCCCACCCTTCCTATCCCACCCCTCTAGATGGTCATAAAGCACCGAGCTGATCTCCCTGTGCTATGAGGCTGCTTCTCTCTAGCTATTGGTTTTACATTTGGTAGTGTATATATGTCCATGCCTAAAATTTTTAAAAATTTGTTTTTAAGTAATATGTTCACATCATTTTAAAGACATCAAAATCCTTATTAATGTACAATATTGATTTTTTTCTAGAGTTAAGACTAACAACATGTTTTAATAAGTAGAATATGAAGGAGGACAATTCAGAAGTCACCAGTATTTCTGAGGACAAGATGGCTATCATTTATTTTTAAAATAAAAACTCCTCCTAGCATATTCTTTCACAAAAACAAATGTCAGATTTTCTTAAACCCCTAGTTTGTGGACCCTGGTGGACACGTCCCCTTGGCCGCAGCTCTTTAGTGGGTGGGTTGGGCAAGGCCAGGGAAGGGCCAGAGCAGCACTCTCTGAGTGACACCCAGGGCAAGTGTCCACTTGTGCAGAGTTCAAGGGCTGTCTTGTGTCAGAGGTGGAGGCTGGGCAGTGACACCCAAGAGATCCAGTAAGATACGAGGATGGAGCTATCAACTCTACAGTGGCTAGATTTTAACCTATGAGGATCCCTGGTCCTGATGGATCTTGAGTTTCCTTTCACTGTGAAACAAACAAACAAAAAAGGTAATTAACTGTAACCAATAATAATATGGGGTCACACTTTCATGTTCTGGAATGATTCCCAAGAAGGTCCCCAAAGAGAAAAGGTGTTGTAAACACATTTTATTTATCTATTTTTGTAAAGTATTCCATGATCCCAGTACAAAACTCAAAAGTTACAAAAAATATTCAGTGAAAAATGTCTTTCTTATAATCTTAGCCCAGCCATCCAGTTATTTCCAAAGGCAACCATTGTTACCAGTTTTGTGTGTAACTTTTTAAAAAATATTTATTTATTTTACTTATGTATTTTCTTTATCATTATTATTATTATTTTTGGCTGCGTCGGGTCTTAGTTGCGGCACATGGGATCTTTTTTGAGGTATGTGGGATCTTCTTGGTTACGGCACGCGGTCTGCTTGGGTTTCTCTCTAGTTGTGGCGTGTGGGTTTTCTCTCTCTGGTTGTGCTGCAGGGGCTCCAGGGCGCATGCATTCTCTAGTTGTGGCGCACAGGTTCCAGAGCGCGTGGGCTCTGTAGTTTGCGGCACATGGGCTCTAGTTGAGGTGCGTGAGCTCAGTAGTTGTGGCACATGGGCTTAGTTGTCCCGCAGCATGTGGGATCTTAGTTCCCCAACCAGGGATCAAACCTGCATCCCCTGCATTGGAAGGCGGATTCTTTACCACTGGACCACCAGGGAAGTCCCTGTGTATCTTTACAGAGGTGGTTTTATGCATTTTCCACTTAAATATACATATATGTATGTATAGATGGATATAGATATAAATATTGTTATGCATCTTGTCTTTTCCCCACTTATGTAACTTCGAGATTCCACACCATATTGGTACATTTAGAGTTGCCACAGAAAATGATATTTTTGTCTTCTGTCCTCTGTTTTTCCTGATAGTTGAATAGCTGTAAAGATTTAAGAAAGAGGATTTTACAATCTGCCCAAAAATCTATAAAACTTTTGCCTCGTATTTTCCGTATTTCTTCTCCAAGCACTACCTTCTGAAGATTTAATATAAAATTTGAGAGTTAGAAATTCAAGAGCATTTCATCCGGAGCCAGATTTAGATTCAATTTCTAGTTGTGGTTTTCACTAAGTAGATGAAATACATAGACAATCAAAGATAAAAACCGAGTAGAAAATTGATACAGCCACTATGGAGAACAGTATGGAGGTTCCTTAAAAAACTACAAATAGAACTACCATATGACCAGCAATCCCACTACTGGGCATATACCCTGGGAAAACCATAATTCAAAAAGAGTCACGTACCAAAATGTTCATTGCAGCTCTGTTTACAATAGCCAGGACATGGAAGCAACCTAAGTGTCCATCAACAGATGAATGGATAAAGAAGACGTGGCACATATATACAATGGAATATTACTCAGCCATAAAAAGAAACGAAATTGAGTTATTTGTAGTGAGGTGGATGGACCTAGAGTCTGTCATACAGAGTGAAGTAAGTCAGAAAGAGAAAAACAAATACCGTATGCTAACACATATATATGGAATCTAAAAAAAAAAAAAACAGGTCATGAAGAACCTAGGGATAAGACGGGAATAAAGACATAGACCTACTAGAGCATGGACTTGAGGATATGGGGAGGGAGAAGGGTAAGCTGTGACAAAGTGAGAGAGTGGCATGGACATATATACACTACCAAACATAAAATAGATAGCTAGTGGGAAGTAGCCCCATAGCACAGGGAGATCAGCAAGGTGGTTTGTGACCACCTAGAGGGGTGGGATAGGGAGGGTGGGAGGGAGGGAGATGCAAGAGGGAAGAGATATGGGAACATATGTATATATGTATAACTGATTCACTTTGTTATAAAGCAGAAACTAACACACCATTGTAAAGCAATTATACTCCAATAAAGATGTTAAAAAAAAAAAACCCAAAACGAGTAGATTTTCCATTGAGACTTGTGATGGAAGATACTCCATCAGAATTTCCTCACTATCCCTGATGATAAGAATCCCCTGAGACACTTCATAAGTCAACAGTTTCCCAGGCTTCTTCTACCTTAGGAAATCTCATTCAGTGGGTCTGGAGATTTGTAGCTGCAACAAGTATATTTAAATTTACTACATTAGTTAACTATTACCTCAAAATCCCTCACAACTTCATGGCTTAAAACAACCATCATCAGATATTACCTCTTATGATTTTTGTGGGTCAGTTTCTCAGATGGGGCACAGTGCAGGTGGCTAGTCTCTTCTTCATGATGTCTGGGGACTCAGCAGGAAGACTCAGTTTGGGACAGGAAGCACTGAAGACTGTTCAGTCACAGGTAGTTGATGCTGGTTGTCAGCTGAGCACCTAAAAGGAACTGTCAGCAAGAACACCCACACATGACCTCTCTGAGTGGCTTGGGCTTCCTCACAATATGGTGTCTCTGTCTCAAGGACTATTATCCTCAGAGAAGGGGAGAGGAAATACAGCAGAAGCTTTATCCTTAGTATGTCCTAGTCTCAGAAATTTACATAGTATTACTTTGGCCATATACACTTCCCCACTGATTGGGACAGTCACTTCCTCCCCTCTCTCTTCCCTCAATTCAAGGAACAAAACATAGACCTCACCTCCTGGTGGGGGGAGTTCACTCAGTAAAAAGAGCCTGTGGGGTGGGATAAATATATAGATGTGGCCATCTTTGGAGACTACTCTGTTCAGGGCACTCGATGGCCACAACAATTCATATTTCTCCATGTGTAGAATACATGCATCTCCTCCCCTGAGACCCCCAAGCCTCATCCCATTACAGCATCTGGCTCAGGATTGGGGACTAGAGGGTGGACTGTGGTAGGTGGCTTACAAGATTGTCTGTCCTCATGAGCCTCATGTCACCTGGTATTCATGCCTTTGTGAGATCTCACACATTGGGTCTGGCTGACCCACATGATGGAAAGAATACAGCAGAATGGACAGTGTGTGACTTCTAAGGGCAGGTTGTAAAAGGCATTGCAGCTTCTGCTTGGTCTCCTGTTGCTTGACCTTGGGGAGGCTTGCCCCCATGCTGTGAGGATACCCAACAGCCCTATGGAGAGGCCCACATGGAGAGGAACCAAGGGTTTTCAACAACAGTCAGCTCTAATTTGCCAGCCTTGTGGGTGAGCCACCTTGGAAGCAGCACCTCTGTCCCCAGTCTGGCCTTCCAGTGACAGCAGCCCTAGCAGACGTCTGCCTACAACCCTTTGAGAGACTCTGAGTCAGAACTGCCAGCTGAACTTCTGAATTCTTGTCCCTTAAGCCACTGAGTTTTGAGGTGATTTGTTTCACAACATTAAATAACTAATACAGCTCCCCAGGTAAATCTCATCTTCAGTAAAATTTGACAACCCTGGCTGAAGACTTTACTGGTTATGCAGATAGAGTTCCAGGCAGAGGCAGGGAGGTACACCTTTCATCACTGTAAACAATCTTGTTAGAAGTAAACTGTGTCCATCTGAAGTAGAAATAAGGGTTCTGTTTCTCATTTTTGAGGTATGTCATGGAAAAGGATGAAGAGAAGTAGGGAAGATGTAACTTGTAACATTTTCAAGTATTTTGGAAAAACAATTCTGGACAGCAGGTCCTTCAGGTTGAAAGCTCCATGATGGGCAACTTTATCCTCAGATTTTGATTTGAGTTTGTATATGTCTAGGCAGGTGTTAGCTCTGGATCCCGTCAGGAACAGAACTTTAGAACACCATGTTTAATTCTGTTTCTCCTGAGATTAGGTCCCATGCAAATAATAGTTTCCACCCCTGTTGTTCTTTCTGTAGGCTGCGTGTCAGTTAGTAATTATTCTCCCAGGGAAAGTCTATCAGGCTGATTCAGCTTTTCATGTCCCTTTAATCTGCCAAGCTGTAAGTGTGTTTTTGAAGGAGTGGAAACCACCTTCCTGTGAGAGAGTTTACAGTGATATCAGCTACAAAATATGTCGCCAATGTTGTAGGTCAGCAACATTTTAACATATCAAATGATTCTTAAATATTCCATGATGTTTTTCCTTTGGAAAAGGAGAACTGAAATGTTGGCCATTATATTTTCCTACAGTAGGAATAATATTTTAAGTTTAAAAAGGTAGAATAAATTAAAATTTAAAAGAAAGAATAAATAGAAAAAATTTCCAGAGGTAGTGGGAGAACTAAAGAAGTAGGTTTGAAAACCAAAGAATAAACTAAATATAACACTTGCATCAGCCATTAGCTTTGTCTTTTTTATCTGCAGACTTTGTGCTCTTTACTGCTGCCTAACATCCATTCTGTTAGGGTTCATGTTAGTGAGCACCCAGCCCGTGTGATGCTGGAGGGCTCATGGCTCTTTAGGACATGCTCCATGACATCAAGTAGCTGAGGCTCATGAAGGAGAAATAGAGACACACACAGAGATGTGTATGATATGAGCTCCTAGGTGACATAAATGATAAAAGATTGCTCTGATATCCAAAAAGGAGACTGCTTGAAGGTTGGCCCTTAAATAATAGCTAAGAGTTTTGCAAGTTGTGAAAATAATACATATTTATTATAGAAAATCAAACCAATACAAATAAGCAAATGCAAGAAGAAAATCTGTTGTTTGATCACATGGAAATAACCAGTTAACAGTAAAGTGTATAATCTTTTACTCTTTATCTATCTAGTATCTAGATGTTATCAGTATAGTCATTACATTTAAAAAATAAAATAGGGATTACATTATATACATTCTGTCATTTTTTTCTTAATATATAGAGAGTGTATTTCTACATCATTAAATATCTCTCCATAACATTTAAAAGTGACTGCATATCTTATTGTCAGGAGGACAATACGAGTATATTGTTATCATATGCCATACATGAAGTTGTATAAGATCACTGGAAGGTACGTTCTACAAACCCTAAAGCAACCACTAAAATTAGCCAAGTAAAGGAGCTATTATAGAATCATAAAATAATTAATTACAAGAATCAGAAAAAGCGGAAAAGAAAACAAAGCACAGATGAAACAAATGAAAAACAAATAACAAGATGATAGATTCAAACTTAACCATATCAGTGATCACATTAAGTGTAAATGGTCTAAATAACATAATGAAGAAGAAAATATTGCCATATTGTATAAAAAAGTAAGAATGGAACTTACTTTTATATCCTGCCTGCAAGAAGCACATTGTGATATATGGACTCAAATAGCTTAAAGTAAATAATGGAAAAAGATTTCTGTTCTAACACTAACCAAAAGAAAGCTGGAGTGGTTATATTAATATCAGACAAAGTAGATATTAGAGCAAAGAATGTTACCAGGATAAAAGAAGGTCCTTTCTTAAACTTAGAGGTTGACTCATCAAGGGGAGATCCTAACTTCTCTGGCTTAAATAATGAGGACACATGATCTCACATGACAGGGAATGCTGAGGTATCTGGTTCCAGGGTTGGCTAGTTCAACAGCTCAAAGACATCAAAGACTCAGGTTATTTCTGCTTTTTTGCTCTGCTATCCCTAGAATGTCAACTTGGTCCTTAGACTGGCATCCCTCATAAATGCAAGGTGGCTGCCATCATTCTAAGAGTTGCATCCAGAGGAAGAAAAGGAAACTCTTTTTTTCCCAATTGCCCTCAGCAGACTTTTCCTTAAGTGTCATTTATCGACACTGGGTCAACACTTGTGCACCTGTAAACTAAACCAAACTCTGGCAAAGGGAACGGTATTACTAATTGGCTTAGACCAGCATTTAGCAAAATTTTTCTGTAAAGGGTCAGATGGCAAATATTATAGTTTTGCAGGCCATATGGTTTCTGTTGCAACTACTCAGTTCTGCAGTTGTAGCACAAAAACATTCATAGATGATATGTAAATGATAACATGGTTGTAGTACATTTTTATATACAGAAACAGCCAATGAGCTCGATTTGGCTTACGAGCCGTTGTTTGCTGGCTCTTGACTTAAACTAATCAGATGGAGTGGAGACAGGGCTACCTTCCTTGGGGGTTGGATACGTAAACAAAATTAGTGTTCTCTAGGCTAGGAAGTTGGAAGGAATGGCTGTTGGGTAAGCAATCAGCAGTATCTGTCACATACTGTCTCTTCCACAGTCCATGTAGTTATTCGGTGCTCAGTAAACACCAATTGGATGAATGGTGAGTGACATATGCAATAGAAGGGTGAATGAGCACCTCTACAGACAGAGCTAAGTTTTATAGGGAGTTGTTTCCACATTCTCACCTCTTTGTCCCAGGGCCTATGCACACCCTTGAGATGAGATTCGTTCTCCTTATAGTTGTTGCATAATGCAACTTGGGTAAGCTGGAAGGCAACCAGGTGGGGCAGAGAGATCGTGGTGCTGAAGTGACATCCCCGCTCCTCTAAGATGACATCCTCGCCTCCCTCAGGTCCCTGACATCAAAGCTTCCCAATGGCAGCCTTACAAATAATAAATTAAAAGGGGAAAGATCAAGCATAGCCGCACATGGCTGAAAGGTTGAATTATGATGTTATGAAGCAGAAGAAAGAGAGCCCCTCCCCCCTTTAAACCTAGAGTTATAGTTCTTCTTCCCTTGGCTAGTGAACACACTTCTGTTACTTCTGCAAATGCATTCTTTCTGTACTGAATGTGTACATGCTGTGAAAATATGTGGGTGCCTGCTAGGATTCATTTCCCCAAAACACCTAGCAATTGGGGGAGTCATGTCACCCCATGCAATTGCAGGTTTGGGGTACCCTTCCTGCAGCTATCCAGGAGTTATCATATTCATGACCCATTTGTTGTTAATCCATCCAGGATTCTGGGGAATTCTGAGTGGAGGAGGCACTTTTCTCACGAACTGACAGATCGGTAGTTGGGTAAATGATTTTGTTACTGGGATGAATTCTAGGAAAGGAAACCTCAGGGTTGATTATAATAATAGTTTGTTTATAGAAGTAAGAGCTTTCAGGAGTGTTGCCTTTAATTTAACAGAAACAGAAAAATTCCAAACATACAGAAGATGGCAAGTCCTGCTCCATGCCCCTTTCCTCTCAGTGCAAGGACATTTGTAGTAAGATGCAATTAAGATGTGGGGAACACAGTGGGCCAACTTTTTGGGTTCAAAATCTCAGCTGTTATTCACTAGCTTTATGACTTTGGTCAAGTTGATTAAACTCTCCGAGCCTCTATTTATTTAACTTCAGAATGGGTGTGATAATAGCATCTACCTCATGGAGGTACAATGAAAAGAGTCCATCCATGCAAAGTGCAAAGGAAGGGAAAGTGATTGAGATGTTAGAAAGAGGTACAGGGACCATCCTATCGCAATAGGGCAGGGAGGGCCGGAAACGATGCTCTGGGGGTTATGCTTTCTTCTTGCTCTGTATGCATCCCAGCCTGACTTTTCTTAATTGGCCTCCTGGGAACATGGGATTTTCTAAACAGAGAAAAAACTGCAAAGTATTTCCTGGGCAGTCCAGCTCAGGAAGTAAACAAAGGTGTGGACAATTTGCCCACTTGTTTGATGAGGTCGATAGAACTGGGATTCCAGGCGGAGCAGAAGTGTGTGTTCCCACTCTGGCTGTCTGAGTCGAGGCCTTCTGTGTCAGGCTTTTAAAGATTTTGTTTGCTTTTCCATTTTCTCTCCTCAAAGTTGAGCCAGCTCAGAAAAAAACAAATTCCTAATCTGTGTTTTAACCTAGTGTAAACATTGGTTTTCTCAGACAACAATAGGAAATACCAGCCAATCTGGGGAAAGTTTTGAAGAAGACCATCAGCACAATTGTGAAATGTTTTACAGAATATTAAATTCTATGAATATGATAATCATATTCACATTCTACTTGAGTCTTTTAATTTCAACTATCTACTTAAACCACTTAAATTTACAGAAATATGTGTTCAGTTTCCTGAATACGTGGTCTTCTTCAAATAGTCAATAGAATGACTATTTTCACCACTTTTCCCATATTAGATTGATATATTTATCATAACGCAGGCTTTCAGGACATCACGTGTGTTTTTTTTTTCTAAAATCTTGTCCTCACAGCTTCTTGAGTTAGTGTTGCTTCAGTTCACGGCAGCCAAGGTGGTTAGAATCACTGTCTTCAAAGTTGTTGAGATAGTATTCTCTGTCCTTTCCAAAAATAATAATAACTAAAGGAGTTTAGTGTGGTTCCTGGTGCCAGCAGATGTTTTCTGTATTATATTCCGTCAGTTACCTTTAATTCCATCTTTTCCTTCTTTTATGTTTACTGATTGAAGATTGAAGTACATTTCATATATGAGTTTCTGTCACTTTAAACATGGTTTAAACGTGCAGGACACATGAGAGAGAAGAGAGACTGAAGCCTTAGGGAAGAAGGCCTGAGTGCCAAGTCTGACCCCCACTGTCTATTGATGGCCTGATCTTGAGAAAGTCACTTTGTGTTTCTCAGTTTTATCTGTAAAGTGAAAATAATTTGAACTTCCATACTGTGGATTAGTTGAGAGTATTAAGTTAAAATCCTTATATGAAACTACTTGTATTTGTTTGGCTACATTGGGCTCAGAGTCTTAGTGATCTTTGCTAGTGATCTGTCTAGTAACCCAAAGTGCCCATTGCTTAACTCAATACTTCCTCACAGCAGCAAGAAAAAATTTCTACCCAAAGGATTTGGGTTTCCTGCTCCCAAGGCTGTGGTCTCTAATACCTCTGTCACTGCTCAGATGTTCATTTAAATTGTAGGAATTCTGCTTAGGTTCTGTCTCTCTATTTTCTTTTCTTTCTCCTGGTTTTTAAATTATATATATATATATATACACACACACATATCATATGTATATGCAACTCAGGGTGCTCCTGCATAGGAGAGGGTGGGGCTGCTACCCAGGGCAGCCTGGAGTTCATCAGGAAGTTGGCCCTAAGAGGAGTCTGGATCAGGGGCTAGGGCCTGTGGGTTCCCGGAAGAGCTATTCTAAAGAATGATAATAAGGAAGGCACAACTTAGATTCAGAGGAAGGGATATATTCCAGGATAAGGCTTTATTTTGATCAATTTCCGCATGTCACTTGGTTCCTGATGTAACAGTGACATCTTGTTCAATCTGAATAAGCGGCTGTGCAGAAGAGGAAATTGCAAAAGGAACACGAATCGGTATTATGCCTTTCACTAATTTATGCATGCAGGGCTCATTTCCTCCAGCAGAGTCCAGGATTAGAAGTGATGGATGCCTCCCAGGGGCCCCAATCCATCATTAGTCGGAATACTCTGCCACCTCCTCAAGGAAGAGCCTGATTCTTTGAGATGCTTTTTTCTCTCCTTATTTTCTTTTCTATTTCTTGCTTGCAAGGATTATCTTTCTTCAGTAACCTGGGCTTTAGTGTGACCCTGAATAAGGAAATCAGTCATTCGTGAATGCATGTATCCATTCATTTACTCAATAAAAATGCACTGAAAGTCTACTTTGCGCTAGCCCTTCTATGCACTGAAAATAGAAATGTGAAGAAAAATTAGTTCTAGCCCTCAGGATTTCCAGTTTTGAAGAGGCACTGAAGAGATAAACCAGGCAACGCTTATGATGGACTGAATGCTTGAAGAGAAAGACTGTCTTTATACTATTGCTGTGGGAGAATAGTAATAGCTAATCTTTTACCATGTGCCAGGCGCTGTTCTAAGCACTTGATATGTTTCAACTCATTTAAGCCACACAACAACCTTATGAGGCAGATACAGTGTGTCTACTTTTATAGTTGAGAAAATCAGGTACCCGGAATTTAAGCAATTTGTCTAGTTTTTTAAGGAAAGGGTGGCTGAGGAAAATGAGTCCCTGCTACTGATACTGATTAATGTGTTGTGATTCGATAGATAACACTGTTGTGGTTTGGGCACAGGGCTGCCCTTGAAAGGCGTGGATATGGACCCTGGTGCTCATCTGGGGAGGTGTCAATGTCCTGAAGGAAGGCAGAGCTTAGATTCAGAGGAAGGGACATTCCTGCTTTTCCATGGGTCACTCTTTTTTTTTTTTAACATCTTTATTGGAGTATAATTGCTTTACAGTGTTGTGTTAGTTTCTGCTGTATAACAAAGTGAATCAGCTATATGCATACATATATCCCCATATCCCCTCCCTCTTGGGTCTCCCTCCAACCTTCCCTATCCCACCCGTCTAGGCGGTCGCAAAAGCACCGAGCTGATCTCCCTGTGCTATGCAGCTGCTTCCCGTGGGTCACTCTTTTGTGCTTGGACTCATCCATGCCCAGATACAACTCAGGTTGCTCCTGCATAGGAGAGGGTAGGGCTGCTACCCAAGGCAGCGTGGGAGTCCATCAGGAAGTTGGCCCTAAGAGGAGCCTGGATCACAGGTTAGGGCCTGTGGGTTCCCAGAAGAGCTGTTCTAAAGAACGATAATAATTGTGATCGCCACCATTTGGGCCGGTCAAGGTCATCATCATGATAATAGCTAATACTTATCAAGCACTTCTCCAGCAGACAGTGCTGTTCAGTGCTTTGACTATATTAGTTCCAGTCTTCTAGCCATGCAATGAGATGGGTATTATTTGCATTTACAGGTGAGAATACTGAGGAGTAGATAAGCTCAATCATTCGCTCAGGATTACCCTAGTAAATAAAGAAGTTGCCCCAAGGAATTGGGGAAAAGGCTTGTGGTCATGCTTGGGTCAGGAGAATTAAGGGGAGGGCAGGACCTTCATGCCGGGGGGGATGCTGGCAGCAGTGGCCCAGGCCCGCAGTAGTGACCAGAAACTGTGGACATCAGCTGGAGGCGGGCCTTGGGAGCTGGCACAGTGAGGAGCATGGAGGTGGCAGCAGTGGCACAGGCATTGGCCCTCTTGTGGCAATGAAGGCGACACTGGAGCAGAGCAGGGGAGGCGGGCAGCTGTGGCAAGGACGTGCTCACATAATATACCTGCCGGGACCCCCGGATAGAAGGAGAGGAAAGGGGAGGTCCTAAAAGAATATAGGAGGGGGCCACAAGCTCACAAAACCTGCATACGTATCAGTGTGTTTCCAGCTCACCAAGTACTTATTGAGCACCTGTTATGTGCCTCGTGTTGTTTTAGAAGCTGGGGATTCAACAATGGAACAGCTCACGCAAAAACTCCTATCTTCACAGAACTTATATTCACATAGGGAAGAAATACAGTAAAGAAGATAGACTAGTAAAATACAATATATGTATGTGTGCTCCACATAGAGAGAAAGCAGGAATGGGAGAAAGGAAGTGAGAGAGTGTGTGTGTGTGTGTGTGTGTGTGTGTGTGTGTGTCTGTGACTCTCTGTGTGTGTGTGAGGCGGGGGGGGGGGTGTTGGCTGAAATTTTAAACTGGAAGTCCAGGGACGGCCTCACTAAAAATGTGACATTTGCAAACATTCCCAGGTGAAGAAGGTGAGAGATGAGACGCAGACTTGGGGGGAGAGGATGAGAGGTAGAGAACAGCAAACAGGTGTAAATGCTCAAATGTAAATGCTCCAGGAATGGCAAGGAGGCCATTGTGGTGGCCTGGGGGCAGGATCACAGGGGAGGAGGTCTGAGAAGTAGGGGCAGGAGGCAGACAAGGTAGGCTCACAGCGATGACTGGAAGAATCTTTCCTTTTGTTCTGAGTGATGGAAGTTAATGCAAGACCTTGGGAGAGCATCATCTGATCTACGTGGTAATAGAATCACTCTGGCTGCTGCATTGAAAATAGGGGGTCAAGAGAGGAAGCAGGTGGGTTACACAGGCTATACAATAATCAGGTGGGAGGTGATGGCGGATTGGGCCAAGGTGGTAGTGGTGGAGATGGTGAGTTGTGGTCAGATTCAGCATATAATTTGAAGGTAGAGAAAACAGGTTTTGCTGCTGAATTGGATGTGGGGTATGAGCTGAAAAGGAGTCTAGGATGAATTGTGTCTTTGTCTTGAGCCTGTGAGAGAGTGGTCTTGCCATAGCCTCCAATGGGGATGCCTGGGAAGAGCAGGTTTGTGGCTTGTAGGATCAGGGCTCAGGCTTGAACATGTTAACTTGGGAGCCTGTTAGACATCCAAGTGTTGATACGTGCTCATGTGTGCCCAGGACCTGAAGAGACTGTAGAGTACTCTAAACTGAATCAAGTTAAAGAAAGTAAAAACTATTGAAAATTCTTCAAGGTGACAAAGCAAATTCTTGCATTTTCATGTCACTGATGTTGCTTACAAGTTCTGGTTTTGACGAATTCATGGTGGGGAAGGTCTTTTGCAGGGAAGTCCCTTAGCAGAGTGGCGAGTAGGGTGTATCCCCAGAAACGTGCTTTTGAGAAGTGATACCTGGGGCTTACAGATCTAAAAAAAGAAATATCAGTATTTCGTATGTGGACAGTCTTTCCTCTCCTTTCTCTGTGGTACAGGTAACCCTTCTGAAGCTTGCAACCAGTTAATACACTTTAGAGAACATCCTTGATTTTCACCATCTGAAAATCCAAGTTCAGTCATAGTCTATTATGCATGTTGCTCAGGTTGACATGGTCTGTGTGTTAAGACTTCTGATAGAACTGGTTTTACTGTTTACTCTCCTTTCTACCTTTAAATAGGTTGTCACCTTCTCAAAAGGTGAACTGAATGATCTGGTGCTATGCTTTGTATAGTATTTTGAGGACACTGAGTCTGACTGGATTAATGGTAAAGGGGTACAGGATGCGACAAGGCAGAGTTTTGGAAATTTCTTACCTAAAACATCCTTCTGACTTGGATCAGATAAATTTAACAACACCTTGGAAACCCAAGAGAGTTCATGCAGCATTACCCTGCAGAGTTACTATTTACTCCATAGCAGAGATATATCAATTATTTGGATTTTTGAGGCAGTGAATTTTGATATATTACTGATATCCCTGTAGCTATAGACATAAGAAGTCTCTTTCTATATGATCGAAGAGCTCCAAAATATTTGCAAGTCAAAAAATATCTTCTGCTATAAGGCATGAAATTTTAACAATAAAATGAGTTAAGGCATTATTTCTATAAGGCCATTGTAGCTCAGTTCATGCTTATTTTTTTAGACTCACGCTTGGGCATGCTCTTTATTCGAATACCTTATCTATCAAGGTCCTAAATATTGCACCTGGAGTAGGTAAGTTTTGAGAATAAGAAATTGGGGAGAGTTTCTAAATGGAGAGCCGCCCATTGAAGCTAGGATGCTATGCCTGGGCTGTTGTATCTCAGATGAGAATGTAGGTGGTAGGACGCGACTGGGAACTTGGAGACCAACAGTTAATGGGACTGGGGGTGACAGCAGAGGAGATGGATGTAGTGGTAGATGAGCTTCGCTTGCTTAAAACTTTGTCTTAAACCAGACTTGATCAACATGCATTGCTTGCTCCAGAGGTAAATGAAATCATACCTTGTCTTGTCCTCCTAGATCATGGCTCCCAGTGGAAACCTAGGGAGTAGAGGAGGTTGGGACACTCAGTTGAAAAGCACAGTCCCTGCACTTGCCATGAAATGCAAAGGGCTACTGGACGTCCAATGCTGTGCCAGCGAGCAGAGGGTTAAGTCATGGTGCAAACATGCCTGGCCACCTTCAGATCAGAGCTCCAGCTGTCAAAGCCATTTATAAAAGCTGACACCAGAGCACATGTCACTACTGAGAGATCAAAGGGAAATTTCCCTGGTAGAAATTCCAGGGAGGACATGTCTTTGTTGAACATTACCATTCTGTAGCTTGTTGCTAAAAGGAGCAAACAAGGTGAATGGTAATGCTTGTGGATCAGCTCTCACAGCAGGGCTGGTTTCTTTGGCCTCTCGCTGGTAGCAGGGTCACAGGTGGAGATAAATTAAATGCCCCAGGCAATCAGCTAGTGTGAGCGTCAGGAGGAGAATGTGAACCTCCGTGGGCAGGGACACATACCAAAAGGGGCAAGACCTTCCCATGATTTAGCTAAATCTGCACACTGTGTAGAACAAATTGGTACAAAAGGCATGCCCTTTGATCACGGAAGAAACCTCTACAATTCCTGCCTGTTGGAGCAGTCCTAAGTGCAATGAATTAGAATCCTAGGGAAACAACATTTTCAGGTTACTAGGTTTCTAGGAGGGCAGAAAGTTCAATATTAATTTGTCTGGCAAAAATCTTCACTACAGAGATGTGGCGCATATTTTAAGGAGAATCTGTATCTGTTCCGTCCGCTATGGGAGCCACTAGACTCAGGTGTCTATGTAAAAGTAACTTAAATTAAATTAAATAAAAAATCCAGCTTCTCAGTCACATTAGGCACATTTTAAGTCATCAGTAGTCACTTGAGGCTAATGGCTACTGTCTTGGACAGCACAGAAATGGAACATTTCTATCCTTGCTGAAAGTTCTATTGGTCAGACTTGATCTGGATCATGAAATTGGCTGACGTTTTTCTGTTTCCACTAAAGGAAGGACAGACACAGGTGGAAATTATGTACCTGGCACAGATTAGGTACTTAAACGCACTTCCTGGAGTGGGGAAGAAGGGGTGGTTCTTGGACCCTGAGCTGCGTCACCAAGATGGTGCAGTTCTTCTCTTCCCCTTCTGTCTCTGAAAACTTGAGGTAAGAATAACCTAACTTATTTCTTTTGAGGGATTGTTGTGCATGGATTTGTAGAATTTTATAGATATCCTATAACAGAAATTTTCAAACTATGGGCCGTGACCCATTAGGCTGTGAAATAAATTTAGTGGCTTGTACTGGCATTAAAGGAAATGGAATGAAAATGTCATCATGCTTTGTGTGTAGTGGGAGTGAATATTATTCTGCAAAATTTTGTTTGAGATGTGTACATATTTGGGTATACTGGTTCACTGTGTAAAAATGTGTATTTTACTCTGAATGATGTTTAAAGCATGTTTCAAGTCAGCTGTGAAGTTGAAAAACTGTGAAATGGCAAGCTCTTAGGCTCTTAGGGCCTAAAGCAATGGCAAGCCGCAAGTAAAAGTGAAGAAGCTCGTTTAGTTATTTATACCAAAGTCCATTTATCAAGTCTTACTTTAATGTTGCCTGTAGATGCAGAAGGGAACAGGGCATTTGGCCTCCCTAAGAGGAGATCTTTAAGGCAATCCTGTAGTGATCTATGGGGACAGGGTAAGTGTGATGGGGATGATCTCTGTTATCTAATGTCTTTTTTTTTTTTTATTTTTGCGGTACGCGGGCCTCTCACTGTTGTGGCGTCTCCCGTTGCGGAGCACAGGCTCCAGATGCGCAGGCTCAGCGGCCCAGCCGCTCTGCGGCATGTGGGATCCTCCCAGACCGGGGCATGAACCCGTGTCCCCTGCTTTGGCAGGCAGACGCTCAACCACTGCGCCACCAGGGAAGCCCTAATGTCTTTTAATACCTAACAGAAAAGGGATTTGAGAAGAAGGCATTTTGTAAATGTCAAATAGGTAACATGGCATTTAATTACATTTAAGTATTTTATTTCCATTTTGTTGGAAGCAGATTTAGCACAAGAGTTATTGGTAGCATTTCCATTGATTCTGCTAAGTCAGGTGGTTTGTATATATAACTTCCATGTGTAATTTCCTTTTATTCATCGATATAGTCTTTTTAGGTATAATTAGGCCTTGAGTAGGAGTGGCAGTGAGAATTCAGTTTTTTTGATACAAAAGCGCTTTCCAGAACTGTGAACAGCAAATATATTCTTCCCTTTGTTCTCTAACGGCCTGCCTAGGGTGGGTCTTTTTGCCTAGTTTGAGAAGGGATTTGCTAAAACATAAACAGGTAGTTTGATTGGTTTTGCTGGATTCAACCCTATAGCAGCCAGAGAAAAAGGACACAGGTGAAGAGCAGGTACCAGCACTCTGTCTTTGGAGATGCCATTTCTCACCCTAGAGAATTTCTAAGTGGATTTAACACAGCACTGCCAGAAAATTCTTCGCATTTGCATACTTGCTTGTTGCCTGATGTCCGTTTATTAGATGATAAGCTTCATGAGAGCAGAAACCTTGCCTGTCTGTTTACTGCAGTCTCTGTGCACCTGGGTCAGTACTTGGGACATAACAGGCACTTAACATAATAATTCAGTGCAATGATTGTTAAAGTGCAGGCCCCAGATCAGCTGCTGGGGAGTTGGTAGTCATGCAAGTTGTAGGAATCCTACCTGACCTACTGAAACGCTGGAGGTGGTGCCCAGCTGTCTGTGTTTAACAAGTCCCCCAGGTGATTCTGGTTTACATTAAGTTTAGAAAGGGTTTGATAAGTCCTTAACTTTAGGAGAATTGGGAGGCTTATGTGGCTTTTTTGTATGTTCTTCTCAAGTGTAGATTTTCTTATTTAGGTTTTCACCTAAGGTCTCAGAGATTGAGTTAGAAAATGTGAGAATCAAAGTTTTTAGGAATAAGCCAGTGAACTAGTCTCTTGAAACCCTCATCTATCAGTCTTTGAAGACTTAACTAAAATGGTCTACTTCTATCATGCCTGTGAAGAAGGAATACCAAAGGTGAGAATTGTGTTTGATTGTGCATGGTTAATGTTGATCAACTGACTTTCTAATAAATATCCAGGTAGAAAATCTTAAAAATTTGAACGAGAAGATTTTTACACATAAAATTATCTAAGTAAATGGTCAGAAATGCTATTATTGCTATTCCATTTGTTTAAAATCTTGTGCTGTTATAACCTCTAAATGTCTAACTCTGGAATAAGTAAACAGAATTATGATATAGTCTTTCTTTGGATTATGTAGCTAATAAAATATTCTTAAAGATTTTAAGTGATGTGGAATGCTTAATAGCTAAAGCTAAATTAACAAAGCAGTTTACAGAACATTTTGCTTTATGCAATGTATATGTCAGGAAATAAACTGGTAAAGACAGAAAGGAAATATAATAGGATGGTGTAAGAGACCACTGATTTTGAGGATGGTGTAAGAGACCACTGATTTCCTTAACTTTTCTTTGAATGTTTTATTTGTTTATGAGGATATTTTAAAATGGAAACATTTATATTTTTATGCTGCAAAATACTAAGAAGTTAAAAGGAAGAAACTTAACCACCCTTCTACTGTGCTAACATAACTGTGTCCCTATGTTCATATTTTCTTCTAGTTTTAGTCCTTACGTGTGCATGTGTTTTACAACTGTGCTGATCAGTCACATTTTAACATTTTATAACTGGCCCTAAACAGAGAGACTTGTCAATTCCCAATGTTTGCTTTCTCAAACCAATGTTTTAGGATTACAGATTTCTTGTGTAGTTAAAAACACTTTCAGAACATTTAGTGCCTTGAAATTTATTTGAAAAAAGAACACATTGCATAGAACACTGTCAATTCAAGAGGTGCTTCTAGGGGGCGTTTCAAGAATAGAAAACAGGGATCTGAATCGGTGAAGTCAACTTTTCCAAGCAAAGATAAGAAGATGAGGACAGTGCATGGGAAGGAAGTATGGAAGAGAAGATGGATGGGCAAAGGTCTAGAGAGGGTCCTGAAGCATGAATGTGGGATTGGGGCTCAGACCTATGAACAATGAACACCCTCTACGTTCCAAGAACTAGGAAGATCATTGTCTCTGCTTTTAGGAAACTTATTCTATTGTTTATACTACTTCCTCTTCTGAGTGAAATGTAACTCAGAAGGAAAAAAAAAGAAACTGTTGCTGGAAGCCATGGTTCTGAGTAGTGGAATAAGCAGACTTGGACCATTGCAAATCAATGCCTACTGCAGCAATCACAGGGAGGTTTTCCTTAGGAGCATCTAGTGGCTGAGACGTTGGCCCTCTATCTTGCAAAGTATACATATATCTGGATATCATACAACACAATGGGCCTAATACTTTGCAGTTTTACTGTACTTTTACTATAAAAATACAGATTAAATCTTTGATCTATTTAGAATTTTCACTAGTAAAAAAGTATATAGTATAATATAATCTTATAAGAAAATCTTTTTTACTTTTCTCAGAATGGTGGTTATCCCAATATTATGAATTCGTTTGAAATGCCAAATTTATTATACCATGAGTTCCTTATGTATTTAGGCCTATTTCTGAACGCTCTACCCTGCTCTTTTAGACTCTTTATGCAGGCACTGGTACCAACCGTTCCATTTATGATATGTTTGTAATGTTTTATTATTTGGTGAGGCTAGTCCCCTCCCATGACTCTTTTTTTCAATGGAAAACTTTGATTATGTATGATCTTAAGAGTCAACTTGTTCAACTTCAAAACTAATGCGAAAATCTTTACAACTTGAGTCTTTTAACCCAAGAATAAGGTGTATCTTTTTATTTATTCACCATTCTGTATATTTATCTTCAATGTTTCAAAGTTTTCTTTATTTATAAAGGGGACATCTCTTACAAATTTCACATCCACATGTTTTATCCTTTTGTATATACTGTGAGTTTTTTCTTATTTTCTAATTGCACATTGTTGTCATATAAGAAATATATATTACATAAGAAATATATATTATAATAACCAGATACAGTACTGGATTCTACTACCATTTTTATTAGTTTTCACCTGATTTTCTTGGGGTTTACAGGTATGAAATTGTATATTCTAAAATGGTGAGTGTTTAACTTTGTCCCAAGTTTTGTCTTTTATTTCTCTTAGCTAATTTGAGTACTTTCAAAACAGTGTTAAATATTGATGATAATGTGTTTCTTATAATATGGAAATGTTTCTAATAATGGTTATGAGAATTGTAAGTAATAGTGAACACATGTTTGGTACTAATTATCTTCCAAAAACCTCTTCTAAGTATTTTGCATATATTTAGCATTCAGAGTGGCTGGCATTTGACATGAGATATATGTATTTTATCAGGCAACGGAGTTTCTATATATTTATCATTTGCTAAAAATTAAAATTCTTCATCCATTCCAGGTTATAAAGATGAAATGCCATTTCAGCATCTGGATAGCTGATAATACAGGGTGCTTTTTTCTTTTGACTTGTTGATAGAGTGAGTTATATTAATGTGTGTCTTATATTGAATCATCCTTGGCATGGTTAGTGATGAGTCATTCTTTTAGGGTGATTCTGGCTTCTATTTGCTTATATCTTTATATAGAAAATTTTTTGTTAATATTCATGAATTGGATTAGACTATAGTTTTGTGGGGTTTTTTGCTATATTTAGCAGATTTCTGTACCACTATCATGTAGGCTTTTGAAAAAAAATTGGCAGTTTGTGTTCTCTCTATCTGTGTTGGAAAATTTTAAACAATTGAATTTGTTCCTTGATGGTTTTCTTAGAACTCACCTGAGACATTATCCGTACGGGTGCTTTTTGTGAGGAAGTTTTTGGATAACATAGGGTTTTTTCCTACTCCTTCTCATTTTTAGTGTCAATTTTAGTAATGTATATTTTCCTTTCCATTTTTCTTGGTTTTTATTTTTATTTGCATAGACTTTGAAAAGTATTCTCTTATAATTTGTCTTTTATTTTTTTCTCTACCTCCTATTTGTGTTTATATATTTTTCTTTGCTCTTCACCTCCTTCCTCCCCCATGATTCTAAATGAGGTTGATTAGTGGTTTGTATTTCCCTTTCCCCTTCCCAAACCAATTCTACCCTTAGATTTAACCTTGAAGTTCTACCTATCTGAAAAATATTACTATACAGCTTTTATTAGAAAGTTTTATCCAAGTCTTTGCAAAATATTGACTTTGTTCTTGTTAAGGATCCAGGATCTTTAAAATAGCTTAGTTTGCTAGATGAAAAAAATAACAGAAGAGTGAGGTAAGTCATCAGCCTTGTTGGATTGCAGTGGAGTGTTTGGAAATGGTGCAAGCACTAGGCAGGGGAGAGAGGTGGGCCTTAAAGGGCCACCACTGTTCTTGTGACCAGAGGCTTTTTGGCTTTAGTGGAGCGTCAATCCCTTGTAGTCAGTCAGACTTCCGACATCAAAGATCACATAGCACTTGTGATTCCATGTTGATCTTGAGCAATTTTCCCTTTTATTTCCCACTTTACCTCTCCACCCATTAAAATCAATAGTGTTTGGTGACCAGCTGGAGAGGAGGGGCAGGAACGAAGAGGAATGTTGGAGTTTTCACTTGTTTCTAGGCTGGGAGAGTTGATGGATGAAAGAACCGCTAACCAGTATAAGAAAAGAGGAGAAGGAATAGTTTTGGTTGGAAATGTAATGAGTTTCATTCTGTATATGCAGCGTTTGCAAAGCCTACCAGATACCAAGAGTGAAATGTCCAGTCTGTGTTTTGACACTTGAAGAATTTCAAATACTTCCCTACCTCTCTGTCTGCAACCTCTGCCTTATATCAGGTTCTTATAATTTCATACATAATTATTGGAATAGCTTTGGTTTTCCTTGCTTGCAGTCTTGACTTTCTATGATCGAATCCAGATGAAGGTCTTTCAAACTCTTTATGGTGTCTGGCAGGGTTCTTTACAGTTTGCCCTCCCCACTTTTTTCTTTCAAGCTTAACTTCCTCAGCATTACTCCAGCCCTGACCCATAAACACACACCCCAGGATCAGTCAGGCTGAACTGTTTTATTCTCTGAACACTTTCTCTCATGGCTCAAATGATTTTCACACATTTGCTCTTGTAAGTTGCCCCTCTGCTTGAAATTCAACTTCCCCAACACTTGTACAGCTGAATTCCTCATTCCTTGCCAAACATCCTAAATGCTGTCTCCTCTGTGAAATGCTGCAGACATTCCCCTGATCACCCCATAATGGTCTGTTTTCTTATTCATCTAACTTACTAAAGAACAGACTTGATAGCAGAGATTCACTTCTATGCCTTCAGCACCTGTTTTGGTCTTGGTATGTACTGAGTGCCCTGGACTCTTGGCTAAATGAATGGGTTGACCTTTTAATCAGAATGATTATATAGTGAGAATTTCAAGTTGAATGATCAGTGGAGGTGAATTTTGAAACAAGCAGCTGAGATGTTTGGGGCTATGATGGATCTACCTATAAAACAGCCAGATCCACATATGTGCTGTGATAAAGGTGGTACTTAAATTCTTCGGCCTATAACAGCCACTGGGAATCCATCTGCTTACTTGTTGCTGCACTCTTTGTGCTCCAATTCTTTCCTCTAAATTTGAACTCTTTGCAGTGTGTCTGCAACCACAATCTGACCTCTAACCCCTGGGGTATAAGAATCACTCTTAATCCCACTTCATTTGAATCTTTTCACTTCCTTACTGGCTCTGCAGTACCCTATAATACTTGTTCTCACTCTACTGCCTTTGTCTGAGGGAGGAGCTCTTGCCCCTCCGAAACCTGAAGAACCCACCTACTGGATGAGTAACTAGATTCCTGGTAAAGCAGGTCTGGTCTACTGTGAAGGGAAAAATGATATGATCAATACTTTAAATGATTGTGTTTTACCGTAAACTTTCATTTTCCATTATAATTAGCCATAGATACACACAAAACAAAAACAGGGATAATGCTGTTAAGGTTTTGAGGAAATAATCAGTTTGAGATATTGCAAAGACAAATCTTCGTTTTCTGCAAGAGGGTGGTAGATGATGAATCATTTGCAGCTGGTGTGGTTCTAGAAGGTTCTGAGATAGTAGTGATTACCCAGGCAGCATCAGCCACTATTTGTCCTGTTGAGAACTCTTTGGAGAGAGTCCTGAGGATTAGGCTTGGAAACAAAATCAAGACCTCTTGCTATGTGATGAGTCCCAAGAGGGACTTGGCTTCCCCAGTATTTAACAGCATATGAGTAATGTTAATGGCCATAACTACTAATGGCTCAACAAGGAAAACCAAAAGCCCCTGAGAAGAGGAGTTAAAGAAAAAGTCCCTCAATTTGTTTTGTTGGGTCTTATTTCACAGGTCTTACTTCACTTAGTTCTTTCCTCTTTTTCTTTGTGCTTTGATTTTTTGCCATTAAGTGTAAGGGAAGATCATTTAGGGGGAGTAATACATTAACAATTACTGAGAATTTATCATATAAAGTCACCATATGGATTAACTCATTTACCTCACAATAACCCTCTAAAATAGGCAACATTATTCTCTACCTTTCATAGGCAAATAAACTGCAGCTCTGCTAGGCTTAGTGACTCATGAAAGTGACATGGTCAGTAGGTGACAGAGCCCAGAATTGACTGAAGGAAGCCTAACTCTAGGACCTTCACTTGGTGCTATTCTAACACTACAACCTGAATCCATGTTTGAAGATGGTCTGCTGAGCTGCCCAGTCTGAGAGGAGAGATGAAGAGAAACAAGGTCTTTGTCTGGGCTTTGCTCAGGAAGAGAAGCCATTGCAATAGGGAAGTGGCAGGTGATGGACCTCAGGCCTTTGGCTGTTTCGGGGAAGAGGGAAAACTAGGCTGGGGGTGGACAGGAGACAAAAACGGATTTGTGTACCGCAGAACTGATTCTGAAGTGATCATCTCTCCAGTGCCATTATCAAAGAGCACAACAAGATAAACTGTGGGTGTAGATTGTAAAGGTGATGGGGGAATGATTAGAAACCTAGACCGGGAGAAAGCAAGGGGAGACAATGGGAGAGTTCTGAAAGGACAAGTTGATCAGCCAAGTGGTATAGAAATGAGAAAAGGCTGTGGCTTCCTGGAAACATCTTGACAAAATCAAAGGAGACAGAGAATTCCCGACAGATGAGGCAGGCGCAAGCCCCTGTGGTGAACTCAAAGCAACAGGGCTGGCTTCTCCCAGCAGACAGGAGGGAGCCACCAGGAAAGCAGAGCTTACAAGAGATTTCCAGGTATTTTGTTATAAAAACTTTTCTTTGGCTTCCAAAGTCAATCTTGCAAAATCGTTTTGAAAATCTGAACTTTCTTCTGTACCAGAACTTTTCAATATTATTCACTTTAGGGGCTCTGATTTCCTCTGATGTCAAGATCCTGTGGTTTTACAACTAGAGATTAACACTAGGTACATGGGGACTTATCTAGGTCATGTTTCATGATTAACGTATTCTGCCCTCAGGACATTAATAGCTTCTTTTCACTTATAATCAGATTTTTTTTAAAACTGATAATGACCTTTTAACCTATTTTCATATAAAGTAAGACTTCTCCTCTGGGAATGGCAATTCCTTAATAGACTTGTGCATTAAAGCTCTTTATAGAGAAAAATATTTTTTCTGGGAGTTTGGGGAGAGTTTGGTATACTAAGTTTCCTCACTTTTGGAAAAATGTGTAGTTTGGCCCATTTTCAAGTAATGAGGACTCAAAATAGAAACATACTTAAAAAAAAAACCTCACTGGTTAAAAAAATTAGAAAGTTTGCTCAGATATAGAAAAATGTAAATGGAAATAAAAATAGGAACGCAAATGAGTCCCAGATTTAGTTAAGATGACAGCCCTCTTTAATGCCACCATCCTAAGGCACCCTTTGTACACTCTTTTCTGTTATATGGTTTTAATGGAAAGCAGCTGCCTTGGAAGGCATTGTTTACAATGGATCTCTGTCATAGCTCTGCATTGTAGCTATAAATAATGTCAACATGTTCTCCTACCCAGCAGCCTAGATGCTGATGCCACCCATCCATACCAGATGAGGTTATATTATTCTTCCCAAACATATTCATTATCATCTTAGGCTGTCCCCATCCCTGAGTGTAATGATGACCCTTTGTAACACCATTCATCACTGCCTGTGATTGTTTGCAGCTGAGGCTGTTGGCCTGCGGGTCCTCTCCCACCCAGCTGCTTTGTTGCCCAGCAATATCATGTTTGCTCTGCCTTCTTTTTGATCTTTCTTGAAAACATTTTCATCTTTTTCAATATGGACATGTGGCTGTAAAAGCAATGCAAAGCCAAGGTACATCTATGTTAGCATCTGACATCCTCACGTAGTGGTCTCAGCAGTTTAGCCTGGTAAGGGATGAGCCACTGATGGAAAGTCTAGGAAGGATCTTGAAAAATGGATAGAAGGTCAGGGGGAAACTGTGAGGTGGGGTTTTAAATATATTTTCTGGGAAAAGCTGGAGTGAATGGAGGCCAGTGAGTCAGTGACATTTTCTTGTGTCCACTCCCCCTAGCAGGTTGGTAAGAGTCAGGGAGCCCTGAAGTCTCGGTGCGTATGTATTTTTCTGGGTAGGGGGTGACTTCATTTTGTTAGATTCTTGGTTATGAACCACAGATACAAAAGGCAATGAATAAATACATAGCAATACTAAGAAATAGGGAGAGGAGCCATCAGTGAAACAGAATTTGAAGACTACTTGAAAGACAGAGGCAGGTGGGATTAAATGATGGGGAAATAGCTCAAAACAGGCAGAGGAGAAGACGGCTGCTGCCTGTGGAGACAAATTTAGAGATTCTCTAAAATCCGTTTTAGGTATCAGGTGCAGAAAGGGGTCCCAAGAGAATCATCAGAGGACTAGTTTATGGATCAACAAGCGGACTAGCCTCCAGTGGGAGGAGTAGGAGGTTCTCTCACCGAGAAGATTAGCTACTTGTAGATCATAATTTTACCCCAATAAGTGGAGAAATCTGTGGGCAAAATAAAGTCAACAAATAAGCTAGCAGTGAATCAAGCACAAAGACAAACCAGCAACTCAGATTTCCAAATGTTTGAAGAAAAAACACCACCAACTCAACAGAGCACCTAAGATCTGAGGTTACTGTGGAGTTTAAAAGAAGTATATTTATTGCCTTCCAGGAGGTGAGATGACATCATACTTACAAAACAAGATTAATCCGTTTCATGATACAGTAAAATCCTTAGAGCCCTTGGGACTAGGAAATAAGATTACCCAAATTGAAAACCAAAAGTTCTGTTAACCTGAATAGCAAAAGGAACACAATTTATGTACCAAAATATTGACCTAAGATACTGAGCAGAAGATTATCCCGGAACCACCACAAAAAGGCATGGAAGCAAAAAAGCGTGGAAGAAAGCTGAAACCAAAAGACCTGGAAATCCCAAAATCTATCTAATGGGAGCTCCCAAAGGAGGAAATGGAAGAGAGGATATAATTAAAGTACTAGAAGGTAATTCCCCACAACTTAGAGGTTAAATGGTACCTAAATTTGAATGGGCACGCTGAGGCCTGTCAGAAGGAAAATGATGACATATCTTCCTTAACTTACCAGGGAGAACTTTCAGAGCACCAATCATAAACAGATGCTTCCAAAGAAAGAAACAAACCCACAAAGATACATATAAGGAAAAAGAATTGGACTGACATCATATTTCTCAATGGCAACATTAGATACAGGAAGACAAAAGATTTGAATCCTGATTTATATGTTTGGTCAAATTCTCATTCATCTGTAAGAGCAAACTTAAATTTTTTCAGATTTAAAAAAGATAAATTCCACTTCCTACAAACTCCAGTTAGAGAATAACCAGCATGTATTCTAGCAAATGAACAATATATGTAACAAAAAAACATATAATTACAAGAAATCAGGGTGAGGAAGAATCCAAGAATATAATATTGCTATTATGTCTGAATAATTGTTCATTTCTAGACAAAAATTTATATACCTTAATGTGGAATTAGAAGAGAATAAAGTATGAACTAATATGTATTCCTTGCTCAATGAGATAATGTGATATTAACTAACTATATGTGGTAGGAAAATAAATATAGATATTCATATACAAATAGGATGTTTGAATTCCAGACCACAAAGGACAAAAAAAAAATCTACATTTGTTCACTCTAAGTAAATACCAGAGAGGAAAAGAAATAAGAAAATACAGTACATAGAAAAATAAGGTGGCTAATATAAATCCAAATATACTGATAATCCTAATAAATGGGAAGAGATTAAATTCCCCAATTCTGGGTAGAAATTCTGAGATTGGGTTAAAAAAAGTAAGCTCCAAGCTATTTCAGGAAACTTAAAAAACAAAATGAAGCCGTAAGTTTGGAATCAAATCATAAAAAGAGATACCCTAGCATTTGCCTTTCAACAGAGCGCAAGTAAAGCAAAACACCAAGCAAAAATGGCATTCAAGGTTGGAAGCACTAAAAACATTTTAATTAGATAAATCAGTTAAAAAACATGAAGGACAAACCTTCATAAACCTAGTAACATAGACTTATGATGCATTAAAGCAAAACATTAAAATGTCATAAGGAGAAGTGAACAAATTCACAATCAAGGTGGAAGACTTAAAAACAAATCCAAAACCTCATTCAGAAATTGATCAAGTAGGTTAAAATGAATTAGAATATAGAGTGATATAATCCACAGATTTGACCAAATGATTATATATATAAATTTATAGAGTACAGAGTATAGTCTTCTCAGATGTACATATTCATAGAACTGGGATTAAAAAAATCAAAACTAAAATGAGAAGTAATCATTTAATTGGAGTGAAAGAATTCTGATAAAAATTACACTTTTAAGTACATTTATTGGACACCTAGGATCTCAATGTAAAAGTACTTTTAAAAGAAGAAATGTATAAAGATAAAATCAAAGATTAGTGAAAAAAAGCAAATCAATTAAAGTATAAGATGTTTTTCACCTTTAAGTAGAATCTAGAAGATTTCTGGAGAAATCTAGTTAGAAATAAAAGAACCAGAACCTTTTCAAAAATTAAAAATGTGGTAGAATTAAAGATTTTAGGAAATTTTAAGTAAAAGATGTCTAACATTTTGTTAATAAACTTGAGAATCTAGAAGAAATGGGTGAATTTCTAAAAAATCAAAAATACTAACCTTGGCTCAAAAAGCAATTTATCTGAATAGGGCTGCTACATAACAGAATTGAATTGAGTAAATTTAAAAGCTCTTATTGGCTTTATTCAGCCATTCTCGAATTAGGCAGTGTCCCATCTAGCAGGTAGGAGGATGATCCAAAGAATTTTACAAGATGAAATCCTTTTATAAGCAGAAGGGAGCTGGACAAGGAAGTTTAACTAGCAAAATGCAAATTGGCTGTGGTAAGGTCACCTTCCTTTAGGGGAGGCAGGGTCTATCAGGCAGATGACCTCACTAGTGCTGACCAGGTGATTCCAGATTAACTGGCTTAAGATTCCATTCTTGGGAGATGCTGAAACTGCAATTAAGTGTTAAGTCTTGGTGATGTGGGCAGGCATAACTGTCTTGCTTTTAACAGAGCAATAAGCATGAAAGTGAAAATACAGTTTAAAACAAAAAACTCTCCAAAAGATGAACTCTGTGTCTATGGGTCAAAATATATATAGGAAGACTAATAAGTAATTACAAGCATAATGAGTGTCATGAATGTGGAAGAAAGAATGCCTTCTTTTTATGTGGCTTTGCTAGAAATCCTTGAGAAAAAGCCAAGGGAGCCTATTTTTTTCAGCCCTTTCCAGGAAACTCTTGAAGTTTTTAAAGAATTTTGACAATCAAGCTGCCACCTGTTTACTCCAAAACACTTGATTTTCCAAAGGAAGCAGCTCAGTCATAAAACAAGCAGGAGAGAGAAGACCTTTCCTTTCTTAAGTAATATTTGATCCCTGAAGGGAAAAAGCAAAGATTAAAGTAGTGGTAATGATATGAGAAAGATACCCTGTTATCTTGATTTACACAGAAAGTGGAGAGGAAGCATTTCTAATTTATGGTTCCATATATATCACAGAATGGAGAACATATGATAACATTTAATGAGTGCATTAATTTTTTACAGTGCTCAGTTGATTAGAACCATGCTGGAATACTAAGGAATGCTGGTGGTATAAAACGGTCCTCTAAGCATCAGTGACAAAGTGTCAGGTGGAAGTTACATTAAGTTTGGCACACATCATTAAACAGTGTCTGATATGAGCAGATGTTCAATTTTTCACACTGAAGAGGTGGTGCAGGAGATTCTATTGTAATGTAACATAATGTTATGGCATAATTTGCTGTGAAAGTAAAATAAGCCATCTATCTTGGATGAGGTAGTTGGTGTTTGTGAAGTGTGTTAATAATTTCAGTGTTTATGTCTGCAGTGGAAACTAAAGACTCTGAAGGTCCTAAATATCCCTTGTCTACAACTGCTTTTATCCATATTGTACTGACACAGTACTATAGGTGCCATGCTCAGGTAGCATCTTTAAATATCTGATAATGTTTTTAGTGGTGTCCTTTAAGACTCATATTTCCTCAATTTTGCCATTGTATCCTTTAATACTGCCTCACTCTGCCCACTTCCTATGTCCTAGAAGTGAAGGGAAAGTTGCTAAAATATGAGAGTAGTAAATTCCTTAAAGCCTCAACTTCCTAAAAGATATCTTCTTGACACACTTTTCTACCTAAAGGCTGGGTTCTCTAGTCAGCTGTTTTGAATGGTGATGTTCATTGTCATACCTATTCCTCATTTTTTTTGTGTCACTATCTCAGAAAATAAAAAAATAGCTGAGCCAAGGGTGGATATGTAAATTTGACTCTCCCAACTTCTCAAAATAATAAAGAGCAATAAAAACACAACCGCACAAACTTTTCCATCATCATAACTATAAGTCAGACTGGTCCAAACCTTGAATTACCAGTAAGTGGAAGAATAAATATGAAATCCCAGCATGCTATCTCTTGTGTTCCCCACTGCAAGCCTTTGGGAGACTGTATGGGTAGTTCAGCAAAAACTACACAGAAGAAGTAAAATGGGGAGATAGCAGTAGGGGGAAAATAAATCCAATAGAAACCACCAACAGAAAGAAAAAGGCTGAGAAAATACAGAAAAAGTGTAGTGGTGGCAGGCCAGAGCTCTGACTGCAGGGGAGGGACTTAAAAGTATGTGTGAGACATGAGTAAAGGGTAGCTGAGTGGTAACACTATAGGCAGAGAAGAAGGTTAAGGTAATGGAGAGCTATCCTTGGAAAGTGTCTGGTGGAGGGAAAAGGAAACAAGGTGGGGATGTTTGGACAGAAGAGAATCAAAATATGAGAGGACACACCACACCCCTCCCTCATTTACCTCTCCCCCCAACCCCCAAAATACAACACTTGGTTAAAAAGAAAAATTACTCCTTGTTACACTGTGGTAAGAAATTATTTGTTCTTTCTCACAAGCACCTCAAACTGCTGGCTCTGTCTACAGAAATGCAGAAGCATGTTTCCATCTTGTTTTTAAGGTTATTACAAAAATACAGAATGAGAATAATCCAAATGTTTAGCTGATTAAAGACTCATCCTCTAAAGAAGTTGTGGCACATATATACAATGGAATATTACTCAGCCATAAAAAGAAATGAAATTGAGTTATTTATAGTGAGGTGGATGGACCTAGAGTCTGTCATACAGAGTGAAGTAAGTCAGAAAGAGAAAAACAAATACCGTATGCTAACACATATATATGGAATCTAAAAAACAAAAAAGATTCTGATGAAACTAGGGGCAGGACAGGAATAAAGATGCAGACGTAGAGAATGGACTTAAGGACATGGGGAGGGGGAAGGGTAAGCTGGGACGAAGTGAGAGAGTGGCATGGACACATATACGTTACCAAATGTCAAATAGCTAGTGGGAAGCAGCCGCATAGCACAGGGAGATCAGCTCGGTGCTTTGTGACCACCTAGAGGGGTGGGAGGGAAGGAGGGAGATGCAAAAGGGAGGGGATATGGGGATATATGTATATGTATATCTGATTCACTTTGTTATGCAGCAGAAACTAACACAACTTTGTAAAGCAATTATACTCCAATAAAAATGTTTTAAAAAATTAGGTTATCAAATAATAATTAATAAAAGTTTTTGTGATATTAAAAAAGAAAACTCATCCTCATCAAAACCAATGGCAAAAAAGAAAGAAAATGAAATGCAACACTTCAAACTGAATTCAATATCCTCAAACAAGCTTTTGTGGTTTTGGAGGATGCTTTGAACTATAAGTCCAAAATCTGAGAACAAAAGGCTCATAAACTCAAATGAAACAACTTTATTGAACTGAGGGAAGAAATAAAATAAAAAGTTAAAATCATATTAGAAATGTAGACTAACTTATAAGTTAGCAAAAGAAGAGTAGATTAAAAAAGATAAAAAAGGACATTGGAAAAATGTAGAAAAGCAACCAAGAAAATGTGACAAAGGATGTAAAAAGACTCAGGGATGGCAATTGATTTGGAAGACAACCACAGAAGGAATAACATTTAAATAGTTGGAGTCCCAAGGAACAAAAACAAAAAGTGGAACAGAACTAGTAGTTACCACCATTAAGAACAAACAAACAAAAAAAAACCTTTTTGGATGTAAAGGACTTGTGTCTACATTTTGAAAGGGCTCACTGACACTACTGTAAACTAACCCTTAATAATCAACTCAAAGTCATGCTCTCATAAAGCTACTAAACAAAGATAAAGATTCCTTAGCACCATCAGGGGAAAAGATAGAGTAACTTACAAGAGAAGATAACTAGACTGGTATGAGACTTCTCAAATACAACAGAAAAAGCAAGTCAACAATAGAACATCATTTTCAAAAAAAGTGTGAACCAGCGATTTTTCCCTCCAGCCAAGCTGTCCTTCAAGTGTCAAGGCTATAGAAAAACAACTTTAAACCCAGAAGAGCTCAGGGAATTATGTATCCTTGAGGCTTTTTTGAAGAATCTACCAGAAAATGAACTCCATTTAACCAGGAGATAACGAGGGAAACTTTAGCAAAAGAAGCGATGGACGTCATTTAATAACTTAGACCTAAAACTAAAACAAAGGTGAATAAGAAGGGTGAAGAAGGACTTCCCTGATGGTCCAGTGATTAAGCCTCCATGCTTCCAATGTAGGGGGCGTGCCGTGGGTTTGATCCCTGGTTGGGGAAATAAGATCCCATATGCAGTGCCGTGCAGCCAAAAAAAAAAAAAAATAGTGAATAATGAAATGTTATATGACATATGCTAATGTTATGTGTTCTGTGTTCTGATAAAGTAGACATAATGTGATTAGAAAGGTGAAAATAGAGTAAGTTCACTAATTATTGTATAGGTGTTAGATGGGGGTTAAGAATACCATTAGAAACTCATAAATGATTGTAATAATTTAAGAAAACAAGGGAATAATGGCATTTAAAACAGTATAAACAAAAATACAAACCTTAAAAGCCAAAAAAAAGTAAAAACGTATAGAGAAAAAAATTATACAGTTGAGATCAAATGTGGCAGTCTTAACAGTAAATGTAAATGGGTTCAACTCACTTATTAAAAGAAAAAGCTGTTCAACTGGCTCTCAAAGGAAGGCCTACCTATATGCTATAAATGTAAGAGACACACCTAAAATGAAATAATTTGAAAAGGCTAACAAGAAAGAAATAGGCAAAGTGTATCAGGCAAATGGAAACAATAAGAAAGCAGGTTTAGCAAAATAATATCATACAAAGTATAATTCAATCCAAAAGCATTAAATGTAAAAAATGAAGGATGCTTTTTAATGTTAAAAGGCCTAATTCATGATGTATAACAATTATGAACATTATGCACCAAAAAAACCACAGCAATCATCTTTATAAAAAAAAAAACACAAAAAACCTAACCAGAAATGTAGGGAGATGTAGAGAAAGCATGATAATATGGGATTTTAAGACACACAAAACAGATCAAATTGACAAAAGCAAGGATGGAAAACCTAAAATCATAACTAAAAGATAGATTTTATGATATATTGAACTTTATACTTCAATATAGATGATACATGTTTCTCTGAAGCACAGGTGAAATGCTAAAAACATTAGATAACAAAGAAAGCAATAGTAGAAATAGTAAATATTACAAATAACACTATTAGATTACAATGGACTAAAACTAGAAATTTTTATTTAAAAAAAACCCAAAGTACTTGCACCTGGATACTTAACTTTTTGTTATACAGCTCTTGAAAGGGAAATATAAAATTTTATAACTTCTAAAAATTATATAATTATAGAATTTGTCATTTTATGTAATTATAAAATATGTAGTTTTTAAAAAATGAAAACATTCAAACAGTGACATGTTTAAAGCAGTGATAATAGGGAAATCAGCAGCACAAAATACCTTTATCATAAAAGTGAAAGAATAGAAAAATGAAATTACAAGCACAAAAGTTAGAAAAAACCTCAACGTAAACCAGGAGAGAGCACAAGGAAAGGGCTAATAATGATGAAAGCAAAAATTAAAGAGGACAATAGAAAAACAGATCTAGTTAAACAAACTCCTGGTAATTTGAAAACATTAACAGTCAAACCTATAGATACCATGATCAAGAAACAAAGGGACAAATCACAAATATACAAAATAAGAAATGGAAAGGGAGAAATGGCCCGAGTGAGTTGGACAAAATTTTAAAATATCATCAGACTATTTTGCAAAACCCTAAGTAATACATTTGAAAATGGAGATGAAGTAGATAATTTCCTAGGGAGATAAAAGTTTACCAAACTGACCCAATTAAAGATAGAATGTTTACTCAAACAACTTGCCCTAGAAGAAACTGAGAAAGTTATCAAGATACTACCTCACAAAAAGTACCATATTCAGGTGAGAATTCACAGCAAAGTTCAAAAAGTAGATGGTCCCAATGCTTTATGCATTATTCCAGAGCATTGAAAATGGAGGAAGACTTACTAATGTTTTAATGAAGCAAGTATAACATTGACATATAAGTTTGATAAAGATAGTACAAAAAATTTATGAACCAATATCATCAATGAACATTGATGCAAAAGTTCAAAATAATATATGGTGAACAGAATCCAGTGCTACTATAAGGAAACAATACACAATGACCTGAGCTTATTTTAGGAATGTGAGGTTAGTTCAATATTTGGAAGCCCATTAATATATAGCTAAATAATATACCAAAACAATATGTCTAAGGAAAAAACAAAGGATTGTCTCCACTGATACTAGAAATTTCAAATTGTTAAATCTGTTAAATCTGTTAAGATTTCAAAACATATTCCTGATAAAATACACTCAAGCAAATAGGAATTGATGTATACATTTTTTTGTTGTTACAGATTTAAATAAAAAATATATATACATATCCTACTCCTGAGGCTGGCATCCTCCTTAACTGGGAAGTGCTAGCAGCATTTCCAGTAACATCTGAGAGAAACAACTGTAGTAGGGAATCTGGGTGAAGGTATCTGGGAATTCTTTTGACTAGCCTTGTAAATTTTCTCAAAGTCTGAAATTATGTCAAAATAAAATATTTTAAAATGTGTAGAATGAGGTTACTAATGCTTCTTTTCTTTATTACGACCTAGGACAGATATTTCTAGCTATCTACCCAATGCCTAGTTTTCCATTCTTCCAAATTACGTTTTAGGGAGGTCTGAGGTTAAATACCTTGTAATGCAACTCTGTTGCCTGAGATAAACTTGAAAGGGTAGGGCTTCTGGGAAAAATTCCAAAAAGGGGAAGGCCTGGCTAATAATAGCCTCAGGCCTTTTGCCCTTCAATACCTTCCTGCCGGGAGGCAGCAGCCACCTTATCTCCACAAGGAGGAAATGCTCAGGCTGAAGATGAAATGACAGATATAGAAGGAGCTTGAGTCCCTGGTGGAGTTGGGGAGTCATTACATCAGCCACTGAGGGCCAATTTTTGGATGTTTTGCGTAACAGGAATAATCCTCTTCCTCACTTGGCAGTAGTTGGTTGGGTTTACTTTCTTGCAGCTGCATGAATTTAATTTTTTTCATATAGGTATGACATAGACTTTAAATGAGAAAATTAACATAGTTGAGAACCACCACAAGATCCAGGATTAAATCCCAAACTGCATTTCCAAGTGAAGGTTTTAGAGAGTTCACACTATGTTGAGAACCACTCCAGTGACTTGAAAAACGAAGCACAAGGCAATAAGCATGGGTAATGCTTTCATCCTCTCGTTTTATCAATTCCATATGATTTGTTGGGAAACTACTAAGTGAAAAATACTGGAAAACAGAAATGTGTCTCAGTAGTTCACAAGGACCTTATAATACCTGCTAGCAAGTGAATAGAGACGTGTGTGCTTTAAGAAATAAAACCCGCGCATGACATTATGTTAAAAGTGTCAATAAGCAGTATGGATGGTACAAATCCTACATAAATTCAAAGACGTACTGGATTGAGTGGAGAATTCATGTAGGAGGTGGTATCTGAGTAAGTCTTGGCAAAAAGATAAAACTTGGATCATTGGAAGGGGGATAGATGGGAAGGCAGTCTTGGCAAAATAAATGCCATATACAAATGGGTGGAAGTTAGGGACAGTAAGACAGTTCTTTTGGAGTAGAATGTTTTGGTTTTTTTTTGTAAAGAAGATGTTGGGGGTAGGAGTTTATTTATTTATTTACTTTGGCTGTGTTGGGTCTTCGTTTCTGTGCGAGGGCTTTCTCTAGTTGCGGCAAGCGGGGGCCACTCTTTATCACGGTGCGCGGGCCTCTCACTGTCGCGACCTCTCTTGTTGTGGAGCACAGGCTCCAGACGCTCAGGCTCAGTAGTTCTGGCTCACGGGCCTAGCTGCTTCGCGGCACGTGGGGTCTTCCCGGACCAGGGTTCGAACCCGTGTCCCCTGAATTAACAGGCAGGTTCTCAACCAGTGCGCCACCAGGGAAGCCCGGAGTAGAATGTTTTTGACATTAAAAATTCTTCAGCAGGGTTATAGTCTGACTGAAGCAGAATTTTAGAGTTATCTAATATGTAGGATGAAACAGAGGAAACTTAGAATCAAACAGGATGGGAAATTTAGTAACCTTAATCCTAGTTGGAATGGAAAAGACAAATTTAAGAGCTATCTCTAAGGAAAAATTCACATGCTTTGGTACCTTATCAGATTTAGGGGTGGATCATAAACTATCCTAAGGTTTCTAATGTAATTGCTTATTAAAAGAATAGTGGTGTCATTGACAGAAATTGGTAATTAGAAATGGGGCTCTTTGCTTGGAGAGAGCTGTGGGAAGAGTAAGAAGATACTAGTTTAAAGAGTTACACTTACTGTCAAAGCGAATATTGGGTCTTTTTCTATATGTACATTTACAAACTTGGTTTAAACTCTACTGTTCTTTTTTTCTAGTAATTTGAAAGCTGTGACCCTACTCTAAAATATAAATTTTGGTTTCAAAAAATACACTAAAATATGATGTCTCCGTTTGTTAGTATTAACAATGAAGTAATAGCTAATAAAAGTATATTACCATATTACAGGTTGAAGCAATTTTCTCCATTTTGATCTAATCCCATTTATCTTATTATAATCTGACTTTTAGACTTAAATTGTTTTCAACCTATCTTATTGTAGACACCTTTTATTTTGTATACATTCTTTGCTAAGCTGACCAGAAAGAAATAACTGTGTTCAGTGCTGTTATAAAGTGGTATTTAAAACATCACTTCTTCAGGTTTTTATTTAAAATTCTTATTCTCATATCATGTAATTGGGTATCCCTCTGTGTGTGTGTGTGTGTGTGTGTGTGTGTGTGTGTGTGTGTGTAAGGATAAATTAATGTAATGTTTTGAGTATTTGATTAGCTGAGAAAGATTTACTCTTGCTTTCTTACATTGACTATAGCTTAACTACTCAGAATTATTAGGTGTAAGAATTACCTTTAGATAAATATTTATTTATTATCTCTGTCCTTCATAGTATATAAGAAAGCACAGTTTCTTGAGAAACTCCTTCCATCGAAAATACATTTTTTCATCTTTGCTCCTTTTTTTCTTGGTGCTTGACATATCAATATTGTATGTAGGTATGTTTATATCTTGGTTAATTTTAATAAACAATATTGTATGGCACTGATAGAACTCTTCCAAATTATTGTTTGTCCTTTTTAGCTCAAGCAAGTGTTGTAAACTTTGACTACTACTTTTGTTCTTTTTACCCCCAGATGTTATCTGTTAACAGAAATGGTAATAAAACTCTAAAAAACTTTGAGAAATCTACCAGAGTTGGTGTATTTTATCTTACCTTTCGTATAACATATTTGTAGTTTACATTTGAGGTAGCAGAGATGTTAATATTATTACCTAGGCACAGTCATTGGTAAATAATATGATTAATCATAATTATAGACACTTCAGAGGTTTAAGGTAGTTGCTCTCTCTAGATAGCAATTACATCTGAATTCTAGGTGTTTCATAAAACTCTTTTTGCAAGGAGAGTTGGTGATGTGGAATAATTTGCTTTTTCTGCTGCAGCAAAAGAATAGGATATATTTTCTTATCATGCAGATACCTTTAATAGTAGTTAGAAGAACATAACGGCTTTAGAGTAAGTGCTAAATCCATCAGCTTTTGAAAAAAGGGACATCTGAAAAACATTAAAAAAGAGGTCAAAATAAGATTATTAACAAAAGGAATATGTGGCATGTAATGCTTTGCAGCTCTATTTTTGAAAAAAATATCAGTAAGATCTAGGCTGACTTCATTCTCTCTTCATTTAAGTTGTTTTTCTCTCATAATTTCAGTTGTCACTGTGTCTGCATTCTGAGAGGTTTAAAGTTTCTCTTCCATATAACTGATTGTATTTTCAGCAATGTAAAATATACTTTTTATTGCTTTGCCTGCTCATCTTAATTCTAATGTTGCATTTAAATTTTATAGTCATTCTTAATCCTATCCAACTTCCTTTTCATTTCTGCCTCTATCTTGGTTCTAGTTAGCTTTTCTATAATGTAAGTTCTCTTGATTTTTTTTTTTTATCATCTTACCCAGAATATATTTTCAGAAGAAAGCTTTTCTTCTCTTTATTGGGTGTTGTGTCCTCATTTAAGTTGTAGAATCTCTATATAACCCCACATTGACAGTTTCTGAAATCCTTGTTCCTATCCTATCCAGGCCTATGTAAAGAGGTAAGTATTTGTTAACAGACCAAATGGTTAGGTTTGCCTCACCCTTCCTGCCTTTTCATCTATGAATTAACACAGCCCCACTAAGGTGTTAACCTGAAGAACAGATTGGTGTTCATAGCTCCATGCCAAATTCCTGGCCCTTTTCCTGGGGTGATTCTGCTAGACTGAGGAGGGATATTATCTTCCTCCTGCTTTCTACTTTTCTATTGCTATTAGACTATTCATAAGAGGACACACTTGATCCTTTTCTCCTGGTCATGAATGATCTCTGGGGGCCGTGGGGTTTGGTGGCTTGAAGTGGGGTCTTAGTTCCCTGACCGGGAATTGAACCCCGGGCTGTGGCAATGAGAGTGCCGAATCTTAACCTCTAGACCACGAGGACCAGTGGGCTTGAAACAGGAACACGGTCCTTGTCTTTCTTGAGGAAAGAATTCAGCAAAGAGAAAGAAGGTAGTGAAGCTTGTCAAGCATTTATTAGAAGCTAAGTACGTGTGAAAGGACACTGGTGGGCTCAGAGTGAGCTGCACTTTTGGGGTAGCTTATTTGGGGGCAGTTTTCTGGGTTTCTTCTGGCCAATCATCTTGCTCGTTGTTCACATCTGGTCTGACTCAGGGCCTTTCTCGATGTGCACACTCACCTTTTAGCCAAGATGGATTCTAAGCACGAGGGTCACTGGGAGGTTGGCAGGACATAGTACGGGCTGGCACCCCTTCCCTTCCCTGGCTCCTGAGGATATTTTCTGCGCATGTGTGGTCTGGGAGGTCGCCTTGATCCCAGGAAAAATGTGGCTTCCTTATCTTTTACTCAAGCAGAGCTCTGCCCCTGCTGTTATCTTTATCTTGAAGTAACAGGAGACAAGTTCCAGTTGCTCAGCCTGGGGCCCAGCTATCTCCTGTCTCATTACCAGCACACACCAGGCTCTCAGAAGGCAGTGCTTTCACGTATCTCTACTTCTGCCCCTTCCTATCACCAAGCTCTTCCTCAAGATGTGGGGTCTGCCTGCTCCTTCCACAACCAAATAGGCATTGCATTCATCAAGTTGGATGTTCATCAAGTAGGTGCAGTGGAAGAAGCACTGATGAGGGTAGTAGGGACAAGAAATGCTTTTGTCTGACTCAAGCTGATTTGGGCAGTAGTTAGGTCACTCCTTTAGATCAGAGAAATCCTGTGTGTCTGAAGTAAGGGTCTGCCATACTGTTGGGTAGAAATTTTCCATGTCTTTTTCTAACTCTTGTAATTCAGATACGTTCTTTCCCTTTTCTTAGTCAAAATTCCTCTGGGTGTATTGCAAGCAGCTGTTTAATATTACCTGTGTTGCTCTGGTTTGCATCCCTCAGGCTTCTATGAATATTTTAATAAATGGATGAAGGAAATAAAAAAGATTTTATCTGCTTTTTAAATCAAGAAGTCTCAAATTTCCTTCATTTTAACAGAGTGTTCATGGTATTAGGAAGTTACTGGTTCACCAGTAACTGCGTTCATCTGTTTTGGGCCATTGACACCACAGCACAAGTCTCTGGATTGAAGTAGAACTATGTGAAGTCCTCAAAAGATGTATGGAGGCAGTAGGCACCATACTCAGGACTTTGTCCCATGACACACATTACACATATCACATATGGATATTTAATAAAAAGCCAAAAAACTCTCCAACAGGCAGTGATTCCAAGCAATTAAATTTAGATTGTTTATTTTGCAGAAATAGGGTCATTAGAAGGAGAATTTTAGTTGATTGCTGAAAAGAATAATGGGTGTGAAAATTGCCTTCAGGGATCAGAAATGGACTTTAATGGCATACTAAGGATAAAAATTTGGTATGTCATAAAAAACTGTGACTGGCATGGTTTAAAGCAATAAATGCTGATACCTCTTGTGAATCCATATATGTAACTCACTTAGGACATAATCAGAAGGTGCTGGAACTCTGGAGAACTGTTTGCATTGCCAGAAGCTATGTGACACCCTTCTAGGATATATAACAATAGTATTAGTTAGTTGCCTTGCAGAGATCTTTCTTTCTGTCTCCCCACCCCCACCCCATTTATCTATTTCCACAGTGTTATATATGTTTCTTCTCTAATCCTGACTTGTCCAGAATCAGGATCAATAGTAGTTGGTGGAAAAGAAGGAATAGAGATGACAGAAAACAAGAAGTATCTCCTATTTGTAATGCAATGATAATGTTGGGACAACTTAATTACCTGAGAGCAGTTTTCCTAGTATCATGGTCATAGTTGCAAATGGTAATCTAACCTCTGTGTGTCACTTGGAAAGTTATTTCAAATTCCAGGGCATTGAGAAAATTTTCATGACTACACTGAGCACACACTTGCCATAGCTTTCCAGAAAAGAGCAGCGGCAGAAGTTTGCTTTAGTAAACACAGAATGCTGGTGCTGGAAAAGATCTGACAGTTCATCTGCTTCTTTCTCTTTATTTTACAAATGAGGAACTTGAAATCAGGCAGGTGAAGTGACTTCTCCCAGATCAAATGTGAGTTTAAGGACACATTCTGGGCCTAAACCCAACTCTCCTGCATCCTACTCCAGCACCCTTCCATTTCCCCATACTTCTGTCAGGAAAAGCCCTTTTGGGAAAGGCAACAAAAAATTGCCTTAAATATTAAAAAGTGCCACATTAGTTGGAAAAGTAAAAAATCAGACAGTTGAGGGAAAGAAAAATTCCTTTAGGTTAAGGAGCAGAAATGAAGAAAAGACAAAAAGGAGAAACTTGGTTCTTTTCAAATCTTTTTAACTTATGATAAAATGTCTGGGGAATTTTTTAAAAGCAGAATTTAACCCGAACTCTACTATAGTGCCTGTTTTTCTTCTTTTTTAAAAAATCAATGGTCTAGGGCTTCCCTGGTGGCGCAGTGGTTGAGAGTCCGCCTGCCGATGCAGGGGACGTGGGTTCGTGCCCCGGTCTGGGAGGATCCCGCGTGCCACGGAGCGGCTAGGCCCGTGAGCCATGGCCGCTGAGCCTGCGCGTCCGGAGCCTGTGCTCCGCCTCGGGAGAGGCCACAACAGTGAGAGGCCCGCGTACCGCAAAAAAAAAAACAAAAAAAACAAAGCAATGGTCTAGTCGTTGGCATAGCAGATGACAGTTTCTGTTTTAAACAATCCAGTAGTTTCAGTTCTTGATTGCATCTTCCGACTCTTATTTTAGCTCATTATGTGTATTTTTGTAATATTGTTTAAATTATATTTGGAAGGTGACAGAAATAAATGCAGTGATTTTAAACTCCTATTTCCTTATTTAGATTTCTTTAAGATCATTATTTTCATTCCCTTTTCTGAACCAAGTCACTAATTAGCATCATGAGTGGATTTGAAATGTTCCCATAAACTCTTGGTTTCATCAGGATTGATGAGAAAGCCTCTAAACTTGATATAAATATCTTAAATTATTATTTTTCTAATTAAAATAAAACAGCTGATGGGGAGAGGAAAGGCGGGTCCTGCCTTAGTTTATTTGATGAGAAAGTAAAATACCTGTTCTAACTACTTCAGAAAGGAAGAATAGACCTACTCCTGGCCCATTAGTACCCTTTTGAATTCACCAGTTGTATAATTCAAAGGAGCAGAAGCTTTGAGAAGAAATCAGAATGAAATCGCTCCCCCACAAGACCTTCCTCCTCTCCCAGAGAGGACAGTGGAAACTGAGCCTCAGAACATGGAACAGTGCCAGAGTCTCTCGGGAAGCTCAGAGGCTTGAAGCTCATGTGGAGATGAAATTCAGGTCCAAGATTGGCAGAGTTCCAATCTGTTGGCCTTTAGTATCTAAAGAGAATTTCCTTGACGAGGAAAAGATGTCTTAGTTTAGGTTATTTTCTTGTGTGCTAAGAGACCCTGAGTGCCAGTTCTGTTTTTGTGTGAACTTGGGCAAGTTAATGAACCCCCCTGGTGCTGTGTTTTCATCTGACAAATGAGTTAACAGTGCTGTTCTACCTGCTTTATGAGGAAGAATGAGGTATTGGCAAACGTGCTTCAAAGAAATAAAAAGGCTTTTCGAAATATTGTTATTCACTAATTCATTCTCTTGGAGTAACTCCTTTGTCAAAAAGAGTTGACTCCTCTTTTCATGGGAACCACATCTGATGGATTGTCTTTTATCCTCTTTTTTCTGTGCATTTCATTTCTGATCCTTTTTTTTTTTGAGATGGGGGTTTTATCATATTGGCTAACTGGGTATGGCTACTAAAAATGAAAAGCAGATGTTCTGAGCTTACCATCACATGGATTCTCAAACTGCCCCAACATTTGGAAGAAAAAGAACATTGATGCTTATATTAAACTGAGCATTCAAGTTCAGTTGGAATATTTGCCATGAATTGTTGCCCTTAATCGAGTTAGATACAAGCTCTTAGCCAATGAAATTGTTGACTGAAAAAAAAAGAAAAAAACAATGCACAACCTAAAAGCTGAGAATTTTATTTGGGGATGTTACTGAGGACTACAGCCTAGGAAATCAGCCTCTCAGAAAGCTCTGGGGGAACAAACGTATGGACACCAAGGGGGGAAAGTGGCGGCGGGGGTGGTGGTGGTGGTGATATGAATTGGGAGATTGGGATTGACATGTATACACTCATATGTATAAAATGCACAACTAATAAGAACCTGTTGTATAAAAAAATAAATAAAATTCAAAAGAAAATAAAAAAGCAAGCTCTGAGGAACTGTTCCAAAGAGGTAAGGGAGGAGTCGGGATTTATAGGAATTTTTGCTGGAAAACAAACAAACAAACATGTAGTTGAACATCAAAAGATTACTGCTAATCACAAAAACAAGATATCTCAAGTTAACGATTTTAGTGCTTTTCTATGTATGGGAAGATGCAGGAATCTGGGCTCACTGAAATTATCCCTTTGCTCTGCATCATAACTACCTAGGGCCATTCTCCTGTTTTTTTCCACCCTGAATGCCCCTCAGGGTGCACCACTTTGGGGCAGCTACAGTGGCTGATGGCTTGATGGTGGGCATAAGATGTTGTTTACTGGAATGGTAGGCAACATTCTTTGTTTACTGAAATGGCAGGCAACTTTGTTTTTTGTCCACAGAATAAACGCTGGATTCCAGAGGTCTTCCACAAAGGAATCCTCAGAAGTATCCTCTACCTGCCTGGCTCATGTGCGTGGGAGTCCTGTAATTAGCATTATTGTGAGAGTGTGTGGCGGGAGGTGGGTCCAGAGCGACCTTGGTAAATGCTGACGACCCATTTTCTCAGAGACAAAAGAATGAGTGGGAGATTGAGAGCACTGAGAGGGGAGACAGGGAGAGGAGGGCTCGTGAATGCCCGGTGGGAAACTTACTGAGTAGGGGGAACACACACTGGTCACTAGAGGCAAGAATCGAGAAAGAAGGTGGTTTTCAGCTTTAGAGTGCAGGGGAAGCTAGAAGGTGTTTCTTCCAACGCTAAATATTTCAAGGCTCTTGCTTTTTTTGTGTAGAATTTGACCCATGAAAGGCAAATGAGGTGATGTGAGACCTCTAATCCGCTCAAGGAAATGCAATGAGAGAACTGCGTTACATGATTTATTCATCCGCAGTTTCTTCTCTGGCACCTGAAAGAGCATTAGTACTCCAAACAGCAGATTGAGTTCCTTTGGAAAGGCTGATAGACACATAGGAAGTTAAAATTCAAGTCAGAGGCTCAGATTATTTTAATTTTGAGTTCTTGAATATCTGGAGGCAAAATAAACTTGAGGGGTAAAAAGAGGTGGGTTTTAGTTTGTTTTTTCCAGTGTTGACTGTATCAGGTCTCATCATGTGCTCTGGTGATATAGCATCCTGGGAAGGTTCAGCATGGAGGGAGCCAGCCTGCGAGTTTTATTACCAAAAACAGGAGTTAAATTGAAAGGGAGCCTCTTCTGCTTTCCAGGAAAGACAATACACTTAAATTAACTTGTGACCTCTGTCTCCCTCTTTATCAACTGTCAAAGGACCAGTTTTGCCTAGCTCCAGGCTCACTTCAGTAGTCTGTAATCACCAATCTTGTTTTTCCCTCTCCTTGTTCCAATCTAGTTAGGGTTTCCAATCATTCTTAGACAAGATCTCTGTCAGCTGGGGGCAGGATCTTTCCAGTAAGCACAGAGATTAAATTTGCTAGGTTTGGGTTTGCCAATTTGTTAAGTGGTGAGTAGTTTTGCCTGCTTTTATTTGACCAGCAGCGTGAACTCCTGCAGATTGCAAGTATATTTTGTTTGCAGGGAATCTGTGTGTTGTATGGGAAGGAATGCTGACTTAGTAGTGAGGACCTGAATCTTACCCTCAGTTCTTAGATCTACTTATGAGTTATTTTACCTGTTTGAAGTTTAGTTTCTCATCTTTAAAATGCGAATGACGATGAAAATAATAATAGATGGTTCTAGCACCTTACATGTATTAATCTGTGTTACACGTATTAACACAACTATATGACTTGGGTGCTATTATCATTTTCTCAGATGCGGAAACTAAGTCACAGATAGTTGTAACTTATTCCCACTAGTACGTGGTCCCATAGGGATTTGAATCCAGGTGGACTGATGTTTAGTGAAGCAGAAGGAAATGTTAAGGCTTTCTTGGTCACCAAGATGGGGGCCAAATGACTGTATCTAGACCAATCACTGGAAGGATATACTGAAGGAGTTCTTCTCCCATCTGTGCAGAGTGGCATTTGTTGTCGTGGGACACCTTGTGGCCACTAATTCAGCTTTATGTTCAGTTTTGGGTCTGTAAAAATTATCCCTTGTTCAAACAAATTCTGCTGATTTATACTTGACTGAGAATACCAGGATGTGTTCTTCTCAAATCTAACATTTAACTCTGGGCAAGACACTAAAGTTAGGTTGCCTGAATTCCCTTTACTATATCATTCTCAACACTTTTCCTTTGAAGCCTAACTCTAATTTTTTTAATGGGGCTTTATGAAGTATTATTTATATACACTAAATTGCTTATGTATGAGGTATGCAATTTGATAAATTTTGACCCATGTGTATCCCCATAAAGCTATCACTGTAATCAAGATAATGAAAATATTTTTTATTAGATTATAGTTGCTTTACTAGATTATGAAAATATTGATATCCTCACAAAGTTGTTGTATACACTTTTAACCTCAATACCTATCCCCATCCCTGAAAAACCTTGATCTGCTTTCTGTCTCTTGAGATTGGTTTGCATATTGTAGAGTATTTTATGAATGGAATAATACTGTATGCATCATTCTTTTCTCTGGCTCCTTCTACCCATACTCTGCATGATTATTTTGAGTTTCATCCTGGCTGTTGGGTGTGACAGCTGTTCTTTTCTGTCGCTAAAATGTTTTTCATTGTATGGTTATGCCACAATTTGCTTAACTATTCACTTGTTGATGGACATTGGCATTGCTTACTGTTTTGTTTTTGTTATTACAAATAAAACATGAATATTCATGAACAAGCATTTTTCCAGGTTTATTGAGGCAAAATTGACAAAACTGTAATATATTTAAAGTGTACAATGTGATAATATACACACATACATTGTGAAAGGAAAGAATTCCCATAATCAAGTTAACACATCCATCAACTCACAGTCCCTTTATTTTTTTCTTAGTGAAAATGCTTAAGATCTACTTTCTTAGCAAACTTCAAGTATATAATACAGTATTATTACTATAGTCACTATACTATACATTAGGGCCTCATAATTTATTCATGTTGTAATTAAATGTTTTGCACCATCTTGCCAGTCTCTCCCCATTTCTCCCACTCTCCTCCCCAGCCCCTGGCCACCACCATTCTATTTCTATGAGTTCACCTTTTTCTTTAAGATTCCACATATAAAAGGTATGAAAATACACTATTTTTCTTTCTCTGTCTGCTTTATTTCAGTTAGCATTATGCCCTCCAGTTTTATCCATGTTGTCGCAAATGGCAGGTTTTCCTTCTTTTTTAAGGCCAAATAATATTTTATTGTATACATATACTACAATTTCTTTGTCTTTTCATCAATTGTTAGACATTTAAGTTGTTACCATACCTTGCCTATTTTGAATAATGCTGCAATAAATATGGGAGTATATGGGAATAGTATAACTATTCTTCCAGATGGTTATTTAATTTCCTTTGGATATATATGCAGAAGTGGGGTTGCTGAATCATATGGTAGTTACAGTTTTAATTTTTGAGGAACCTCCTCTTTGTTTTCCACAGTGGTTATACCAATTTATATTCCCACCAACAGTGTACTAGGGTTCCTTTTTCTCCATTACCTCAACAACATTTGTCTTTTTAATAATAGGCATCCTGACTGGTGTATGTTTTGATTTGTACTTTCCTGATGCTTAGTGATGTTGAACATATTTTCACATACCTATTAGTCATCTGTAAGTCTTCTTTGGAAAAATATCTATTCAGGTATTTTGTCATATTGGGTTATTTGTATTTTATTTATTACTGAGTTGAGTTCCTTATATAATTGGATGTTAACCCTTTATTACATAGTTTACTAATATTTTCTCCCATCTGTAGGTTGCATTTTCATTCTGTTAATTGTTTCCTTTGCTGTGCACAAACTTTTTAGTTGGATGTATTCCCACTTGTTTATTTTTGCTTTTGCTGCTTGTGCTTTTGGCGCCAAATCCAAAAAGTCAGCACCAAGGCCACTATCAAGGGGCTACCTCCTATGTTTTCTTCTAGTAGTTTTATGGTTTAAGGTCTTATGTTATATTCCTCAATCTATTTTTTGTTTCTTTTTTTTTTTTTTTTTTGCGGTATGCGGGCCTCTCACTGCTGTGGCCTCTCCTGTTGCAGAGCAACAGGCTCCGGACGTGCAGGCTCAGCGGCCATGGCTCACGGGCGCAGCTGCTCCGCAGCATGTGGGATCTTCCCAGACCGGGGCATGAACCCGTGTCCCCTGCATCGGCAGGTGGACTCTCAACCACCGCGCCACCAGGGAAGCCCCCTCAATCTATTTTGAATTGATTTTTGTGTATTGTGTGAGATAGGGGTCCAATTTCATTCTTTTGTATGTGACTGTACAATTTTCCCAGCACCATTTATTGAAGAGACTTTCTTTTCCTCATTGTGTATTCTTGACACCTTTGTTATAAATTAATTGACTGTATATGCATGGGTTTATCTTTGGGCTCTCTCTTCTGTTTCATTGATCTATGTGTCTGCTTTTATTCCAATACCATATTGATTTGATTACTATAGTTTTGTAATATAGTTTGAAATTAAGAAGCATGATGCTCCCAACTTTGCTCTTCTTGCTCAAGATTCGTTAAGCTATTCAGGGTCTTTTGTGGTTCCATAAAAGTGTTAGGATTGTTTTCTCTATTTATGTGAAAAAAAGCCATTGGAAATTTGATAAAGATTGCATTGAATCTGTAGATAACTTTGGATATTGTGGACAAGTCTGCCATATTAATTATTCCAGCTCATGAATGCAAAATATCTTTCCATTTATTTGTGTTTCCTTTAATTTCTTTCATCATAGGTTCTATAGGTTTCAGTGTACAAAACTTTCACTTCCTTGGTTAAATTTATTCCTAAGTATTTTCTTTTTTAATGCTATTATAAATGGCTTTTCCTAATTTATTTTTCAGATAGTTGGTTGCTAATGTATAGAAATGCAACTGATTTTTGCATGTTGACTTTATTCCTGCAACTTTACTGAGTTCATCTATCAGTTTTAATAGCTTTTTGGTAGAGGATTTAGGTTTTAAGTATATCTATATCTATAATCATGTCATCTGCAAACAGAAAATTTTAGTTCTTCCTTTTTAATTTGGATTCATGACTTTTCTTTTTCTTGCTTAATTGCTTTGGATAGGACTTCCAGTACTATGTTGAAAAAAAGTGGCAAGAGAGAGCATTTTGTTCTTTTTCCTGATCTTAGAGGGAAAGATTTTAACTTTTCAATATTGAGTATGATGTTAGCTGTGTGCTTGTCATATATGGCTTTTATTATGTTGAGGTATGTCCCTTCTATACCCAATTTGTTGAGAGTTTTTTAATCATGAAATGTCAAATTTTGTTAAATACTTTATCTGCCTTTATTGAGATAATTGTACTATTTTTATCCTTCATTTTGTTAATGTTACTGATTTGTGTATGTTGAACCATCCTTGCATCCAAGGGATACATCCCACTTGATCATGGTATATGATCCTTTTAATGTGCTGTTGAATTGGGTTCAATAATATTTTATTAAGAATGTTTGTTTCTTGGTTCATGAGGAATACTGGCCTGCAACTTTCTTTTCCTGTAGCATCCTTTTCTGGTTTTTTTATCAGGGTAATGCTGGCCTCCTAAAATGAGTTTGGGAGTGTGCCCTCCTCTTCTGTTTTCTGGAAGAGTTTGAGAAGGATTGGAGTTCATTCTTCTTTAAATGTTTGGTAGAAATCATTAGTGAAAACATCTGGTCCTGGACTTCACTTAGTTGGGAGGTTTTGGATTACTGATTCAATCTCTTTACTCATTATTGATCAGATTTTCTATTTCTTTATGATGCTTTTTTCATAGGTTGCATGTTCCTAGGAATTTATCCATTTCTTCTGGATTTTTAGATAGTCCCATTTTTCTCTGAGTCTCTGAACAAAGATAATTCATAGAAATAATGTTCCCCAGGCACAGACTGCTTTATTTTCTTCATTATCCTTTGGGATTATAATAATTTCAGAGAGTTTTTTTCTGCCTCCACCTAAGAAATTGTTAATGTATGGTGACATCACCTATATAGTATACTCTAATCTACAGACCATAGGTAATCTCAATGGTCTAAAACTCAATAAAATAGTGAAAGAAATTCTAAAACATTTTTAGGTCTAACAGTTAGAGCAAGGGCAGTGGAAAGAGAGAGACAAAAAGAAGACATGCTGAGTGAACGGGAAGAATGTAATTTCTCATCAATCCTACTTTCTTCATGCCTTGTTCCCAATAGGAATATTAGTATTTAGAAGGGGAGCAAGGGAGCAGGGACCTGAGCAGAAATGGCCAGTGAGGTAGGACAAGAGCCAGGAGAGTGTGGCCTCAGGGATTCTCAGAAAAGATGGTTCACTCACTAAAGTGTGAGAAATAATCAAAGACTATTGAGGTTTGAGTGAATGAAGGATGGAAATGATCACTGGATTTGGGGACATTGAGGCAACTGGTGACCTTGTGGTCTCAGGGGCATGGTGGAGAATTGGAAGCATGTTTGGAAGGGATTGAAAAGAGAATGTGGGAGGAGGAGGAGACCACAACTCAGGCAGTTCTTTGGAGATGCTTCACTGCAAATTAGAGCAGAGAGCAGCTACAGCAGCCAGAAGCAGTTTGCCCTGCCCCCTAGCCCCTAGTTACTATGCTCTGATAGGGATCATATCAGCAACAGTCCCAGAAACTAGATTAGTGTCACTTTCTCCCATGGGATGGAACAAATGGGAAGAGGCGGAGAGAAGGTTTGGAAGATTTTATGATTCTACTCACTCCTGAAGATTATAAGAAATTTTAACTTATGTGATTAAACCCTGCCACCAATGAAATCTAGTATTTTTAACTCTCCTGCAGATAGCTAGCCCCTTTCTAATAATGTAGTCACAGCAAAGAAAATCATGACAGAGGTTCTTATTTTAATGCTTAGCTTTAGTAAATTTTTTTAAATTAAAAAAATTTAAATATTTTAAATTAAAAAACATTTAAAAAAATTTGAAGAAAAACAGGCTTTTTTTCCCTGTAAAGAAACAATACCTAGTGGAACAAACATCATCATACTTTAGGCTTGTGGGATAATTTGTCATTTTCATTATTATTCATTAGCAGTTGGGTGACAAAACCCTCCCCTTGTAAGAAAAGAACATTTCAGGACAAAACAGCGGAATCATTTGCATTTTCTTCAATGTCTGCCTTAAAAACATACTCCTTTCTTATTTTTCTGATAGTGATGGGATTCAAGCCAAATTTATTTTTAGTCAGGTTTGATGTCCTCTTTTAAGATATTGCTTGAAACATTTTTGAGTATTTATTTTCTACTTCAAAGATGAGAGGATTTTTAAGAAGCCTTTTGCCTTCTTTGAGAGCTGGACAATTGTGTATATGATGCCAGATGATCCAAGGGGAGGTTACAGAAAGGCAGGAGCAGGGGACACACCTAGAATGTTTCCAATCTCCCTTTAAGCAGGTAGTTTATAAGTCATGGAGGAGAAAGTCATCTACCTTTACTTTGAAGAACAGAGCAGTGTTATATTTTAATTGTACATTTCAGTGTTACATAACATTGTGGACAAAAAATATTTCCCTTTGGCTAAATAAATAACTCCTTATAATTTTCAAATTTTATTTCAAGGGAAATGGTGGGTAGAATCTCTTGTATTGGCTTTTTGTAGCTATAATATTGTTGACAACATTTATCTTGGATTTTGATGTAATCCCCACATCATTTATTTCAAATCTGATGTGATTTGTATGGAAAGATAGCAGTTTCTTTCTTGATTAAATTCTGTGTTTGCCTTCAGTGATAATCATTTTGTTCATGTCCATTCCTTTTATCAACATATCCTAGGTATTTAAAAATTTTTTTAAGATTCTGAGTAGTAACTATTACTGTGATTTGATAATACATTTCTCTTAAATCCAGTCTTTAAAATATTTAAAATATATTTGTAAATAAGTATCTAAATCTGGATTGATTAAAGAAATGGTGAATAAAATTGTATACAGACCAATTTATAAAGTTAAAAAATTATTTTCATTAAAAACTTTTTTTAAAAAATCAGGAAACGAACTATCTCCAACTGTTCTAAATAAGTTGTTTTTAATTTGCTACTGAAGAGTTTCTTTCTTCCTGGCTAAATTTTGAAAACTTATAACCATGAGCCAGTGCAGTTATCTTGTTTTGATATTCTGCTCTTAAACACATTTTGTTATTGAGTGAGATATTTTTGAAAGCTGGCTCCTCTTGTTTTCTCTTGTCTGACTTTTAAGTTGCTTAATTGCAATATGTGTTCTGTCTCACAGGGATTCTCAATAGTATGCTCCCTGAAGAGAGAGAGAATTTTTCTTTGCAAAGAGCCAAACTTCAAAAATTCATTTGAAAACTTTCAAATATACATGAAATAGAAAAGAACAATGAATGTCTTTTTGCCTGTCACTCAATTTCATCATTTACCAAGATTTTGCCCCATTTGCAATATTTATCCTTTATTTTCCTTTGCTGAAGTATTTAAAAAACAAACATGTTGTTTCACTCCTACATACATCAGTATCCTTCTCTAAAAATTATGGACCATAATCTAACCACAATCTTATTATCATAACTATCATAATTCCTTGACAACTTCTTATAATTATTCTACAATCAAATTACTTCATTTCTCACTGAAGGTCATTTTACAGTTGGTTTGGTTGAGTCAGGACCCAAATAAAGTACACATTAATATGTAGTTGATCTTTTTCTTGAATCTCTCTTGATCTGGAGTAGTCCTCTTCCTCCTGCTTTTTTATCTTCTGCAGGTGACATGTGTCAGAAACTGAGTTCATTCTTTAGAATGTTTTCTTTTTGGATTTGTCTGTTGGCTTCTTTGTGGTGATGTTTAACTTTCTCTTCTATTCCTCTCTTGCCAGTAAATGAGAGATGTCTACAGGCTTGATTTTATTCTGGTTCATTTGTTTCCACAAGAACACTTCATAGCCAGGGCTATGTGCTTTGTGTTGTGTCCCATTGTGAGACACACACAGTCTCTGGTTTTCTCACTTCTAAGGATGCTAAGATTGATCATTGGTTCATGTGGTAACACCTAGTCCCTCCATTTTCATGTTCCCCATTCTTTTATCTAATGCCTCTGTCCATTGGTGACTGTTGCAAGGGATTGCACAATGGTGCTTTTCTAGTTCTGTTTTTCCTTTCATGTCAATTACCTTCAATTCTTCAGTAAAGAATAACTTTTCTGTTGTTGAACATACTATACGGTTCCCCTAACATATAAGTTCTTCCAGGAAAGGTGAATAAACACTTAATTCTTTAATTGCCAATAATTGCTCCTTCAGCCCTCAGAACTGTTTGCTGCTAACAATTTCCCTGCAGAACCCACAGCTGGCTGTCAGGCAAAGTAAGTGACCAATCTCTCTTTGTCTGGTAGACCTGGCCTGTGAGCCCTTGATTAGAACCTAGCATGGGGTTCCTGATCCTAGCAGATTGAGCCCAGCCCTCTCTGAAAAGGTTTCTGAAATTATGCCCCAAGTCAGATTGCAAAACTGAGGGGGTTTGGAGATTGCTCAGCCAGTGATGTAGGGTTCGTTTTCAAGGTTTCTGATGAACATGCTATGTGAAGTGTTAAAGTCTGTGTCACATCCCTTCACAGTACTTACACAGCTTGAAACCACAGATGTGCTTATCATTTGATTGATATTCTTTCTCACTAGACTGTAATGTCAGAGGACAGACCAGGTGTGTTTGGCCACCCAGTATAAGAAGCTAGAACTTTTCTGGTTTTAAGAGATAGAAGTTCAGCTCAAACTACAATTGGCCCTTGAACAAAATGGGGGGTAGGGGTAGGTGTGCCAACCCTCCACGTAGTCGCAAATCCATGTATAAATTTGTATTCATTCCTGAAAAAAAAACCTGCTTGGAAGTGGACCGGTGCAGCTCAAACCTGTGTTGTTAAAGGGTTGATTTAATGTGTAACACGAGGAGAAATTATTTGGAGAGCTCTGAGGGTAGCTCACTGGGCTGAAGGACAAGTTACAGAATGTTCAGCTGCTCTTAGAATTTCAAGCAGTTCAGTTGGACTTGAATGTCTTCAACACTCTCTGTCTCTTTTCTTTTTACCTGTGATTGACAGCTTTGTTCTCTCAAATGCTTCCATGTGGTGGTGGCCATGGTAACAAGCTGCACAAGGAGTTGTGTCCTTTTAACATCAGGGCTCTTGATTGATCTATCTGGAGACATGCTCATCTCTAGACCAGTTACTACCGCCAGGGGAAGTGAGTGCTCTGGTTGGCCTACTTTGGGTCAAGTGTCCGGCTCTGTATTCATGAGCGGGGAGAACAGTGATAGTTGCCATCATTCTAGATGATCAGAGTAGAAGTGAAGCAGTTCCCCATAGAAACAGGAGTGTGCTCTTAAGCAAAGAATGGAAGATGTGTACTGTGTAGGCAAAAATAGATGTTACTATACATTTGTATCTCCAGCACCCAAAAAAGTAAATATTGCATTTAGCAAAATTTTGTGGAAGACTCAGTGGAATCAAGGAAGGCTGATAGCTTTCATGTAATGTATTAGGTATGTAGAATCTATTTTGACACAACATACTCCATAAAATCACGAAGATTTTTATTTGCTCTGTGGGTTATCTGATCCACAAAATATTTTACTTAAAATTGCTGTTTTAATTTTTCTTTAAAAAACACTTTGCTCTAGCCTTCACAAATTCTCAAAAGTAATGTTGAACTCTCAAAGTTAATCCTTTATAATGACATAAATAATTTCTCTAGTACTAAAAATAGCGAGTCATCAGGACCTACAAATTTCAACATATCTCAGCATGTATTCAAGTACTGGATCCTTTCATGTTGGTTATGGTACCTGCCACTATTCTGTGCTTCAACATGAGAGCTGATACACATGAAGACTCAGCCAAATAAAATTTTGTTTTCAAATTTGTTCATCAAGTGATTTTTTTAAATTCCAACAAATAGATATTTTTCATTTTTTTCTGGGACAATGAAAGATCACAAAGTTTTCATGATCATTGTTTTCTGATCCTGTGTATAACTCAGTGCTGACTGAGAATTATGACTCCCTGCTACCCACTGCTTCAACTTGACCTAAGTTTATCTAATGAGGAATCATGACCCCAAATTCATTCTTCATGTGTGAATTCATTCAGATCACTTAAAATTATAGGACTCTCTAGGAAGAAAACAGCACATATTATCAGTGGCAGAAAAGTATAACATTCTTCTTTTGTTTCCTAAGTTAATGAAATCTTTAAGCAACTGGATGCAATCCTTTTTTTTTCCTATTAGTAAATGTATCATAAAATATTTCATATAAAAGTTGGGGCCTGTTTGCCTTGAATAATTATTCAACTTTTAAATTGGACTCCTTACAATCACCATAAAAATATGAATTTGGAATTATGTAAAAAATTAAGTAAATACTCAAATGTCTTTAACATTTCGTTCCCTTAACTCTTTTTGATATCTATCGTCAAAGGGAATTTCACATTTAAAAGGTAACAAAGTGTTGAATTTATTATCCCCCCTCTCTCCCATTATGGTAAATGTAAATCAAGTTGATGATGAAATCTGCAGTAATGTTGTTTTGATGGCTTTAGATGCAGGAGAATTTGGAAGCCAATATGCAGTTCATTTAACTTGTGCCCAAGCCATCTGTTTATCTGCATCACTCAGCCAGCCAGCTTGCTTCTTTGCTCCTAGAGTCTACAGAGCTGATTAACCTGGATGAAGATTCCTGGCAGCCTCAATTCACTTCCTGAATCTTCCACACCATCCAGAATTCCCTGGTGGAGCCTGGCAGGATATTTGGAAAGGCAAAGAGGCTCTTTTGGCGTGAGATGTAGTGTAGATATAAATGTCAGCTGCTGAACCATTGCTGGGGAGAATGACTTCAGGGTTCAAGGCTTGTTAGAAATAAATTTCGAGTTACCAGCCACCTATAATATAGAATCACCAAGAAGGGGAATATTTTGGTCTTGATCATCTCGTTTCTTTGTTTTATAGCAATAGGAATAGTGTAGTTCAACTAAGTTTAATGTGCCAAGAAATTATTTATCAAAGTCACTTGGAGGATAAGACAGGTGACTCTTTTTTACCTTCCATCCCAACCTATATTAGAAATGACCTGGCACTAGAAGTCTTATTCCTTTGGATGGTGGAGGCTGTGCTTTTTAATATCCCCTGGGATATAATTGTATTAAGATCCATTATAGGGGATCAGCCAGGGCAGCAGTGATATTTGGCCTGAGTGACTTCGAATCTTCTCTAAGTGAAGCACAGAGTATTTGGCCATTAATTTGTACCATGAATATGAGTCAGGGACCTGGCCTGCCTTTCTCCCTCATGACTGTGGTTTTAGTCATCTTGTCCATTTGACCTCTGGACTGTGCAACTGCCAGGAACTGTCCAGTTGTCCAAATCAGAAGCAAGGAGGAGTGTGAAAGCTGATGATAGAATACAGGCCTGTAAATCAGAGAAGAAAAGTCCCTTATTGCCAACAGCCCTTAGGCAGCGGAAACTTGTCTTGCCGTGCTGTCACGCTGCTGCTAAGTGTCCAACCACAGGGCACACCCACCCTTCACTGGGTCATCAGTCAGAATAATCCATGGCAATTGTATATTGCCTTGTGTACCGTCCAACAGCATTTAAAAAAAAATTGGCTTAGGGTTTCTTCTTCAATGGCAAGCATGGAGAAAATAGTTTTCTGATGAAATTACCAGTATAAAGAAGAAGGAAGACAAAAAAAGGCAGGTCTAAGAGTACTGTATATCAAGACAAGGGGGTGGTTTTATGATAAAAGCCCAATCACTTAGTGAGGATGAAGGCATCCCATCAGACGTGATCAGGCCCCTCCCTCAGATTAAATTGTGTACAGTTCATTGACATTCCTCGGCACCACTGCCCTGGACTGAGCCTTCTCAAAATTTTGTAGTCAGTCGTGTGTGTTTTCGGTGCTTCCCAGCTTCCCTTGTTTAGCCCCATGTCTGTCTTCATGATCCCTCTCATGACCACCCAGAGCCCTCCCACCACAGTGCCCCTCAGAGCCTTGCTCCCTTAGGTTGCTGTTTTTACTGCAGTGCGGCCGTCCCTCAGTCCCCCCTCAGTCCTATGCTTTGTTCTAAAAGCACTGCTGAAACTGTGCAACTAAGTACCCAAGAACTGGTGAAGTGTTAGGGATAAAGGTCTACTGATCTATGTGCCTTTAACAGAGGACCCCGGGATGTCACTGGTATTGACTCTATGAAAGAGCACATAAATGGTGGGCTATCCCGCTTTTCACCCTTCCCCAGTCCAAGATAATTAGTCCCAAGTTTTGACGTTGAAGCTTGTTAACTATATTCCTTGCTCCTAAAAGTGTGGTCCACTGACCAGTGGCATTGACATCACCTGGGAATTTATTAGAAATGAAGAATCTCAAGCCCTATCCCAGACCTACTGAATCAGAATCTGCTTTTTTACCAAAAGCCCCAGGTAATGATTTTTCATATTAATATTTGAAAAAAAATTGATCTATTCCATACCAGGTTTCAGTGAAAATAAGTGCTGTGTTGTGTCAGGCTTCTGATGAAAATAGAAAATAAGTATCCTGACATAGGTAAGGGTGAAAAGCTTGGTATGGAACAGTTGGTCTCAAAATTCCTTATGTGTAAGAGTCAGCTGGAAGGTTTATTAAAACATGGGTTACTAGGACCCACCCTCAGAGTTTCTGATTTAGGTCTAGGGGGAGCCTGAGAATTTGCATTAATAAAAAGTTCCCAGTTGATACTGATCCTGCTAGTCCACGGATTACACTTTAAGAACCAGTGACATATAGTGATGCATATAGTGATACAATGGAAACAATCTATGCTGGTTGAGGCCCTGGACAGGAGCTTTGTGGCAGGAACTCTGGTAGATCCTTGTACATAAATCAAGAACACTCCATTTAGAAGCTTTAGATCAGAGTTTTAGGGCAATCTTTACCATTGCCGGTCCTGGTGACCTAGTACAGGTCACACTGCCTCTCTTGACTTCAGCTTCTGTACCTGACAAAATAAAGAGCAGCTTAGATGCTCTATATCATACCCACCATTTCTAAAATTCTATGCTATGTAATTTTTTTGGTGACTCCTTGAGACCTAAGTCAGAGAAGTAATTCTAAGTGGAGGATCTCAGATCCAGGAGATGGAAAGGAGCATGAACCATGATGAGAGTTAGTTGGGGATTATTTGAGACAATCAAAAATTATTTCTCTCAAAGTTGGCCAACATTGTGCCTGCAGGTGGACCTAGACACACATTTCCTAACAATTCATTACCCCTGGAATTCTTTCTTTACTGGGGAATTGGAAAAATTCAAAGTCTAACTTTTCAGCAGTATGAAATATCTTGGAACCAAAGGATAGAGAGGTCTCAATATATTTGGAAACCAATCAGATAGTTTCAATTTTTTGGATTTCTACCAAATGGGAAAAATATATTTCTCAGTAAATACACAGCTCTAGTTAACAAATTACTGCACTGTTTTCATAGATTAGGTGTTAATATTTAGGAATAAGTACACTCAGGGATTTGGTCTTTCTGTAGGTATGTCTGGGAGTATCAAAATCTGAATCTGTGTTCTAATGAAATTTTACTTCTGTTGTGTAAGTAAATGCATCAGCTATCATGTGTGATGGTAGAGTCTGATCATTGGTGTCAAGGCTCATACATGTTGAAGTACCTTCACCATGTCAACCTGAAATATATTACCAGTTCTCTTGTTAAGGAGATACACCTTCAGAGGAAGGAGACCTCAAGGGTCAGGTTAAACATCCAGATGTCAGAGCTGGGGGTAGAGGTGGGCAGTGTTCTAGCAGAATATGCTGAGAAGCAAGCAGAGAGCTATGGATTTGTCATAAGGAAAGTTAAGAGTCATCACAGGCGATGCCTCAAGCATAAGGAACAACAACGAGAAACAAAAAGAAAAAAAATGTGGAGTCCGTGGTTGTTGAATAGTTTGTAGGAACATACTGACACTTGGGTTTCTGATAACTGCCTCTAGTATACGTGCCTTGAATTCTCTTTCTTTTCCCCTTCTTCGCAGTGCAGTTTCATATGTGAAAGAATTTCTCTGGAGAGGGCTTTAAAAAAACTAACTAAAAATATCCTAGAACATGAGAAGATCCTTCAAGTTTCCGAGGTTTATTTTATATTTTAAAACATAAATTAAAAAGCATTGAGGACCTGATCTAACCCAAGATAAGACATGAGTTCTGGCAGTTGCCACTTCTGCAGTGTGTAGGAAAGTAGGAGTGTGTAATCAAATAGAATAAGTAGCTAGGATGATCCCACATAGGTCCTGGGCGTTAACACTTGTGCCTTGCTTCTAGGCCCTGTTGCCAAAACCCTATTGCTTTACTTCTCTACTAAAATAACAATCCTCTGTCCTACTTTTTTGTTATTATATTTTTTTTATTCGTAGGAAATTTTCTCACTTCATGGCATCGTCTAAAAGCTTTATTTACCCTTGTTTTAGCTACTGTGTATCTAAGTGAATTATAGTGAAAGCTGCCTTATCTAATACCTGGCAATCCTGTGGAAATCAGCATTTTGAATGTTAATCTATTAACACAAATTCTTTTGGAATAAAGTGGTCAGAGCGTGGTGCGGTTGGTGGTGTAAAGTTTAGAGGAAACAGGATGTTTTATTCTGTCACAAAACGTCTACAGATAATGTTAGTGTCATTGGGTTTTCTGTTCATTTAATACTGAACAATGAAAAGGTGACAGCCTGGTACAATATACACGGCCTCATAGGTGTCTATCTATATTTTTACTAATTGGACAAGCATGCCAAATACATAAAGATTTTATAAAAGTAATTCATGCATGTTTTGGGAAATTTGGAACAAGCAGAATATATAAAAATGTAGAAAAAGATTTAATCATGACCCCACAACTCAGAGGGCACCATTCATTTGTTCAGTGTAAATCATTTATAATATATTAAAAACTTGTATAACCTGTTTTGCTGTTTCTTCATGGATTTGTTTAATCCTTGCTACAGTGAGGGTGTAATGATATGGCAGCAATCTTGCCCTGTGGATTATTTAAAAAGTAATAACTTTTCTTGACCCCATATTCAGGATTGCCATTGGTAACCTGCACCTCCTTCTTCAAGTGATCTCCTCTCTTGGCCCCCTGGACCTTATTCTCCCTTTCGATCCCCTCTTCTCTGTATTCTCCACTAACTGTTTTTTGTTTTGTTTTTTGGATGTTGGGGTAGGAGTTTATTAATTAATTTATTTATTTTTGCTGTGTTGGGTCTTCATTTCTGTGCGAAGGCTTTCTCTAATTGTGGCAAGCGGGGGCCACTCTTCATCGCGGTGTGCAGGCCTCTCACTATCACGGCCTCTCTTGTTGCGGAGCACAGGCTCCGGACGCGCAGGCTCAGTAGTTGTGGCTCACGGGCCTAGTTGCTCCACCGCATGTGGGATCTTCCCAGACCAGGGCTCGAACCCATGTGCCCTGCATTAGCAGGCAGATTCTCAACCACTGCGCCCCCAGGGAAGCCCTCCACTAACTCTTCAACCTCCACTTTGTGCTTCTTTTTTAAAAAAAAATTTAATTAATTAATTTGTTTTTGGCTGCATTGGGTCTTTGTTGCTGCACACAGGCTTTTCTCTAGTTGCAGCGAGCAGGGGCTACTCTTCGTTGTGGTGTGGGCTTCTCATTGCGGTGGCTTCTCTTGTGGAGCACGGGCTCTAGGCACCTGGGCTTCAGTAGTTGTGGCATGTGGGCTCAGTAGTTGTGGCTCATGGGCTCCAGAGCACAGGATCAGTATTTGTGGTGCATGGGCTTACTTGTTCTGCAGCATGTGGGATCTTCCCAGACCAGGGCTCGAACCCGTGTCCCCTGCATTGGCAGGCAGATTCTTAACCACTGCACCACCAGGGAAGTCCCCACTTTGTGCTTCTTGATGACCGCTTCCCAGGCTCAGTTTTCAGCCCTCTGCTTCCTGCATTCTTCACCTAGGTGATAACATTCTTTCTCATGGTTTCAGCCATCACCTCTGTGGGCTGGGTTCTAAATTTGTGTATCCAGCCAAGACCCACTTGTGCATCTTTGCCACAGACACTTACCAGGCATCCTTTTGCATGCAGCCCTGGATCGGCACTGAGTGTGGAGTGGCTAGGAGATAGGCAAAGTCCATTCTCTCAGAGTTGTATTCTAGAAGGAGTAGACAGACAATACACAAAGAAACAAATAAACCTATAATTTAGGATGGTGCCAAATGTTTGTGAAGATTAATAAAGCAGAGTGATCTGAGAAAGAGTGATGGGGGTAGCCAATATTATTTTGATAACGTGGTCTTGAAAATCTCTCTAGAAAGGTGATGTTTGAGCTGACACTTCAAACAAGAAGAGTCTGACCGTGTGAAAATTTTGTAGACACTCATTCAGATAAAAGAAAACAAAAGGACAAGTGCACAGGTCCTAAATGGAAAAGGCCTTCATATGCTCAAAGAATCAAAAGATCAGTTACAGAGTTAAGAGCAAAAATACTTAATTCCAATTGCAGTAATTTCTATGACAGAGAGGTATGGAATACTATGGGAACATCAACAGGGGAACCTCATATTAATAATGTATTGTAAAACTTTTACAATATCAGTATAGTATGTTATCTTATAGCAGTATTTTTAATGTTTACATCTGTATTCCATTTTATGATTATACCACAATTTTTAACCAAGAGTCTTTTAAAAAATTGAATTCCACAGAATCATTTTTTTAATTATGGGAATTCCCAGTGTCTCAAAAGAAAATTATAACCACAAGGCGAGCATATATAAGAAAGCAGCATAAAGATGCTGGCAGCAAACCAATGTGGGTGGGAAATCACCAGCAAGGGGAACTCTGCTCCTCCTCTGGTAGTTCTGTAATTGTTTCAGGAGTGTTATTCCTGTTCCTAAACCATACTGTAAGTTCATTTTTTAAAATAAACTTATTTTAGAATAATTTTAGATTTATAGAAAAGTTGCAAAGATAGTACAGAGAGTTCCCATCTACCCTCACCCAGCTTTCCCTATTGTTAACATCTTATGTAACCATGGTAGATTTGTCAAAACTCAGAAACTAACGTTTGTATGCTACTATTAACTAAATTCCAGACTTCATTAGGATTTCACTAGTGTTTCCACTAATACCCTTTTTCTATTCTAGGATCCAGTCCAGGAGACCACATTGTACTGAATAATCTCCTTAGTCTCTTTCCTTGTTTTTCACCATCTAGACAATTTTGGGAAGTACTGGTCAGATATTTTGTAAATGTTTCTCAGTTTGGGTTTGTTTGATTGTTTTTTTTTTTTTTTTTTTTTCATGATTAGACAGGGATTATGGGTTTGGGGAAGAATACCACAGAAGTGAAGTACCCTTTTTTCACATCCTATTGAGAGTACATGGTATCAACCTGCCTTATCACTGGCAACGTTAAACTTGATAGCCTAGCCAAGGTGGGGTTTACCAGGTTTTCCACTGTAAAGTTACCTTTCCTTCCTGTTTCCATTCTCTAGTCATCAGAAGCAGGTCACTAAGTCCATCACACACTGATTGAGGGTTGGGAGGAGTAAAGGTGGGGTGCATAAGTAGAAGGGTTAGGAAGGGTGAAGTCTGTCTCCTTAAGAGTGTTATCTGCATAAATATTTTAGACTTCTTCTGAAGGAAAGATTTCTGTTTTTCCTTCTATATTTATTAATCATATATTTATATTAGTGGGAACTTGTGCATATTTATTTTATACTTTGGCTTATAATCTATTACTCTATTATTAATTTTTCTAGTCACAATGTTCCAGCTTTGGCCATTGGGAGATCTTTCAGATTGGCTCCTTTGGCCCTTTGATAATCCCTTATCCTTTTGTATTTTGATAATCTCTCATCCATTCTTACTGTTTGCTCCATGTTCATCTTGTGTTTTCTCTGCCCCGTACCCAGAATCAGTCTTTTCTTTAAGGATCCCGAATTCCTTTTATAAGAAAATCATATTTAGAAACCAGGACCTGAGCAACCACCAGTCTTTTGATGATTTTCAATCTTAGTTTATAACATTGTTGCTCTAAATATCCCTTGAGCTAACTCTTTGCACATATCTGTGATTATTCCTTATTATAAATGTCTAGAGGTGAAATTGTTGGGTTAAAGGGAATATTAATATTTTAAAGCTTTCAAAATATTGTCAAGTTGTATTATAGAAAGGTTTTATCCATTTATACGGTGATGAGTGGTATAGAGATTTCTAGTTTTGGGTTTTGAACACCCGACCTACTTTATTTCCCTACCAAGTAAGCTCATCTTCATTGCCAACACACTAGTCTAAGTCATACTCACCTCTCGCCTGCATCTCTGCAATGGACTTGTAACTAGTCTCCTCCTCTGCTCCCACTGTCTCCATCCTTTAGAGAAAAGTCAGAACAATGTTTTGAAAAAAAAAAAAGAGACAACGTTGTGCTCTTGCTTTAAAATCTTCCACGAGTGTTCAATGTACAAATAATAAAGCATAAAATCTTTGATGAGGACATAGGGCCATGGGTTTGTCTGGGTCCTGTTTACCTCTCTGGTGTCTTCCTGGGCCTTTGTCCCGCTCACTCAATAAGTACGTTGGGAAAGCATTGGCCTTCTTTATGTTTGCCCAGTATGCCAACTTGTTTCCTGCTTCATGGCTTTTACATAAATTCTCCCCACTGCCTAGAAATCTTTCCACCACCCCCTAAATAGTAAATTTCTAGTAATTCTTCAGGTCTCAATTTAAAATCTCAAGTTCTTGATTCCTACTATAATTCTACCTGAAAATACTTCCATAGTTTCCTATACATTATTTAAAAGCATTTCTCACAGACTCTAATTATAATTATATAATTATTTCGTATCCACCTCTCCAGTAGATTTTAAACCCATGAGAGCAGGAATGGTGTTCATGTTAATCAGCATCTAGCAGAACTCCTGGCACTTAGTAGGAACTCAGTAATTATTTGTTGAATGAATGTGCAACTCATGTCTTGAATTCACTCAGTGAAACACACTCCAGGAAAACATCTGCATTAAATAAGGTGTTATAAAATTTTATTCATATTTAGAAAATTATTAATTGATGTATATGAGAAGTGAAATGGGTCTGTCTATTCCCCAAGTAGAACATGATTTGATTTAGAGAAAAAAATCTTATTTTCTTCATGTGAGGATTAGAGCGTTTATAGCACCTCTGGTTTACATTGTCAGTGTAGCCTTCAGAAAGATACCCATTCACATTTAGCATTCTATGAGAGTATGCATTTTCCTACAGTTTTTCTGTGGCAGACTGTATCTTCTGAGAATGGCCACAACAAAATCTCCCCTCTCATACGGTCTTTATACAATATGACTTTGATATTCCTCCCATTGGAAGATGGGGTTTGTTTCCTCCTGGTGAATCTGGGCAGGTTTGTGACTTCAGTGGATTTGATACTATGTGAATCTGGAGGCTGGGTCACAAAGGTGATAAGCTTCCACCTGCTTCCCTTTGGACTCTTGTTTTTGGAGGCCTGGGACACCACTGTGTAATAAAGGTGAGGGCTACATGCCAGGCCACATGGAGAGGAGACAGGGGGGTGTTCTGGCCCATAGCCCCAGATGAGTTCCTAGGTGACAGCCAGCATCAACAACCAGCCACGAGTGAAGACACCTCCAAGTGACTCCTGCCACCCCGCTATCCAATCATCTTCAGTTCCTGAGTCTTGTTATTTGAGGCCACAGATATCACAGAGCAGAAACAAACTGCCCCACTGTGCCTTTTCTGAATCCCTGACCCACAGAATCTCTAAACAGAATTAAATTGTTTTAAGTTGCCAAATTTGGGGGCAATTTATTTTCCAGCAGTAGGAACTGGAAGAAACTTCAGGATTATGACTTTCAATTTTTCTTACCTTAGTCTGAGAATAAAAACCTAGTATTTAGACTTATATTCCTTTCAGTACTTGGAAGATTGAATAAGTATTAACCAGTTGTATCTCTTTTCCTATTATCCTTTTCCTGTTTTTCATAGTCTTCTTTTGGATTTGTAAGACTTCTTTGTGTATCAAGGATATCAAACTTCCTTTCTGTTATGTGTTCCAAATATTTTGCTATTACATTGTTACCTGTGTTTATTCTTCTTTTTTTAAAAATTAATTAATTTATTTTTGGCTGCATTGGGTCTTCGTTGCTGTGCGTGGGCTTCCTCTGGCTGTGGCAAGCAGGGGCTACTCTTTGTTGCGGTGCACGGGCTTCTCATTTCCATGGCTTCTCTTGTTGTGGAGCATGGGCCCTAGGCACGCGGGCTTCAGTAGTTGTGGCACATGGGCTTAGTTGCTCTGGGGCATGTGGGATCTTCCTGGACCAGGGCTCGAACCTGTGTCCCCTGCATTGGCAGGTGGATTCTTAACCACTGCGTCAACAGGGAAGTCCTTGTGTTTATTCTTTAAAGTGAGACTTGTATATTTTTTCGATGTTCTTCCTAGTGAACTCATGACTGTTGAGTCATTGTCTCTTTAATCCCAAGCCACTTATATTTAATTTCTTCTTCCATGTTGAAGGGTGCAGTGTTCCCTCAGCTAAGAAAACGATCCCCATAACACTTCTATTTTTTTCTTTCATATAATTGACATATAGCACCATACAAGTTTAAGGTATATAGTGTAATGATTGTCTTACCTACCTCATGAAATGATTACCACAGTAGGCTTAGTGAACATCCATAGTCTCATATAGATACAAGATTAAAGAAATAGGAAGAAAATTTTTCCTTGTGATTAGAACTCTTAGATTTACTCTCTTGACAACTTTCATGTATTGTAAATATAACATACACAAGTATTAATTACATTTATCATGTTGTACATTATATCCTTAGTACTTATTTATCTTATAACTGGAAGTTTGACCTTTTGACTGCCCTTCTCCAATTCCCCCTATACATCCTCCACATCCCTGCCTCTGGTAACTACAAATCTGATCTCTTTTTCTGAGTTTGTTTGTTTTTGAATGTAATTGACTTACAACACTATTTTAGTTCCTATTATACAACATAGTGACTGCATATTTCTATATATTTCAAAATGATCACCATGATCTAGTTATGCTATGTCACCACACAGAAAAGATATTATGTAGTCCTATATACCTCAACTGTACATTTCATACCTGTGACTCATTTATTTTGCAAATGGAAGTTTGTACCTCTTAATCTCCCTCACCTATTTCTCCCCTGACCCCTCTCCCCTCTGGCAAACCCCTGTTTGTTCCCTGTATCTATAACTCTGTTTATGTTTTTTATGTTTGTTCATTTGTTTTACTTTTTAGATTCTACGTACAAGTGAAATCATATGGTATGTCTTTCTCTGTCTGACTTATTTCACTTAGCATGATACCTTCTAGGTTCACCCCTGTTGTTGCAATGGAAAGATTTCATTCTATTTATATGGTTGAGTAACATTCCATTGTACATATATAGACCACAGCTTTTTTAACCATTCACCTATTGATGTGTACTCATGTTGCTTCCGTATCTTGGCTATTGTAAATAATGTTGCTATGAACATAGGGGTGCATGTATATTTACAAGTTAATGTGTTTGTTTTCTTCAGGTAAATACCTGGAGTGGTACTGCTGGATCATATGGTAGGTCTATTTTTAATTTTTTGAGGAATCACCATACTTTCTTCAACACTAGCTGCACCAGTTTACATTCCCACCAACAGTGCACAAGCAGTCCCCTTCCTCTACATCCTTGCTAATGTTTGTTATTTGTTGATTTTTTGATAATAGCCATTCTGACAGGTGTGAAGTGGTACCTCATTGTGGTTTTGATTTGCATTTCCCTAATGATTAGTGCTGTAGAGCATTTTTAATGTGCATGTTGACTATCTGTATGTCTTCTTTGAAAAAATGTCTATTCAGAACCTTTGCCCATTTTTTAATTGGGGTTTTTTTTATGTTGAGTTGAATGAGTTCTTTGTATATTTGGTATGTTAACCCCTTATCAGATATATTGTTTGCAAATATCTTCTCCAGTTCAGCAGGTATCCTTTCATTTTGTTGATAGCTTCCTTCATCATGTAAAAGCTTTTTAGTTTGATATAGTCCCATTTGTTTATTTTTGCTTTTGTGTCCCTTGCCCAAAGAGACATATCCAAAAACGTATTATGAAGACTGACATCAAAGAGCATACTGCGTATTTCTTCTAGAAGTTTTATGGTTTCAGATCTTATACTTAAGTCTTTAATCCATTTTGAATTTATTTTTGTGCATGGCACGAGAGTAGTCCAGTTTGATTCTTTTGCATGTAGCTGTCCAGTTTTCCAAACACCATTTGTTGAAGAGGCTCATTGTGTATTCCTCATTGTGTATTCTTGCCTCCTTTGTCATAAATAAATTGCCCATATAAATTCGGGTTTATTTCTGGGCTCTCTATTCCATTGATCTTTGTTTTTGTGCCTATACTATATTGTTTTGATGAATGTAGCTTTGTAATAGTTTGAAATCAGGGAGCATGATACTTTGTTCTTTCTTCTCAAGATTGTTTTGGCTGTTTGGAATCATTTGTATTTTATACAAATTTTGAAATTTTTCTAGTTCTGTGAGAAAAGCCAGTGATATTTTGATAGGGGTTGCATTGAACATGTAGATTGCCTTGGATAGTATGGTAATTTTACCAGTGTCTCTTCTTCCAATCCATGATCACAGTATATCTTTCCATCTATTTGTGTCATCTTCATTTGCTTTCATCAGTGTCTTACAGTTTTATGAGTACTGGTCTTTTACCTCCTTAGATAGATTTATCCCTAGGTATTTTATTCTTTTTGATGTGATGGTAAAAGGGATTGTTTCCTTAATTTCTCTTTCTGATAGTTCATTGTAGTATATAGAAATGCAACAGATACCTGTATATTAATTTTGTACCCTGCAACTTTACCAAATTCTTTGATCAACTCTAGTAGTTTTTTTGATGTTGTCTTGAAGATTTTCTAATGTATAGTTATCATGTTAGCTGCAAACAGTGACAGTTTACTTCTTCCTTTCCAATTTGGATTCCTTTTATCTCTTTTTCTTGTCTAATTGCTATGGCTAGGATTGCCAATAATATGTTGAATAAAGTGGCAAGAGTGGACATCCTTGTCTTCTTCCTGATCTTAGAGGAAATGGTTTCAGTTTTTCACCATTGAGTATGATGTTAGCTGTTGGCTACCATATGTGACATTTACTATGTTGCAGTATGTTCCCTCTGTACACACTTTGTTGAGAGTTTTTTTTTTTATCATAAATGGATGTTAAATTTTGTCAAAAGCTTTTCTATATCTATTGAGATGACTGTCTGATTTTTAATCTTAAATTTATTAATGCGGTGTATCACACTGATTGATTTGCAGATACTGCAACATCCTTTCATCCCTGGGATAAATCCCACTTGATCATAGTGTTATGATCCTTTTAATGTATTGTTGGGCTTGGTTTGCTAATATTTTATTTAGGACTTTTGCATCTATGTTCACCAACAATATTGGCCTGCAATTCTCTTGTTTTGGGGTGATATTTTCATCTGGTTTTGGTATCACTGTGATGCTGACCTAATAGAATGAGTTTGGAAACATTCTTTCTTCTGCAAATTTTTGGAATAGTTTGGAAAGGACAGGTGTTAACTCTTCTCTAAATGTTTGGTAGAATTCACCTGTGCAGCCATCTGGTCCTGGACTTTTGTTTGTTGATAGTATTTTTATTACTGATTCAAGTTCATTACTGGTAATGAGTTTGTTCATATTATCTATTTCTTCCTGATTAAGTCTTGGGAGATTGTACATTTCTAGGAATTTGTCTTTTTTGTCTGTGTTGTCCATTTTACAGGCATATAATTGTTCATAGTAAACTCTTAGGATCCATTGTGTTTCTGTGGTGTCAGTTATAACTTCTCCTTTTTCATTTCTGATTTTATCGATTTGAGCCCTCTCTCTGATGAGTTTGGCTGATGAGTTTGGCTAAAGATTTATCAATTTTATCTTTTCAAAGAACCAGTTCTTAGTTTCATTGGTTTTTATTTATTTATATTTTTGGGTCTGTATTTCATTTATTTCTGCTCTGGTACTTATTATTGAATTGACCAAAAAGTTTGTTTGGGTTTTTCCGTACTATCTTACCCTGAACAAACTTTTTGGCCAATGTAATATTTCTTTCCTTCTTCTAATTGGTTTTGTTTGTTCTTCTTTTTCTAGCTCCTTTAGGTGAAAAGTTAGGTTGTTCGTTTGAGATTTTTCTTGTTTCCTGAGGTAGGCTTTTATCATAAAAACTTCCCTCTTAGAATTGCTTTCATTGCATCCCATAGATTTTGGATCATTGTGGGTGGATCAGTTCCTGACATGGCTGACTGTGGGTTCCAAAGTGTCCCAAAACTGGTGCTGGCCCACTGATGAGTGGAGCTGGATCCTGGTGTGACTAGCTCAGGGGTACAAGGTGTCTTGGAGCTGGTGTTGGCCTCCTGGTGGGTGGGGCTGAGACCCACATGGTCCTGTGGCTAGTGCTGGCTCACTGGTAGGTGTAGCCAGGTCCCAGAGTCTCTGGCTCCATATCCCTACGGGTTGGTATTTTGGCCTGCTAGTAGGTGGGGCAGGGGACTAGGGGGTTCTGGGGCTGGTGCGTTCCCACTGTTGTGTGAGGCTAGTCCCATGGCTAGTGCCAGCCCACTGGTGTGTGGCCAGGTGTCCTGGGGATGCTGTGAGCTTCTGGTGTCTTAAGGCAGCCTGGTGGCCAGTAGGTGGGGCTGTGTCCCTGCCCAGCTCATTGCTTGTCCTGAGGGGTCCCAGTTTTGGTGACAGGCTGGTGGATGGGGTTGGGTCCTGGTGCTGATAAGCTAGAGGAAAGAATTCCAAAATGGTGCTTGCTAGCAACAGTGTACTTGTGGTAGAATGAGTTCCCTCAATGGCTACCACCAGTGTCTCTGTCCCCAGGGTGAACTCCATTTTCCTCCTGCCTCTGGAGTCTCTACAAGATCAGCAGGTGGACCTGACCCAGGCTTCATTCAAATTATTGCTTCTTCTCCCTACCCCAGAGCATGAGAGATTTTTTTTGTGTGCCCTCTAAGAGTAGAGTCTCTATTTCCCACAGCCTGTGGCTCTCCTAAAAGTAAGCCCCACCTGGCCTTCAAAGACAAGTATTCTGGGGGCTCTTGTTTCTTGTGCAGGACCCCTGGCCTGAGGAGCCTGATGGGAACTGAGATCACTTGCTCCTTGGGGATAACCTCTGCAAGTGCAACTATACTCGATTTGTGGATTGCTTACCTGAGTTATATGTCTTGACTATACTGTGTTTCTACTCCTCCTACCCATCTCCCTGTGGTTATTTCTTTATATCTTTAGTTGTAGAAGATCTTGTTGCTAGATTCCAGTCTTTCTCATCAATAGTGACTCTGTAAATCATTGTAATTTTGGTGTACCCATGGTGAGCTCAGGGCCAACTTGGCCTCTCCCCACTTCTAATTTTTCTTAAAACTTTGTTATACTTTGGTTAAACGTATTTTCAAAAGTTACATTTTAGTAAAGCTTATAGTTACTTTTAATATTGAGCCTCTTAACAGAAAAGTGATTTAGTATAATCTTAATAGTTAAAGTGTAGGGAAAAAAGACTCAATGATAAATTGATGTAAACCACATACTAATCAGTGTAATGTGGAAATGAAGAACCTTATAGATCAAGGTAAAAACGATTCTTGAAAAATTTAGAAAGGAGATACTAGCAAATTACTGGAGAGAAAACAGTAATTATGAAAATATGTGCTAGCAAAAATTCAGGTGAGGTGTGCTGATGTATTAATTATAAGTGATGAAATGGGGGAAATCCAGGTGTAAGGTAGGTATAGAAATAGAGTAGAAATTTAGAAAAGAAGAAAGGCCAAATATAAAAATGTAGCTAAGGAAGTGACATTTCAAGGCAGTCAATGGGGAATTGAAGTAAGCGATGGGTAGATAAGAAAGGTGTCTGCTTTTGATGCATGCTATCTTTAGGCCTAAATTGTAGAATTAAAACCATAGATAAACTCTGGAGATGTATCTTGTGAAAGATATTTAACTAGAAGCATAATGATTAGGGTAGGTAGAAAGACACATATAGTTCAATTCTGGTTTTGAAATTTGAAATTATATTCTATAGTGAATATTGCTAATTAAAGGTTAACAGAATGCCATCTTAAATACCCTAGGAATTTATATTCTTAAAATCATGTTCAAGTGAATCTTTTCAAGAAGGATATTTTCTGAGTCTTTGCTGATTTATTTTCAGTTACCATAGGGAAGCAGATATAATTGAGAAGAAACAACATATTCTCTGCATTTAGATAATATTACAGGAAATGTAGGTGGTTAGACCTTCATATTGTAACAGCTAAGTATTTACCCATTTATTTATTGTCATTTTATCCTAACTACAAACAAGATTCTTGGAGGAACAAGCTATGTCAAGAAACCCACAAAGAGACATGTATTATACTCTGAGACAACCAAGTAGCAGCAGCATCAACTGTTACTCAGGAGAGATCCATCCAAAGTGAAAGGGTGATCGTCAGCATTTTACTTGCATGATTGGAAAGAAATGTGATTGAAGGTGAGTGTCTATATAATTTTAAAATCCTTCTACATGTAATGCATCATTGTTGATTTCAGAGTGTTTTTGAAAACACTCAAATAGAATAATTTCTATTACGTTTAAGGACTTTAAACATGCATAGTTTTTAGGAACAATGGCCAGAGAATTCTCAATGCTTCCCTTTTTGATAAAGAGCTTCATCTATCAAGCATGGTTTCTTTTAAATAAAAATGTTTTCCCACCACTGTTGCTGGCTCCTAGTGGATGTGAAGAGGTATCTTGTTGTGTGTTGCTTTGCATTTCCCTGGTGGTGAATGATGTTGAGAATCTTTTCATATGCTTATTGACCATTTGTATATCTTTGGAGAAATGTCCATTCAGATCACTTAAATTTGCATTATTTGTCTTTTTATTATTTATGAGCATTCTTTGTATATCCTAGATACAAGTCAATCATCAGATAAATGATTTCCAAATATTTTTCCTATTCTATGGGTTTTCTTTTCACTTTCTTCATGGTATCCTTTGAAGTACAAAAATCTTGAGTATTGATGAAGCCCAGTATAAACTTTCTTATTGTTGCTTACGCTTTTGGTTTCATAATTAAGAAGGCTTTGGCTAATCCAAAATCATGAATATTTAATTCTATATTTTCTTTGTAACCTGGTAGCAAAGTTGTTGGGGAAGAGCTAACCCTCATCCACCTAAGACTTTTGTAACATCATCTTATTTGCCAAAATAATCTAAAAGTTGTGCTTGATCAAGTTGTCTAAGGTCATTTTGGAATAACCATTTGAGCCATAGAATTGAAGCTTCATGAATAGGGTAAATTGAAACTCCAGATCCGGATGAAATCAGCAACATAGTTTTGGAAGGAAATGAAAACTCAGAACTTCCAGCTCACTCAGGTTGCCATCAAGTTACTAAGTAAAACCCACAGTACTTACATGGACCATATTACTCTATTCCCTGCTCAAACTCCCACAGTCTCTTTCTGCAGATCCAGGTGAAAAAAACTGGAAAAAAAGAGGAAAATGTCAATGCCTACATAGGGCTTAACTTGAAAAGGTCCTAGGTAACCCAGCTCTCTTGTTAAGCAAAAGTACGCTGGTTTTAACAAGTCACAACAGGGATTTTCAAGTGAGTCCAATGAGTCAAAGCCTTTTCTGTTCCATAGGATCATAAGAGGCTTATGAGGCAATTATATCCTGGCATAATTTATTAAAATCAATGCATTCCTGCAGTGACAGTCTCATTTCCTTGATCTTAATCCTTCCCTAGGTGTCATACATGGGAGAGTGGTTATGAATGTTAACATTTATTAAATATGTTAAGAGTGCTGAGCACCACAGAGTGAGCACAAGAGAGGCCACACCAGTAACCTCAATGAATATGGACCCTAGAGCAGTTTCTTCCCACAGCCTGCCCTAGCTGCTGCTGTAGGGAGAGCACACTGCAGGGTTTCCTACCATGTTAGACTGAGGTCAAAGTCACTCACTCGTTCATTGTGTTAGATACTATTTCGCTGGATTCCCCAACTCTACAGAAGAGGTGATTAAGAATCTAGTAGGGTGGGGAAGGACAATACAGGCACAGGACAATGTATTCTAACAGTATTGCCTAGAAACTGATTCCCTACCTTTTAAGAGTTAGCTTATTTCATGATTCCCAAGCATCAATTTTGTTAGGAGTGTCCTAAGCAGGTAGATTGAAATAGAAGTAGATTGAAATGGAGATAGACTGGCTATCAATACATCATTTAAAATGTCAAGAAAAGAGCAAGATATACTGGAGGTTCTAATCAGCAATTAAGGAAGAAAATTTACATCTTTTTATATTGGGTATCCATTAACAAATTACCTTTTTTAAATAATCTTGTCCTTTAACCTTTATACTAGAATTAAGTGGTTAACGCATGACCATATTGTGGTATTAGTGTATTCTGAGTTTGACTACATGCTTACCTTTACCAGTAAAAAATCTTTTTGCACTTAACATGCTTTCATTGTACCTCAAATAATTCTCTTCTGCATATCTTGTAAATCAGGTCTACTGCTGCCAAACTCCCTCAGCTTTTGTTTGCCTGGGAGAGTCTTTATCTTTTCTTCGTTTCTGAAGGACAACTTTACTAGGTAAAGTATTCTTTGCTGGCAGTTTATTTTCTTTTAGCAGTTTGGATAGATCATCCCACTCTCTCCTGGCCTAAAACGTTTCTGCCTTATGGGGTTTTCCTTGTATGTGAAGAATTTTCTTTATCTTGCTGCTTTAAAAATTCTCTCTTTGTCTTGATTTTAGTTGGTTTAATCACAGTGTACCGTGGAAAACATCTTTTTGAGTTGAAATTTTGGGGAGATTTAGGAGCTTCCTGACATGAATGTCCAAATCTCTCCCCAGATTTTAGACGTTCTCAGCTATTATTTCTTTAAATAATCTTTTGCCCCCTTTCCCTCTCATTTCTTCTGGGACTCCAAACAACTTCTGGTGGGTTTTCTTAATGGTATTCCAAAGTTCACATATTCTTGATTCTCTGTCATTCTTTTTTTTTCTTTGCTATCCTCTGGCTAGATAATTTCAAATGAACTGTCTTCTGCTTTCCAGATTCTTTATTCTACTTGATCCAATCTGATGTTGATGCTCTCTATTGTATTTTTCATTCTCTTCATTGTTTTCTTCAGCTTCAGAGTTTGTTAGGTTCTTACAATTTCTTTTTTCTTTTAAATGCTGTTTTGTTTGTGTATTGTTTTCCTGATTTTGTTGATTTGCTTTAAGTGTTTTCTTATAGCTCACTGAGCTTCCTTAAAACAACTATTCTGAATTCTGTATCAGGCAAATCACAGATCTCCATTTCTTTGGAGTCGGTTACTGCAAAATTGTGTTCCTTTGCTGGTATCATGTTTCCTCGATTTCTCATGTTCCTTGAAGTCTTGCTTTGTTGTCTTTGTATTTGAAGAAGCAGTCACCTCCTCTAGTCTTTACTCGTGGGCTTCAAGACAGAAATACCTTCTGTCAGCTCTGTTAGGGATTCTGAGGCTTTCTCAGATCTTTTCTGTGGATACTACTGCTCTGCATTTCTTGTTCCCTTTGGTGGGGCATTCTTAAGATTGTCTGTCTTCCTTTGGTCTTGCAAAGCCAGGCCACTTGCTGACCACCTCCTGTTAGCTTTCTTGAGGGTGGTACTGAATACTCAAGTTCGTGTGCTTTCTCCCAAACCTGCAGGGTCAGATCAGCTTTCTGTGTGTGCTCACTAGCTCTCACTGCCCTTGGAGACGTACACAGGGAGCTGGCCACAGGGTAGGGGTGTGTATGGGTTAGTAATGTGGAGTATTGGGAATGTCACTGGGCCAGTTGGTCAGACTTGTAGGCAAGACATCCCCAATGGTTTGTGGATGAGCTTCCTAATGGAGTCTGTGGTTTGTAGGGTCTGTGTCCATTTGAATGCCCTCCAAGAACCCTGGTTGCTGTTCTCCTAGTCACTCTCTGCACTCTTACCCAGTGACACAGTACACTTCAGTATTTGGAATGGAGTGAGAAAGAAATGGCCCTCTTTGGCAGCATCCTGCACAGCTGGGGAAGCTGAGGGCTCACTCACATGCTCTCACTACCCCAGTGGGAGGAATCATGGGTTGAGAAGGTTTCTCGTGGCCCTGAGCTGTGCTACCTTAGGGGGGAGATGACAAGAATAAAGTGAAACCATTCTTCTGACTCTCTTCAGTGAATCCAGTCTTGGATAATTTGCTGTTGTTATTGTTCCAACCGTGTACTGGATCTTCTCCATTGGACTCATAGCCTTCCACAGAGGCACTCTCATCCATGGATGATTGTCAAAATTGATGTTCTTTGGGGGAAAGGTGGTAGGAGACTCCTATTCTGCCATTTTGATGGTATTGTGTAACAAGTCTTAATATCGCTATTTTCACCAATATAAATGTAATATTGAAATTGCTTATGCTAATGAAAAAAGTCTGTGGTGTTGACTGAGATAGGAAAGCTACCTCTGGAATATGGCCTCTCAGATTAAATGAAGCTGTCTTCTGCTGGAGTGTGCACTTGTAATTAGTGTCCTTGGAGTCTTGCTTTAACTCTCTGACACCTTATATGATACTATAATAATTTAGAAGTGATTTACAAATATCATAACTGGGTGGATTGGGAACTGCAAAAGATTAAATGCTGTTCTTTTTCAAAAAGCTTATGAAGATGGGAGAGTACATGCAGTTAAGATTTATCCGATACTTTCTATGGAAGAGTCTGCATTAGGCATTGGGGATGTGGAGATGAGTAACATGGTAGCCATGCTTTCAAGGGCAACACCCTTTAGTGGAGGAGAAGGACATGCAAACAAATAATTCTAATGCCATGGGAAAAGCACAAAGCCAGGAAAATATATAGGTAGTTGGAGGAGCCAAAACCACCACAGAGGGGTGCTGAATCAGGGAAAGCCTTCTCAGGAAAAGAGACATTTGATTTCAGTTTTGGAGGCTGGGCAGAAGGAAAGGATAGTTCAGGTAGAAGCCCAGCACAGTGAAGGCAGGGAGTCACAAGACAGCAGGTGGTGTTGGAGAGATCAATGTTAGTGTAGGGTGGCTGGGTCATGAAGCACTATAGCTTTTGTGGCTGGAATTTGGGTAGGTAGGGGCTAGGTTGTAAATGGCTTTGAGGCTCCACAAATGAACACAAGTAACTAGGAAAAATATTTCTGTTATTTCACTTAGATGCTGAGGATGTTGTTAGATGTACTGGCTTTCTACTGAGTGGCAGAGTTTTCCTTTCTAAAAAACCAAGGTGCAAAACTGACTGAATGTTATGTAAGAAAGTTAAGGCTCTTAATTAGGACCATCCAATGGTGAAACTGAGAAGCAGGTGGGATTTGGCTTCTGGTGGCTTGCTGACAAGTGTTTCCAGGACCCTGTCACAGCTTTCCCAGACTCTGGGTTGGGGGTGTTTTACTTGGCTGTCTCTTCTATGAAAGCTCAGGCTCCCATTGCTTTCAACTCTCCTCTTCTTTACTGATTTTTATCAACCAAGGTGTCAATATCAGTGTTTACTTTAGCACAGGCTGTGAAGGTGAAGAGGTGAACAAAATAATGACCAGAATTCCTGCTAGAGGAAGCCTGGACTTTGAAAGAAATACTTGCATTTTTTGCTTGGAAACAAAGTATAACCCCAAGAGCATGTTTAAGCCACACAAAGTACTCAGGAAGCAGCTATGACTAAGAAAAGAGGAGCCATTTGTTTTATTCCAGAGAAAGAGAGAGAAAGAGGGAAGAATTAAGAGAGAGAAAGAAGTGGAGGTGGTGGAAAGGAAGAGTGGGGCTGGAGACAAGGTAATAGAAGACTCTGTGTTCTGTGATGTCACCCAGGTCTTCAAGTGAAAGTTGACTGAATTTCAAAGTGCTCGGTGAATGGATTGTGTATGGGTGTTTTCATAAATCATTAAAATCACATGAAAACTGTTGTTGGACTTGGAGGGGAGGTTTAGCTACAGGCTGTGAGGCAGATAAAGCTAGAAGGATCCAAGCCCTTTGAGTATTAATAGAAATCTTTAGGAGAACGTTGCTTTTCTTCTGGCTGCATTAAAGCTAATCCCACCCAGGTTTAAGGAGAGTTGGTATGGGGAGGATTCTCATCTAACATCTGGATTGCAGTTGATTTTAAACATGGCTTCCTGGAAATAATATTCCAAACAAAAGAATAACTATAAAGTTGAGAATTTCAAGTTATTGTCTAAGGAGATGTGCTGGTGAGCAAGCAGGCCTTTTACAACTCCTCCGTTAAAAACTTCACTCACTGAACATGTATTTTTCACTCATTAAGGCCAATCTAAAGCAAAATAGTTGAACAGGACCCTGAATTTAACTTTGCTTCTCAGGGACTTTGTGTCCTTAGGTAATGTTGTCTCTGTATTCTGCAAGAAAGCTGCTAAGTCAGCCCTCTCCTTTTCATGTGTTGCTCAAGTGGTGTGACCTTGAGCCTCTGCCTTCCCAGGGCAGATACTCCACAAGTCAGAGGAAAGCTATCTGATCAGGTATCCCCTTTTCTGCCCCCTCTCCTGTTGCGGGGAAAGTGATCAACCAGCTGCAGGTACCAGCCACAGTTAGCTGTACCTGTCAAGAGCTCTGAAAAGGCTATTCTTCAAAAATAAAGAAATTCTCATTTCATCCCTTTCCACACAGCACTCACTGGAGAAAGAGGTAAGGAAGCTGCCAGAAGTCCTTTTGGATTCTCTCTGTTACACCCAACTGCTTTCAAATGATGAATTTTGAAACTAGAGAGTAAAAGAAGAAAGGGAACTGAGACTCTCAGGTTCTGAGAGAGAGAAAAAAATACACTTCCCTTCTTGCCTTCTGGCTTGGGAATCCTGCTGGCTGACTTACAATTTGGAGAGAAGATTTCTCTTAGGCTTTTCTAACGGGTTTCCCAGGTTTTCTTGTACTTATATATGACAGTTAACCTACACGGTAGCAAGTAGAGGGTTTAAATTCAAATGCCATGGGAGTGAAGGGGTGCAAGCATCATTATTATAAGAATGATTGTTGTTAAAAATACAGTTCATAAATTAGCTTAGTTTTTGACCACGTGAACCATTAATCAAGCTTTGACAAGTTTGCCATAAGCATTTTTAATGAACTTGTATTTGTTATCACGGGATTTGGCATATGTAGTAACAGTCAGAAATAAGGACAATAAATAACCAAAATTTATTAACAACTCACTAAATTATGCCAAGATACTTTTCTTTATGAAAATAGGGGATATTGAATCCTGTGTTCATGGAATTTTTATTTTAGTTATAGAGAAGAAATAGTATGGTGCCTGATGGGAAAGGAATTCCGTTACAGAAGAATCATTAAAGTTTGGATTGTCAGGGAAAGTACTTCTCTGGATTTGGAAAGAGGATGTTTTATATGAAAAGAAAAAGTATGGGATGAGGAAATAATATTGGAGAGTTTGTAGGACAAAGGCAGCCAGCCCCCCTGGAGTGGAAGGCATGTCTCCAGGAGCAGAGAGTGATGGATCTGATTGTATGGACCAGCAGGCTCAGAGGGGCCTTGGAAGACAGATTTGACTCTGGTAGGGTGTTGGTATCATTGAAGGTTGTTGAACAGAAAAATAGCTCAATCAAATGATGGGGAAGTCCTGCTTTACATACAGTGAGCTCTACTGATGTTTAATAATTCTGGTGATAGTGTTCACACATCGGATAACCTGCCCTCTGCTGCTATTTAGAGCATTTGTACGTGGGAGTCAGGTTATCCCTGGGTTTATTGTAACCCCTTACCAAAACTCTTCCTTTTTCTCACATACTTGCAAACTCACTCCATTTCCAGGCTATTTCTCTAGGTCCACATGGAATTATTACATAAAACAAAGTAGGTTTCAGTTTGTTGAGAAAGGACGCAGCATAGAGTGGTTAACTGGCTGAACTCAGGACACCTGGTTTACAATTATGTCTGGAGCTGGGACTAGAAAACTTTCCCTTTTTAAAATAAAATATTCAAAATTAGAAATATCAGGGCTGACTTCTCAGGCTAACAACCTCATTGACTTAATTGGTTTATAGTCCAAAAAGAGAAGATTTTTTTCAAGTCCTAAAGACTGTATCGTCCCCTGATTGCAATCCAGGAACATAGAGTGATGTTCCTGAATGTTTATTTTTCAAGTTTTGCCTCGACTTCATAGCTCCTGCCTCTGTGGTTTTGCCTCTCCTTGGAGAAACTTTATGGAGAGTCAAGGCTTCAAGAGGAGCATCTCACCCTGAATCTTCTGAGTGCACACACTCCTCCCTAAATCTACACACCCTTCCCCATTTCTCCAACTGGACTGAAAACAGAAAATGTGGTTTCGGGTTTAGTTTAACACTGTTGAAACTTCACTAAGGCATGAGAACACTTCTGTACTGTGGATGTTCCTTGGTTAGTCAACCTCCCTTTGAGCTTCTGCTGTGTTGGAAGCATGAGAGGCACAGTGAGGAGGCTGACCATTCTCTTCCCAGGAGACTTCTCCAAATAGAGAGACAAAAACACTGCTTGAGTCTGAGATTACCAACCCTTTCCAGCCCTGTGAGTCTTTAATCAGGCTGCTACTTTGTTCTCAGAATGAATTGTCCAAAACTGGATGCAACGTCCATTTTCTTTGTTTCTTTTTTTTGTTGTTGTTGTGGACCATTCATAAAGTCTTTATTGAATTTGTTACAATATTGCTTCTGTTTTCTGTTTTGGTTTTATGGCCATGAGGCATGTGGGATCTTAGCTCCCCAACCAGGGATTGAATCTGCACTTCCCTCATTGGAAGGCGAAGTCTTAACCACTGGACCACTGGGGAAGTCCCTGCAGTGCCCATTTTTTAGGATGTCCCTAGAAAGATTAACAGTTTTATTTTTAGCAGAATGTTTTATGGCTCTTGTAAGAGGAAACTTTCATGTTTGCTTCACTGAAACAGCTCATTTTTTTACTTTATTTGGTTGTTTTTGTTTTTACTGATACACTAGTGAACTGCTATGACATAGTTCTCAGCTCTGAATACAGCTCTGAATTTTTGTCAATGGGGAGATTCATACCACCAGCTTACAGGGATTCATTTGACCCAGGAGTCATTCAGGAGTAATTTAGTCAATTAGCAACAACGGCAGTTACTTGCTTATTTGGTGGAGTCTGAGAAAGAAAATTTACTCGTTAGCAATTTGACTTCTTAGGAGGATAAAAAATTATATACATTTAACTGTAATAGCATTATTATTGATATATTATGAATCTTATTACTATAAGTGGCTGAAGAGCCATGTGAAATGGTAAATGATAGCATTGGATGCCATTCTTTGAAAATAAATATTATTAATACAGCTAATGAACATTGCATTTAGTTATAATGGTAAATATACTACAATTGAATGACTATCTGTTGATTAGACTGCTCCTAAATAATTCTTATTAAATTTAATGAAATCAGTGGGCAGCCTTTAGAATCTATTAGAGATTGCGTTTTCTTTGAAAAAACTTTTTCACCAAATATGGATATGGATGTATATATCGATATATAAAAACATTGTATATATAATGTGTCTATATATAATATACATATATAATATTGTACAGTCTTACAAAATAAAAATCTCATTAAGACTGACAAAATAAAATGGTGCCCACAGTATTCATCTGTAGTTTTCATTACCTTCTAACCACTTTTAGTAGAAGTTCCCTTTTACTGAACTAAGGGTTTATGAAGAAGGTTCTGAATTGATTTCAAGGCGTGTGGATTGCATGGTGATCTCTGCTTCCCATGAGCTGTGGGACTTCACATAAGCCATTTTCCCTAAGTCCCACTTTGCCACCCACAAAATTCAGTCATTCACCCAATGAGCTGAGAATATAGTAGTGAAGGAAGACGTGGTCCCTGTTCTCAAGGAGATGGTATTGCTAGAGGTTGAGACAGGTAAATGAGCAAGATGCTTTCAGATGGTAATGAGTGCTGTGAAGATCATAAAAAAAGAAGAATGTATCAAATAGGGACTGAAGGATACTTTTAGAGCAGGCAATCAGGGAAGACTTCTGTGGCACGGTGACATTTGAACTGAGACCCAGATGACAAGGAGGAGCCAAGCTATGAAAGAGCTGGGGGAGTGGCATTTGGAACAGCAAGTGAGTCGGCCCCACGGCTAGAGCACACATAGTGGTTCAGGAAGAGAAGGGAGGTCACTGAGCATGGTGTACAGCGAGGAACGGGACAAAAAGGGAGACTTAGAGGTCAGAGTAGGGTTGTGGCTGATTCTGTGGGGCCTTGAAAGCCATGCCAAGGATTTTACTCTAAGTGTGTGAGAAGCCATTGGAAGGTGTTAAACAGGTGAACATTAGCAGCTGATGTTTTATAAAGAATCCCCTGCCCGCCCTATGGGAGAATTGACCACAGACGGGCTTGATGGAGGCAGGGAGACTGGATGAGAAGGCTTGCATCCTAATCCCAGGGGCAAGTGATAGGGTTGAACTCTGCTTAGTGTTCCTTGATTTCTGAGGATACAGCTCCTTTCCCAAGAAAAATGCAGAAATCCACTTGTATAGCCTTATAAATTCTCAGGGGATTATTATACCTCTTGAAGACAATCCATGGATTGCCTCCAGCTAGGGATGGATATTTGCCAAAAGTTTCCTTCACCTCTGATACTATGTTTAAGTGTTTTCTAAAAAAAAAGGTACTTACATTTTTTTTGCATATCCAGATTAACATGAAAACCAAAGACCACTACGAATTTTTTGTATGTGATAGTTTAGTAACTTCATTTTTAGGGCTTAAAGCACTTTATCAACAATTTCATTGTTTCTGATGCTCAAACATTTTGCAGTCTGTTTTGATAACTGCCCATTTTAGATGTAGAAGATGTCAAAAAGTCAGGTAAGGAAGACTTCAGATTTTTATGATGATATAAAAACATTTTTACATACTCTCCTCTCTTTAAATACACAAAATAATAAAAAGAATAACAAATAGAAGGGACTTCCCTGGTGGCACAGCGGTTAAGAATCCACCTGCCAATGTAGGGGACACGGGTTCGAGACCTGGTCTAGGAAGATCCTACATGCCACGGAGCAACTAAGCCTGTGCGCCACAACTACTGAGCCCACGTGACACAACTACTGAAGCCTGTGTGCAGCAGCTACTAAAGCCTGCGTGCCTAGAGCCTGTACTCCGCAGTGAAGCAACTGGAGAAGACACCTCAATGAGAAGCCAGTGTACCGCAATGAAGAGTAGCCCCCACCTCCACAACTAGAGAAAGCCCCTGTGCAGCAATGAAGATCCAATGCAGCCAAAAATAAATAAATTTTTAAAAATAACAAATAAATATAAAATAAGTAAATTAAAACAGATACAGAGGAAACTTAAATGCATAAAAAAAGAATAAATAGAAAAGGTGGCTACAAAATACCTTAAATAACAAAAAATAAGAAAATTCACCTTGAAAGACAAGAGGAAAAAAAAACCCAGCCACAACCCCCAAAATAAGGTATAAAAATGATCTGCCAAACAGAATGTAATGTGGACTTGTGGAAAGATGATTAGAACAATACCACATAGCTCCTCTAAAACCAGGGGCCAGGTGACCAGCATACTGAAGGGAGCTGAATTTAAGGCAGCAGGGAATAGGGAGGGGGGAAGTAAATGGCACACCCATACAAAGAGGACAACTGTAGCTCAGTTCCAGCCAATTTTGCCATGGAGGAAAAATTGCCGTTGAGGACTGCCAGATCATCTGTTTTTTTTTTTTTTAAGGTAGCTGGAAGATGGATTTTTATATGAAATGTTCCTATCTTTCAAAAACTGTGTGGGCCAAACAAAATTATCTGTCAGCTGCATCCCATCCGTAGGCTGACAGTCTGTGATCCCTGTTCAAAAAGTAAGTGGTATAATCCTCAAAGGCCCATCTAATCATTCTTTGATTAGGTGGATGAGATCTAGGAGTGGAAAAGAAGCATCCCTGAGACGTCTAATTCCACATTGTAACAAGGTGGGAAGGTAGATTGGTTTATGACTAGGCTTCGAGTCAAGGGGACTGCATTAGGGAAGGAGGGCGAGAGGGAGCCGTGACATTGATCAGCAGTTTCTGGGACTTTCAGGGCTTCGCTGTGAACTTCCTGACTCCCCAGGGTGTGAGCACTGTGGGGAGATGTGACTCGTGGCAGAAGACACATTCAATCTGGTTGGGTGTTGGAAATAAACCCAAAGCAAAACTGGAAGTGCTTCAGTTCGTCGTTCTCTTCACCCTTCCCCTCCTGTTCTTTGGCAGTTGTTGGCCTGGATGGAACTGCTGCAGAGATGATGAATCACTAGAAGACGCAGCAAATATGAGCAAGTGAACAAGTAGGCATCCAGGCTTAATGTAAATAAAGGAATAGAAGCAAAGAGGAATGATACACCTTAGATGGAGACTTCTAGAAAATAAGGAAGAAGTCAGATGCTTTTCTCTAGTCTCAAGGAAATTCAAGACCACAAGCTTGAAGAAGAAATGTAAACCGTCAAAGAGAAATCACGCACACAGGAAAGATACAGGGCTATCTGTTCTCTTCACAAGCTGCTAAATCAGGGATTCCTTTCTCTGATTATGATGCTCTTGCTTTCTGGCTGACTTGTTTGCTCCTTCCCACAGTGACTGTTCTTCAGACTCACAGACAACTCAGTCCATCCTGGATGCATCTACGTTCTCGCCACTTCTCTCTCCTTTCTGTTTTCCCTCTTTAGTCATATTTTACAGGCCATTCTTTCAAGAACCCTGTCTTTTTGGGGGTTCAGTTCACTTCCTCGTGCTTTGGGTACCAATCTTACCCATTTTTCAAGAAAACATAAACTATTGTTTATATTTTCTGTATGCAACCTCTCCCTCTCAGCAGGAGCCTATCATTTAAAAAAATGCTTTTCCCTTATTAAAAAATAATGATCCCAAGCAAAAAGAAAAAAGAAAAAAGGTTTGTGCCTACATCTACCTCTAGCTACCAGATCTCTTCCTTTTTTACTGCTCTACAATTTGCTGTCTTTTTCCTCAACTTCCTCGCTGCTTAACTCTTTCGGGATTGCCCCACCTCTCCACCAGATTCCCTCTGCACAGCAATGACTCCTATGTCACTCTATCCAGGGACATTTTTCAGTCAGCTTGTCCTCTCGGTTGCATTCAACCCTGCTGACTACTCAACCCACCTGAAACCCTCTCTTCTCCTGGCTTTTCAGGCTCCACACTTCTTGTCACTCAGCCTCTCTGGCTTCTCCCCCTTCGACTCCTTCACAGGCTCGTCCTCCTCTGATGGTCTTTGTAGACTGAAGCTCTTCAGGGCTTAGTCCTAGACCTTCTTCCCTTCTGCTCAGATTCCATCCTCTCTCCCTAGTTGGTTGCAACAGTAATCACCACTGAAGTCATCATGTGTGAGCTTGATACTCTCAGAATCCACAACCTCAGCCTCGCTTCCTTTTCCACTGTGCACCCCGCTCTGGGGGCTTTACACGGCCTTCTTCCAGAGCCATGGTTTGTCCCAGTGTGGGCCCTTTTCTCACACTTTCCTTCTGACTGGGGCAGTGCTCCTCAAAATCTCTGGGATGAAAGATTTGTTTTCTTGAATTTTCTAATCCATCACAGACTGATATTTTTATAAGGACAATCAAAATGAAACACTAGAAAACTAAAAAAAAAAGACACACAAAAAAGCCTCACTTTTTATTATATTCAAGGGATATAAAATGACTCTGTCAAACTGCTCCAAACTTCTAAATGCTTACATTCAATTTTTGTACAGGTGTTGCTGCAGCATGGTAACAAGTAGTCCAAGGTCTGGAATGGGTCAAAAGACCCTCCTGTGAGTGGAATTCTGCCTGCCTTTGCTTGGTGTACTCACCAGATTTCAACTAAAACATCTCTAATTTAAGAAAGCCTTCCCTCATCTCCCTAAGTCACTTACACCTATGATTTATTCTGAAAGCTCACATGCCCCTCCCCTGTACTACTTTGAGCAGTTTTGACATTCATAACCTTTGTGCCCTCCAGGTAAGCACCATGATGGCAGGAACTGGGTTTCTTCTTTTTCTGTTCACTACCATATTCTCGGCACATAGTGCACACTCACAATTACTTACTTGTCGTGTAAAGAGGACAGGCGTGCAGAAAGAGGTGACTACAGAGGCAGTAGATAATTTTGCCCAAAGATTTCAGGCAAATTGAGTTTTGAATGAGAGTTCCAGGTACAGATGGTGGAAAAGAGCATTTTTGGTGAAGGAAGTTACGTATAGAAAAGCACAGATGCACAAAAGCACAGAGCTTGTCTGAGGAAGGGTGAGTGTGTTGGGGGTGCTTAAAGCATGAAGTGAGCTGAGCTGGGGAAAAGGGCTGTGATTCTGTCAGATGGGGATAAAGAGGAGGAGATAGAGTGTGGGTGGTTAAAGTCCTTGCTGTCAAACTAAGGAGTTCAGATTTTATTACCTCTAGCCAGAAAGTCATTCTTTTTATCTAATGATAGAAAGTCATTAAATAATTTATAGCAGTAGAATTCATGATTAGATTTGATTTTGTCAAAGATGATTGGTGGTTTTGTGGGACTAAGATTGGATGGGTCAAGGTGGGAGATTCTTGGAATAGCCTGCCTCATGAGTACCCATGTGGCCATCGGGATGGAAAGAAGCAGGTGAACTGGGGAAGTATTTAGAACATGGAACTCTAGGATGAGGTTCCTATTGTCTTAGGGATCTGAGGATGAGGAGGGGCCCCTCTAAAATTATATTCCCGGAGATGGCAGCATTGTGAGTTTCTGTTGTACTGCTTCAGTTCTCTGACCACGGAACTCTTTGCTTCACCAGTGTTAGAAGTGAGTTCTTGGAGTATATCTTTCTTAAGACCCTAAGTCATAATATTAGCACAATTAACCTTACAATATCTGATTGGAAATGTTGATTAAAAAAAAAAGTTATGCTTCATCCTCTGAATGTGATACACATCTTTATCAAATATTATTTCCTCTAAATAACAATAGGCATTGATAAAACTAGTCTCTTATGCCTGGATGATAATCAGATGGTTTTACATTGATTTATGGTCCCATGACCTCTAAAATATCAGCATCAGAATTGTAATATTGTACCTCCCAGATTTTGGTGAAGTTGTGCCATTATCTCATTTCAGCTTGGCCAGTCATTCTGAGCTGCTCCGGGAGAGCTGCTGGTGACTTTGACCAGCCATAGGTCCCCAGATGAGAGACAGGAATCACCTCAAAAGGAAGACTGGGAGGCAGCCATGGTGGAGTGGGAATCACCCCACCTCTTGAGTGCTGCATTCTTGATCTCTAACATGTTGTTAGTAATGCCCACCTCCCAGCCCAACTTGCAAGATGCCATCACTGCCTTTTGATTTCCCATTTCAGCTGCCTTATTCGGTATGTGCCTTTTATTAAAAGTTGCCCCATGTTCTCTTCAGATGTTTTTGGGGTATACTTTACACATAAATATCTTAACCATTATATTGTGTATAAATAACACTACATCCTTTGACATAATCTGCTGTACTGTTTCTTTTGTTTGTTTGTTTTTGTTTTTAAAGAAAGAACTTGTATTTTTCTAGCTTCCAATTTTGACGCCTTGCATGAGAGCTGGAAGAAATGGGCTGAAACTAAGACAGAGGCATTTTCAACCTCAAAGGAAATTGTGGAAAATTTTTACAGAAGTGTATGAGCTGATTCAGTTTGGTGGGACAGGGAGAAATGCACTCTGCCTTGCCTAAATGATGTTCACTGCTTCTTTATGGACCACTCTATCCTGGTGGAACCAGACCTGAGTTTGCCTACCTAAACAGGAACTGCCAGATACTAAGCTAATGAGCTGAAGGTAGGGGCAGTGAGGGAAAAAATCCCAGGAAACCCTAAGGAAAAGTAGGGTCTCTTACTCTTTCTTATTTTCATTACCTGAATTTCTATTTCCTGGGAGGAGCTTACATTCTGGGTTTCTTTCTGCTCTGGCCCTTATGGACATTTTAGTTGTTTTTCAGATTTCCCCAGGATCTAAATGAGGCCTTTGCTTTGATTTCCTACTGCTTCCAGATAGAGACCAATTCTGAAAAGTCAACCACGCAGCTTCTCCAGATTTGGGAGGCAGCAGAGCTCTCCTTAATTTGGCCTCAAAAAAGAGAGCTGGCAGATTGAGTACTGGTGAAATGGTGGTGGACCTTCATTCTTGTCCTGGAAAAGTCAGGGGTGGAGGGGCAGAAGGCATTTGGGGGGAGGTACGTAATGGGGATGAAAAGAATGAGGTGGACTGGAGAGATATTTAGAAGGTAGCAATTCTAGGATGAGGCTCCCAGTGTATTGGAGATCTGAGGATGAGGAGGGGTCACTGTTAATTCATACTCCCTGGGAAGGCAGCCTTGTGTTCTCTGCCATCCCCGAACTCCTTATTCTCTGTAGCAGCAGCTACACTGATGAGTTTGTGTCAGCTGGAGTAGAAGTTTCTGTGAGGGGAGGCAGGCACTATTCATAATGTTTGTAAAGAGAAAGTCAACAGCTGCCCCCATGTACCGATACATGCAGGGAAGTCTCCCAATTCCTTATTCAGCTAATTTAAGTTAAATTGTCCTAAAAAGTAGCACTACATATTCAGGTTTGGACAAGAAACATCGTGGAGAAACCAGACTCAATAAAAATGTGGGACCTTTTGGTCATGGGATAGTCTATCCAAAGCAAACAACATTAAGTATCTCTATCAGGAAAGGCTGAAAGTCAGGTTCTCCGTCTCCAGTCATTCTCCATCGGAAATGATACCGACCAGGGTTCTTGGTCTTCCCCAATCAATAGAAATTGATCAGAGGCCAGACAAGAAATTCAGGCAAGGCTTTTTTGGGGCCCCTTCTGCATCAGTGGGGAGCCAGAACAAGCAATAGTTTCCCTTGCTCACTCTCCAAGGAGGGGCAAACTGGTTCCTTATATGCGGTGAGGGTAGAGGTGTGTCCAGGGGTGGGACTGGAGGGGTGGCTTAGGTGTTTTGCCCACTCCTTTGGTGGTGTTGAGTGCAGGGGCTTGCACAGTATCCTGCTTTTGCTCCCAGCTCTTCAAATATAGCAGCTGGGCTTTGTGTCTCTTTGTATCTTGTTGTCCATAATTTGCCCCAACTGTGCATGCATGCAGTTATTTTTAGTCCCTTATAATTTCTTTGTATTTTATTGCTCAAGGAGACATTTGTCCAGGTGCAAGCACTGCAGCAAAGGGTCCCAGGTCCCAGCCTGTCTCAGAATCAGACAGATTTATCTCAGAACACAGTGCAGGAGTAAACAGCCTCTTCCTCTGTGGTCCCATGATACTTGGCCATAGTGTTCATTGGACACATCACTGTGTATGGTTATATCTTCTTCTCCAGCTGGAGTGTATCAAGGGCAAGAGCTGCTGCTTACTCATCTTTACGTACTTGGGCCTTTATGCAGAGCAAGGCCCAGAGGTGCATTCTATAAGCATTTGTGGAATTAGTTTAATGATACTGACTGTTCTTGAAAACCCCACGAGGGATCTCAAGACCACCTGTGTTGCTGGTAGCGTTATGGCCTCTCTGTGGGAGGGGGTCATTAAGACTCTATCAGGAAGTAGGGTCACTCATCCCTGATGACTCATCCTGAGCTGAAATGAGTAATGCTTAAAATCTGAAAAATCTACAAGGTTCTCTCTTAGCCACGAAGAGCTCACATTGCTGTCCAAAGCAATGTGCATTTGCATACCTAGGAAAAAATGAGTCTATCAGAGTTTAGTGGCTGGTCTAACTAACTTGCTGATAACAGAACCCAGGAACTATGTGACACAGGTAATACTCATCTGGTGCTCTTTGCATCTAGAGGCAGTGCAACTGGCAATCATAGGTGATCACATTAATCCTCATTTACTAGATTATTTGTGTGGTTATTTTATTAACGTTAGTCTCCCCCAAGGACTATGTCAGTTCCTGCTCACCACTGCATCACACAATGCCTATAGAAAGTGGTCACAATAACTATTTGGGGAGAAAGGGAAGTTGGGAAGGAAAGACATGTGATAGCCTACTTTGGCTCACATCTTTGTTTCTCTTCATCTACTGCCTCTTTTCCAAATCCAACCACTTGATGTCCTCCTGTGTCACAGAATTCCATGGATCTTACTAGTACTTAAAGAGGGATTTTCTCCTGTTATTCTCTATCCACCAGATGTACATATCACTTAAGTAATTTCTTTGATCCCTTTCAACAGCACAGGGCTGAGGTGAATTATAGTCTTTCGTCTTAATTAAACAATGAGGAGGAGATTATGACTTTCTAACACGGAGAGCTAATTTGTTAATTCCAGACAAGTAGACAGTAGGTCAGAAACTCGATGCTCTGAGAGATGGTGTGGCAGCTGTCTAACAGTAGCAGTATTCAATAAGGATGCTGTTGTGCTATTTCAGTTAGGAAATTCTCTACTGTGCGGCACCCTTCTATGGCACGTTGCAGGACATTTAGCGTCACTGGCTGCCATTCATTAAATGCCAGCAGTGCCTCTCAATCATTGTGACCACTCACGAAAGTCCAAGTATTTCCAATTGCCTGCTAGTGGGAGGAGCATGGTACTGAGCTGGGTTGAGCACCACTAGGGGGAGACGGTACAGGAGATGGAGATGATTTTGCTTCCTCTGGTTGAATTGCATTTTTAGTGTATCATTTTGGTAACTACATTTCTCATTCCTAATGTATGATTCACTTCAGTTATCTCAAAGCCAGAGAGTAGGGCAGGAAGTTATCTCCCTGGATTCTTAAATACTAAATATGACAGTCCCTTCTCAGTAAGTAGGCCTCCTAAACTGACTTAGTGCTTTCAAGCGTTAAGAATTTACTGATAGAAATTTATGGTGGTACATTTGCCATACTCTTGTCTTTTCTGGCTGTAAGCTAACTTCAGTTTCTATTAAATTAGTCTAAGTGGCTAGATCACTTAATGGTAGTCTATGATAGTGATTTCACTTGCAGCTTTGAGCTCTTCTCTCACACCAGCAAAATGACTCCTTCAATTCCTTCAACCACTTGAGAAGGAGAACTTGTGTGTGTTTATAAGATTAGTGGAAGAAAGTGAGAGGAGTAGTAGAGAACATGGGTAGGTGAAAATTAAACATGATCTCTGGGATTTATAGTTGACCAAATATCTAACCAACAAGAAATAGAGAAAGGTATGTTTTCAGAGCTGGTCCTCAGTTTCTACAGTGGTGAGTTGCTCTGGCCCTGGCAGAGAGGCCACCTGACCCATTGGGCAGGGTGAGACTGCTCAGAATCCCACCTTCTGTGGTGCATGGGGGTGTCTTAAGTATGCCTGGGCATCAGGCAGTACAACTTTATGACACATCCTTTGGTTTAAAAAAATAAGGGAAGAAACAGTGCTTCTCAGAAATGGAGATTTGTTTTTCTAGTATTTTTTTCAGTACTGCCTTCCTGACCATAAATTTTGGGTCACTTTGAATAAACATTAGAAAAATAGTTTCCATGTATTATTTTTGAAGGAAACATTTTAATACTACTTTTAATTTTATAAATGTGAAGCACACACTATAAAAATTCTAACACCAATAGTAAATTCAGTAAGAAATAACTAACTCCAGGTTCAAAATTTTCTTTGCCAGTACTGAAAATCTTAACCGTATAGCATGTTCTCTGAATATGTAAGCACCCAGGTATATAACGGTCCTTGGTGAGCATCACAGTGCAGTGATAAATGGTGGAGGCCTTGATTTCTAGCCGTCAGACTGCCTGGGTTCAAATTCTGGCTTCACCATTTACTAGCTAATCTAACTTTCTGTCCTCAGTTTCCCCATCTCTAAAATGGGTATAATAAAAGCACCTACCTCACAAGACTTTTGTGATGACCAAGTGAACTAAAATATGTCAGGTTCTCAGAACATAACCTGACTCATGGGCAGCACAGTATAAATATTAGCTATTTTTGGTTTGCAGTCTTGAGTAAAACTTAATTCAGAAGTTTTTCTTTTAACTCTCTTTGCTATGCACACTGATTCCTTAATATCTTCTCATCCTGGTACTAAAAATCATTATGAAAAATGTTAGTTTAAGAATTCTTGAAATGAAAACTTTGGAATATGTCCTTTTTCCCCTCTCCCACTCCTTCTCTTCTCTCTACTGTGCCTTTTCTTTCCCTCCAACAAACAACCTTCAGAACATTATGAAATTGGAGAGGTGTGCCCTATTTCTTCATCTTTCTCTACCCTTGGGGTGCTCAGACCTCCAGGAACATACAGCCTGTCCACAGGAGACACCCACACCTTTCTGGATGATGATGACCCCATATGTTCCCATATCCGAGGGTCTTTGCATTCTGTCCTTGAATCTCGGGAGAACCAACACCATAAGTGAATGAAATGAATCTCTCTGGTGGAATTTCAGGCATCATGTCATGGCAGCTGTAAGGATTATTTTTGGACAGGACCCCTTCTTAGTATCCCTCAGAATGTAGCACATAGGCAGCTGCCCAGCCCACTCAGCTTTCCCTTGTGCTTCAAGTGATGAATGAGGCAAAAGAAAAGCTGGCTCCTTTAAGGGAGGGTGATAATACTGTTAAATAAATAGTTAGCTTTTCTTTCCTGGATATGGCATATTCCAGGCTCAGAGGTCAGTTGGAATGTTGATAAGAAGGATACTTGCTTGCTTCTCAGGAAGGATTGTGAGTGAGGAATGAAAACATGAATCAAATTAGAAGTTTCATTTATAATTTACTGAGTAGCCAGGGAATATAATATGTCCATAAAGGAACTTAATGTTAATCCAGGATTCCAGTCACCTCCTAAAAAGGCTTACCCTTAGAAAATAATAGGGTAGAAGGAGTTAGATGCTCATTGAGTTTGTTCTAATTGGAGCCAAGTAGGGGTCTGTAATGTTTTTCCTTTATCTTTCTGAAGGATCATATAGGTCCAGATAAAAAAAAGACTGCATTTTGAATTTGCTGCTTTGTCAAGAATGATGGTGGTGGCTTTTTCCTGTTTACCACCCACTGAAGCCATGGAATGTGAAATGTTGGATATTGTTTTAGGTGGTCTCCATAAATAACCATCTACAGCCCTCCCGTCTCCCTATGTGAAATGCTTTTCTCATATCAAGAGGTGAAGTCTGGACCACTGAATCTGGACTGACCTTGGAACTTGCCTTGACCAGTAGAATGCATCACAAATGATGTTCTGGGACTTTGGAGCTGAGGCCCCAAGAGAACCGGGAGTTCCCGGTCCCCTTCTCTTGGGGCCCAGTTTCTCTGCTGTGAGAAAGTTCAGACTAGACTATGGAATAGTGTGAGAGACCCTGGAGGATCAGGGGTACCTTACATATCCCAGCCCCAGGTAAGTCCTCTGTCAAATGCAGCCACATGAATGGCCTCAGCTACACCACAAGGAACACAAAACTTGTAAGCAGGGACCAGCCAACTCTCAAAATTGGGAGCAATAGTAAGTCATTGCTTTGTACCTCTAAGTGCTGGGGTGGCTTTTAACACAGTGGTAGCTGACTAAGACAGGGGTTGATCTTTCTAATTCCCTGCAGTTTTCACTTCTTCTCTTGCACATCACCTCAGGGACTTGCCTGGACAGAATCACAGGTCCTTCAGACCCAGGGGCTGGAAGTGCCTAGGTGAGAAGGTGGCAATGGGCCAGTGATCCTCCAGAAAAGGGCTGGCTGCTGCCGAGGTCACCTTCAAGCAATTCATAGCCGAGTTTTTCCAATGGGCCTGAGGGAAGTGAAAAAGGATTCATTCTCTTGCATGTGTGGGGTTCAGATTACAAACTGTTCCATTATAAATCAGGGCAGCATGCGTCATCTAGGTATCATGGTGCTGCAGCCTTCTAATTTCCGGTATGTTTGGCTACTCAACCATAAATACAGTTCTTCCTACATGTTAACAGTACATTGGACCACTCAGATGTGCTTGTAGGAGAGCTCCTTTGTTTCTCTTCTTTTTTTTCCTCTCTTCTCAGCTGCCCTGTGGATAGGAAATGAGAGTCAAGACCCCCACACATACTTCCAGACGGGACAGAGTTTTCCAATATATGCCCTTCTGAATATCAGTTCTGTGATATGAGATGCTAATAGCTATTGCATGGCAAAGAAAGATTCTGGGCACTCAGGTTTAGGGGGGAAAGGCTAATCAGAGGTTTTTTTGTGGGGGTTTTTTTGCCTGGTTTTTCAGAGCCTTTGATATACTAACATGCCTGTGAATATCCAGGAGAGTTTGTTACTTTGCTTTCTTTAATTATATATGACCATTGCAAGTTCTCCCTTCATCTCAGAGAAAAGAGCATCTCTAGGGACACGTATTTCATAGGAAATTCTTTGGGCACTGCCCATTTTTAACAGGAGGTTGTTGATGAAGTGTGGAAACGTACTGTTGGAAACTCGGTTACAAATTTGTGTGAAGGAAGTACAGATGTTATGATCAACTATTTCTTGAACAAAGAGAACAGTAGGATTGATATCCTGCCAGGATATCAGATGAACACCTTTTATGGAAATCAGTACTTTTTCCATATGGAGAGGGGAAGAGTAAAGGATCTTTAAACATGTTTATTCCTCATTCTCTTTTTTGAATATCCTGCTCTACAGCAAAATGTCAAGAAAATGTTTTCACGGTCTGTCTTGCCACCTAGAATGTTTGGGTGTCACTTGACAGTGGTAGTCATTGTGATCCTAGGTCTGGAATTCTCCTTTCAGACTTCTTTCCATGGTGAGAAGCAGAGAAACTTCTGACCATGGTCTGCATTCCCTATATCCATGCTCATTGAGTGCTTGCTACTGTCATCCTGAATGTTTGACATTGACAAACCCTTATGACCCACGGTAGTGGGTCAGAGGTTATCCCCTAGCTGGCTGATCACAGATGTTGCCTAGTTTCTGACGCTCAACTGTAACCTGATGTTAAATTCTGTCTTGTGATTCTGGGTTCTGACCTAAATGGTAACAGTTTCATTCTATTCTCAGATTTCCTCAGAACGGGGTTTTGTAGGCTGCTAGGGAAACCTGATACTCCCAGCTACAGGCTGTAGCATCTGGAAGGAAAGTCTACTCATGCTAACCAAAAGGTGGCATTTTCTTCAAGAGATGCTTCTGGATGACAATTAAATTTGATGCAATCCTATTGTTGCATTATCCAAGAACATTGCCCAATGCAATGTTGACCTAGCAGTGTGGGCTGCATGAGCCTGCCTTTGTTCCTCACAATTACAGGGCACATACTCAAACTCATGACCCCCAAATTGAGGTGATACAGATGCGCTTTTAGATTTCTTTCTGATGAGAACATATACAGTGTCTCTAGACTAATGGAAAACAAGTACCCTGTAACTCCGAATGCAAGGATGTCTGGTAAAACTGAACTGAAGGCAAGGCAGAGGACTGAGACTGAATTCAAATACCTATTTTTCTCTTCTGCTGAGTTGAAAACAATAAAGCCTGCAGTGCTGGCCTGAAATGAGTTATTCATCCAGCTTCATTGATTAGGGACTATGTCCCTACTTCATAAAGGAAGACAGAAGGAGATAAAATGGCCAAAGTGGCAATCATGCCAAAGAGTCAAGTGGGATGCTCTGAAAAATCAGATCAGTGACTTTTCTTCCCTTGGTATGGACTGAGTAAAAGAGTGGAAAGAGAAGAAAGGAATGGATACCCTAACATTCTTACCTTGTGGGGAGAGGGAGTTTGAGCTGAAAGTCAGTAGAATTATGAGATGGGAGAGAACATCTCTTTTTCAACACAAATACATCTTAAAAAAAAAATACAAACCCCTCCAAATTAGGTGAAACTGGAAACATCAATCTGCCAATTGCAAATGCTACATTGCTCTGTAAAGAGAAACAAATAAAATTTGTCAGTTTTATTGCAATGATGTTCCAAAGCATGCAATCTGGCATAGGCTGTGGCATAGCCTTAGGGTTAGGAAATACTTCCTTACTTATCATTCATAATTACTTCCGTGCAAAAACTTGACCCTTCCTGGTGCCATCTGGATGAACGGCATGACATGACTCAGTAATGTCTGGTTAACTTGTCTTTTGAGAGGTGTCTATCATCTGGTGGTCTGCTTGTGAATGGCGCATATTCATTTCAACCAAAAGATAGAATTTAGACACATCAAAACTGAAAAGCTCTGAGGTGCAAAAGCTCAAATACCTTGACATTTCATAGTGTGTTATGAAGATATTAAATGGCCGGTCGAGAAGATGTAAAAGGAACTGGAAGAAATGAAATGAACATGTAACGACTAAAGAGCATATAGGGAAAAGAATGAAAGCTGACTTAAAGATAAATTAGATAGTGCTTTCAAGGTTTAGACTAGTAGGTGAGCCAATGATAGGCATTTTCTTTTACTGCCTATGCCCATGTAATATTTTCAATATTTCACAGCATGCAAACCACACAAAACTCCTGAAAGAAAGAGTCATTACCTCGCTCATTTTGCAGAGAGGAAAGGGACTCAGGGTAAAATGACTTGCTTCTGGTTGCTCAGCCCAGTAAGTCAGAATCATAATACAGAGCTTCTGACTCTAAACTTATTGCTCTTTTCACTATATCATACCTACCTTGGTCTTTTCATATGGTTGATTTACTACCATGTCTGTTTGGATCCGTCTCTGAGGTCCTCTATTCCCACCCCCGACTTTTTAAGACTGACCTAGAGCTGGGAGAGAATTGGAATCAAAGGAGATCAGGAACAGGTCTACAGAGAGCTGTCTAATCCAGCCTGTCTCAGGTTGGATGCAGAACATTGGGCTGGTTTGTATCTGTGTTTAAGCTGTTCAGTTGGTTCTGTCCTGTACCATGGGTATCTTCCGCTCTCAGCCAGGACAGGGGGGAGGGCAGAGTATTTCCTGTCAGTCTATCTCTAATGTGAGAGGAAGCGATTCCTTAAGTGGAGGTAAGCAAAGGCTAACTGAAGCGTAATGAAAGTCCCAGCACTTCTGGTACTTTCTTATAAAACTGAGCTTAAAAGGCAAAAGGAAGTGTGAAAAGTCAACTCTTCCAGTTTTGTATCTGCATCTGAAAGTCTGTCACATAGAAGACCTTGCGAGTGTAAAGTTCGTCTTATTTATCATCTTTTCTGTGATTTGGGATCAGTGAGAGGTGAACAGAACCACTTGTAATTTGTTTTCCAAGGAGCATCAGACTTTGATGGAGACACAAGAAGGGCAGGATATTCTTTCTGAAGCTTCAGTTTCAAAACCTATAGTATTAAAGGAAAGCTAGAAACAAGCTCTCCTCATTTTGCAAAATTTTCTTGAATGGAATCGAAGGGCTTGTTGCAAATAGTATATTTTGCCTTGGCAGGGAGCAGAATGAGAAGTCTATTAGGGAAGGCAAAGCTTTATAGTGTTTTGCAAGAGGTATTGTTAATTATGTCGGTTGAACTATCCTCTTGGTAGATCAGATCCCAGCTCCAGATAACCCACATTGCTGGGTTTTCTGTGTGTGTGTGTGTGTGTGTGTGTGTGTGTGTGTGTTTAAGTATAAAACATTTGAAAGAGAAAAGTAAACAGTACAACAATGAACTGTGTACCCATTGCTCACCTCTATCAAATTGTATCATTTTACCATATTTGTTTCAGTATAATTTAAAATAAATGAAACATTACAGATACAGGGGAAGCCCACTGGTACCCTTCTCCCCTTTATGGTCCCCATTTCAATATATCAGTATCCAGAAATGGAAGTTCATTTCCATTGCTTTTTATTTTTGTAAATGTTTTAACTGAATAGCACACAGAAGTGAGCAAATCATAGTGACATATAATCATAGATAATATACACATAATGAGCATATCCATCTCAATCGATGTTTGCTAATGAACATACCCATGTAACTGCCACGCTGATCAAGATACAGACTTTTACCAGGACTCTAGAAGCCTCTCTTGGGCGCATTTATAATCATTATTCCCGCTGAAACTAATTACTCTTCTGACCCCTGTTGTAATTGATCAGTTTTGCCTGATTTTGAACTTCGTATGAATGGAATCATGTACTATTTTGTGAAAGACTTCTTAGGCTCCACACTGTTTGTGAAATTGTTATGTGTTGTTGCATATTACTATTCATCCTTTTCACTGCTGTATGATGAATTTTAAATAACAGTTTACTTAGTCTATTCTACAGTTGATGGATATTCGGTTGTTTTTGCTCTTATGAACACTGCTGCCAAGACCAGGGATGGGACTAGAGTGAGGCAAGAGAGGTGCCTGGGGTGCAAAATTTGAGAAAGCACTCGCTCTCAGGATCACACTGGCACTTTTATGACCCTGGGAGTGAGCATCTCCTCAAATTTTGGGTACTAGGCATCTCCCTTACTTCACCCTACTCCTGGTACTGGCCAAGAACACCCTTGCCTATGTGTTTGTTTGCCTGCATTTCTGTTAGGATATACTTAGGAATGGAACTGACAGATCACAAGATCCATGAACATTTATCTTTTAAAGGTACTACCAAACTGTTTTCCAGAGTGATTAAACCAATTTTATATTCAACAGTGTATAAGAGTTCCAGATGCTCCACATCTTTGCAACAGTTGATATTAAGGGATTTTTACTGTTGTTTATTGGTCATTTATTCTTTTTGAAGTATTGTATCTAAGTCCTTTCCCCCATTTTTAATTTAGTTGTCTGTTTTTCTTTTTTTCTTGTTCACTTGTAGGAATTTATATATTTTAGACCCTTTGGCTATATGTGCATAAATTCTTCTTTCTCTTTAAGGCTTGACTTTTCATTCCTTAATGACTTATTTTGATAAACAGCAATCTTATATTTTTAATGAATTCCAATTTATCAATCTTTCATTTATGGTTAGTGTCTTTTCCTCCTGTTTAAGAAATTTTTGTCTAACTCAAGGTCACGAAGATACTCTTCTATGTTACCTTCTAAAAATTTTATTCCTTTTTTTTAATTGAAGTACAGTTGATTTACAATGTTGTGTTAGTTTCTGGTATACAGCAAGGTGATTCAGTTATACATAAATTCTTTTTCATAGTCTTCTTCATTATAGGTTATTATAAGGTATTGAATATAGTTCCTTGCGCTATACAGTAGGACCTTGTTGTTTATTTCATACATAGTAGTTTCAGTTAATCCCCAGCTCCTAATTTATCCCTCCCCACTCCACTTTCCCCTTTGGTAACCATAAGTTTGTTTTCTGTCTCTGAGTCTGTTTCTGTTTTGTAAATAAGGTCATTTGTATTTTAGATTCCACATGTAAGTTATATTGTATGATATTTGTTTTTCTCTGTCTGACTTACTTCACTTAGTATAATCTCTAGGTCCATCCATGTTGCTGCAAATGGCATAATTTCATTCTTTTCTATGCCCGAGTAATATTCCATTGTATATATATATATATATACCACATCTTCTTTATCCATTCATCTGTTGATGGACATTTAGTTGCTTCCACGTCTTGGCTGTTGTAAATAGTGCTGCAATGAACACTGGGGTACACGTATCTTTTTTATTTAAATAAATTTATTTATTTATTTATCTTTGACTGTGTTGGGTCTTCATTGCTGCATGTGGGCTTTCTCTAGTTGTGGCAAGCAAGGGCTACTCTTTGTTGCAGTGCGCGGGCTTCTCATTGCAGTAGCTTCTTGTTGCAGAGCACGCGCTCTAGATGCGTGGACTTCAGTAGTTGTGGCTCACAGGCTCTAGAGCACAGGCTCAATAGTTGTGGTGCGTGGGCTTGGTTGCTCTGCAGCATGGGGGATCTTCCTTTACCAGGGATCAAACTGTGCCCCCTGCATTAGCTGGTGAATTTTTAACCACTCCGCCACCAGGGAAGTCCTCATGTATCTTTTGGAAGTATGGTTTTCTCCAGATATAAGCCCAGGAGTGGAATTGCAGGATCATATGGTAACTCTATTTTTAGTTTTTTAAGGAACCTCCATACTGTTTTCTATAGTGGCTGCACCAATTTACTTTCCAACCATTCCAATCCCTTTTCTCCACATCCTCTCCAGCATTTATTGTAAAACTTTTATTCTTTTAATGTTTATATCTAGAATCCATGTGAAGTTAAATTTTATGTGCGATGTAGGGAAGGAGTAAAAGCTATTTTTTTTCATATGTAAGCCAATTGCTTTAGCATAATTTATTGAGGAGATAAACCGTTTTCCACTGTATTCCAGTGACAACTTTGTCATAAATTAGGATCTGTTTCTAGCTATTATATTCAGCCCAATTATCTATTTGTCTATATTTGCACCAACAAAGGAAGTTTAAATATTTATGTCTAATTTATATGATTTTTTGTTTCTTTCTTTTACATAATTGCAATTGTTAGGCCCTGCAGTACAATGTTGAATAGAAGTGGTAAGAATGGGCATCTTTGCATTACTCTGATCTTAGGGAGAAAGTGTTCAATATTTCAAAGTTGGGTATCTTATTAGTTGTAGGTCTTCCTTAGATGCTCTTTATCAATTTGAGAAATTTTCTTCTAAGTTTGTAAGTACTTTTATCATGAATGGGTAAGTAAAATTGTGTCAAAGTTTTTTTCTATATCTATTATGTAATTATATAATTTTTCTCCTTTAATATGTTACTCTGATGAATTGCATTGTTTGAATCTCATAAATTATCACTCTTGTATTACTAAAATTAATCCTTATTTGCAACATATTATCGTTTTTATTTATGTCTATATTCTATTTGCTAATATGATTATTATTGAGTCTATGCTCATAAGGAACACAGTCTCTAATATGATTTTGTGGTCTTGATGTCAGCATTATATAGGCCTCATAGAGTGAGTTGGCAAGTATTGTATCCTCCTCCATTTTTGAAAAGAGTGGATCTAAAACTGATATTTCTTTCTAAAATATTTGATAGTATTCACCAGTGAAACCATCTTGGAGTGACATTTTCTTTGTGGAGGAATTTTTAATTACAATTTAATTTCTTTAATGGATATAGGGATACTTACATTGTTCTTGTTCCAATTTTTATAAGTTTTTTTCCAAGGAATTTATGCATTTAATGTATGTTGACAAATTTATTGGCATAAAATTGTTCATAATATTTTTCTTTTTAATGGCCGTAGTATATGTGGTGATAATCCCTCTTTAATTCCTGATATTTAGAATTTGTAGTTTCTCTTTATTTCATTCAATCTTGCTAGAGATTTTTCAGTTTTATTATTCTTTTCAATATAGAAACACTTCTGACATTAGTCATTTTTCTCTATTTATTGTTTTCCATTTTACTGATCTCTGCTGTCATTTTGTTATTTTCTCTCTTCAACTTGTGGTTCAATTTACTCTTCTTTTATAGACCCTTAAAGATAAGCATAGATCATTGATTGTGGCTTTTAAATTGGGCCTTTAAGTTAAAATTTCCTTATAAGTACTGCTTTAGTTGCATCCTGCACGTTGTGACATAATGTTTTTTCATTATCATTTAGTTCAAAATATATTTTGAACTAAACTATTTTCATTGTGGTGTCTGAGTTATCTATGAGTGTTTTGTTTGGTTTATAAATATTTGAGGGATATTTTAGTCATCTTAATGTTAGTGGTTTCTAATTTAATACTGGCATGATCAGATAACATCCTCTCTATGAGTTTTTGTGTGTCTATGATTTTGATTCTTTAAAATTAATTGAGACTTGATTTATGGGTCAGTATATGGTTTTTCTTGGTGAATATTCCATGTACACTTGAAAATAATGTGTCTCCTGTAGTTATTAGATATTAGAATCTATAAATGTTAACTAGGTCAATTTGGTGGATAGTGTTCAAATCTTTAAAATATTTCTAATTTTTTAAAAGTAATACAGAAATGCTTTAAGGTCAGCAGCATTCAGTGGGGAGTTGTTGCATTGCTTTTATTAATTTTTTATTCGTGTTTTTGAGTACTTTTTTGTTAGGTACATATACATTTCTTCTTTATGAACTGTGACTTTTGTTACTGTGACATATTTATACAGCCACACTAGCTTTATTATGCTTCGTGTTTAAATGGTAAATCTTTAAATCCATTGTTTAGTAATTGATATATGTCCTTCAGTATGTTTCTTATAATCAACATATAGTTGGACTAGGTCTTGCTTTTTTGTCCAATATAGCAATCTAAGCTTTTAAATAAGTTTTATTGCAGTTATATTTAATGTAATTATTGACACACTTGTAGATAAGTCCGTTCTCTTGGTGTTAAATTTTATTTGTTCCATTGGCTCTTTCACCCTCCTTCTTTCTTGCCTTTTATCATTAAATTTAATAATTTTAGTATTTCCATCCATCTACTGACTTTTAATTTTATCTTTTCTATGTTATCTCTAGTGGTTGTTCCAGAGTTGTACTACCTAATGGAAATATAATATGAGTCATAAATGTGGGCCAAGTATAATTTCAAATATTCTAGTAGGCACATTAAAATAGTAAAAATAGGGAATTCTCTGGTGGTTAGGAATGGTTAGGACTTCACGATTTCACTGCCGACAGTGCGGGTTCAATCTGGTCAGGGAACTAAGATCCCTCAAGCCACATGGCATGGCCAAAAACTAAAAAATGAAATAGTAAAAATAAACAGGTAGAATTAATCTTGCTAATATATTTTATTAAAACCAATATATTCAAACTATTATCATTTCAAATGTAAGCAATATAAAATTTTTAATGAGATACTTTACATTTTTTTTTCCTTCCAAGTTTTTGAAATTTGGTTGTATTTTACACTATAGCACATCTAAATTCTGACTCGGCACACGTTAAGTGCAGAATAGCTAGAGACCTGCACCAACTACCACACTGAATGGTGCAGTACAGTCTTCAGCAAATATTTTCCTGCTTCATGAACACTGTCAGGACCTTACAAAGTATACTCCAGTGAACACTTTCCTGATCTTTGTAATCTTATTGCCATATACTTTACACACACACACACACACACACACACACACACATATACACACATATATCTGTACTCCACATTTCTCACATTTTTAAAACAAACAATCTTTTAAAGAATTTTAAATATATAGTTGACCCTTGAACAATGCAAGGGTTAAGGGTGCCAACCCTCTATCAGTCGAAATCTGTATAATTTTTAGTTGGCCATCCATATCTGTGGTTCCTCCATATCTGTAATTCCACATTCATGGATTCAACCAACTGTGGATTGTATAGTAATATAGAATTTATTATTCTAAAAAATTTGTGGACAAGTGCTCCTGTGCATTTCAAGCTCATGTTGTTCAAGGGTCAACTTTATATGTGTATCTATAGCACATATTGTGTGTTAATGTGTATATAGAAATAATAATTTTTAGATGTAAAATCATATAGTATATACTTATGAACATTTTAATGTTTTTGTTTTGTGTTCTTTATTCATTGTTTTATAACTTCAGCCTAAGGAATGTTCAGTATTTCTTGTAGTACAGATCTGCTGGAGAGTAATTCTCTCAACTATTTTTCCTGAGAAAATCGTTATTCCATTTTTAGCAGACATTTTTGCTGCATGTAGAATATTAGATTTACAGGGTGTTTTATTTCAGTAATTTAAAATGTAGTATTGCCTTCTGTATTCCATTGTTTTTGATGAGAAGTCAGTCTTCATTCTTATCATTGCTTTTTGGGTAATGTGTCTTTTTTTTTCTGAATGCCTTTAAGATTTTCTTTTTACCTTTGATTTTCAGGTTGAATATCATGTACCTAATTGTGGTTTTCTTAATATTTATCCTTTGAATTTTCTGAACTTCTAGGATCTGTGTGTTTGCTTTCTTTCATCAGTTTTGGAAAATTGTTAAACACTATCTCTTCAAAAAGTCTTCTGATCTATTTTCTTCTCCTTCTGTGCTTCATTAACACAAATTTATTGTTCTGTATATCTCTGATGTTTATTTTTAAAACTTTTTTCCCATTTGTGTTTTAGATTGAATAATTTCTACTGAACTGTCTTCAAATTCAACAACTTCTCCCTGTGCTATATCCACTATGCATGTAAGCCCATAAAAATAATTTATCTCAGAATTCCCATTTGGCCCTTTTGTATAGTTTTCATTTTCTGTTGAAGTTATCTATCTGCTCATGCATATCATCCACACTTTGCACTAGATTCTATAACATATACATATTTATTTTAAAGTGTCTGCTTTGACACACCAGATTATTCTAGATCTGGCTCTCTTGACTCTTTTCTTTCTTAATGATGGGCTACATTGTCTTGTTCTTCGCACGTCTCATAATTTTTGAGTAAATGCAAAACACTGTGAATAAAAGAATAGCAGAGATTTAAGTGGTTAGAGCTTTATATCTAGACCTTGTTGTTGTTTAGATTGTGTGCCTCCAAAAGATATGGTGAAGTCCTAGTTTCTGGTCTCTGAGAATGTGACCTTGATTGGAAATAGGGTCTTTGCAGATGTAATCAAATTAAGATGAAGTCATACTGGAATAGGGTGGGATTTAATTCCAGTTATTAATGTTCCTATAAGAAGAGGGAGATTCATAAACAGAGAGACATAGTGAAGAAGGCCATATGAAGACAGAGGTAGAGACTAGCGTTATCCTGCTACAAAATAAGAAATGCTGAGGATTGCCAGCAACCACCAGAAGCTAAAAGAGATGAGAAAAGGTTCTTCCCTAGAGCCTTCAGAAGGAGCCTGCCCTGCCAATATTCTGATTTCAGACCTCTAGCCACTAGAACTGTGAGAGAATAAATTTGTGTTGTTTAAGTCACCTAGTTTGTTGTAATTAGTACAGTAGCCCTAGGAAACTAATACAGGCCTAGAAAAGAGCATGCTGCTGCTGCTGTGAGTCTGTTATACTGTGCTAAGCCAATTTAGTCTATAGTTAAACTGGGTCTAGTGTATGCTGGGCTTTTCTTTTTAGTTAGATTGAATTTATCACAGGTTTAAAATTACAGTTGACCCTTGGACAACATGAGTTTGAACTGTGCAGGTCCACTTATACATCAATTTTTAAAAATAAATACATACTACAGTACTACACAATCCAGAGTTGGTTGACCCCATGGATGCAGGACTGTGTATATGGAGGGCTGACTGTAAAGTTATACACAGATTTTTGACTCTGCAGAGGGTTGGCACCCCTAACTCCTGTGTTGTTTGAGGGCCAGCTGTAATTGAGTATGTTATCAGAACCTTTCTTTCATCGGGACTTGGAATCTGATTGCCTGAAAGAATATCTTATCTCTCCTGCTCTCCTCCAGTCATTGATTGTTGTTGTTTGGTACTCATTACAAGGCATGGAGTACCTGTGGGGTGTACTTTGTTTCTCCTTCCTTGCCCTCATATATCAGTAAGCCCTTTATAGCCTGTGACTCAGGGAGATTTTATCTCAGTGCTCATGCTCTGTCCACAATCATTCTTGTGAACAGTTGATGAAGAACTTGGGTAAAAGTTGGCAGGTAAGTGCATAGTAAACCAGCATACCAATCCAAACTTGTCTTGTAAAAACATGTTAAAACTTTGTTTTCTTTTACCATGACTATGGTAGATTTCTCTGCTTTCTGCTGTTCTGCCAAAGATAAAAGCAGCTGTTGATCTATTTCTTCCTGAAAAGGACTTGATGATTTTAAGCCAATAGATTTCCTTGTGACCTTTACTTTCTTAAGAGTTTTTAAAATAATGATTTTTATAAGTTATATAGTTTATTCTCACTGTTTGGGCCTGCATCAGAGGTCTCAGAGATCAACACAAGTTTGGTGATTCACTGGAAAGCCTCATAAGTTTCAGAAGTTGTTATGTAATTTCTGGTTACAGATTTTTGCAGCAAAAGAATACAAAGCAAAATCACCGAAAGGAAAAGGCATAAGTCCCCTGAAGGGGAGTTGCACAGGATGTGCTTAGTTTCTCCAGCAACTGAGAATAACACATGCAAAATGGAAGCTGGCCTGAGCCTATGTGTCCAGGGTTTTTATCAGAGGTCACCCACATAGACATACAGTGTCTTCATGACTAATTGCAGTTACTGAACTGGTGTACTCCAGGCCCCCAGAAGGAAAGCAGGTGTTTATCACAAATCAGAGTGTTTGCACAAACTATCTAGACAAATTGTTTCAAAGTCCTGAGTGAGCAAAATATTTTTATCAGAACATTTCAAGATGTCAATTCTCAGAAACCACCTAAGACTCAGTCATGAAACAGGCACTGCTTGGGAGTATGCAAGTTTGAGCAACTCAGACCTATTGTATTAACTCCTGAAGTGAGAGACACCCCACAGGAAATTCCAGGGTGCAAGTGAATTTCTCTAGTTATTTTCTATATTCTAAGCAGAATGAAAGCCTCAGTAAAAAAATAAAATAATAATAAATAAAATAAGATAAAAGTTCAGTTTCATTAGATTTATTCCTAGGATAGTAATGTTAAGATATTACAAGGAATTGGCTACCACAGTTATGGAGGCTGGCAAGTTCTATGCTCTGCCATCTGCAAGCTGGAGACCCAAGAAAGTCAGTGATGTAATTTAAATCCAAAGTAAAGAAGTTCAAGCCAAAGGTCTGAGAACCAATGAAGTTAATGGTGTAAATCCCAGTCTGAGGGCAGGAGAAGCTGAGTTCCAGCTCAAGCAATGAGTCAGAAAAAAAAAAAAGTGAGGGCAAATTCCTCCATCCCCTGCCTTTTGTTATATTCAGGCCCCAAATGAATTGGATGATGCTCACTCACATTGTGGAGGGCAGTCTTTTTTACTGAGTCCACCAGTTCAAATAATAATCTCATCCAGAAACACCCTCACAGACACACCCAGAAATCTGGGCATCCCATGGCCAGTCAAGTTGATATGTAAAATTAACCATCACAATATTTTATAATTTTTCCCTGTTATGTAAATACTATTATTTTATAAATTTTATTTTCTAATTGTTGCTAGTTCATAGAAATATAATGATTTTAAAATTTTAACCTTGAACTCAGCAATGTTTTCTAAATTTAGTTATTAATTTTTAATTCCGATAACTCATCTATAGGTTCTTTGGGATTTTCTATGAATACAATCATATTATCTGCAAATAAGAACTTTTTTCTTCCATTTAAATCCTTTGAATTTTTAATTTTTTTTAATTTTTTTTTTTTTTGCTTTGTTGCACTGGTCAGAACACTTCAATATAGCGTCATTAGCAGTTGTCAAAACACTTGTCATTGTCTCATTTATAATTTTACAGAAAAAGCTTTCAGTATGAAGTATGAAGTATAATGCTTGCTAAAAGACTTCCTTCCTTTCTTTCCGACTCCTTCTATCAAACTAGGAATATTATTTTTTATTTTTAGCTTGGTAAAGCTTTTTCCATGAATGTTTGTAGAATTTTATCAAATGTCTTTTATGCATTGCTTCAAAAGATCATATTTTTTTCTTCTGTTAATGTGGTAACATACATTGATATCGATTGTTGCTCCTGATTTTCATTTCATAAATACTTTGTTGAGGATTTTTGTGTCTGTATTTATAAGTGATACTGTTTTTTAACTTTACTTTCTTGTAGTATCTTCGTTAGTTTTGATATCACATTTATCATATCCCAGTAGAGCAAATTGGAAATGGTTCTCTTTCTTTGTACTCTGAGAGAGTTTGAATTAGATCCTAACTATTTATTTTATAAAAATATTAATTTCCAAAAAAAAAAATATTAATTTCCTAGAGCTGCCATAACAAATGACCACAAAATGGGAGGCTTAAAACAACAGAAATTATTCTCTCACAGTTTGGAGGCCAGAAACAAATTAAGGTTGGCAAGACCATGCTTTCACTGAAGGCTGTAGGAGAGGATCCTTCCTTGCCTCTTCCTACCTCCTGGGGTTGCTGGTAATCTTTGGCATTCCTTGCCTTAGAGAAACATTACTGCAGTCTCTGCCTGCATTGTCACATGGCAATCTCTGTGTGTCTGGGTCTCTTCTCTTCTTCTTATAAAGATACTAGTCATATTTACTTTAGGGCCCATCCTAATCCAGTATAATCTAATCTTAACTAATTACATATACAATGACCCTCTTTCCAAATAAGGTCACATTCTAAGGCTCTGCGTGGACACAAATTTTGGAGGGATACTTTTCAACCTAGTACAATAAATATTGTGAGGAATTCACACTTGAAACCATCTGGACCAGGAGTTTCTTTGTGGGAAAGTCTTTATTATGAGTTCAAATTATTTAATTAAAATTTTCAGTTTTTTTTTTGGTTTCAGTTTTGGTAAGTAGTATTTTTTTAACATATTTATTTGAGTATAATTGCTTTACAATTGTGTGTTAGTTTCTGCTTTATAACAAAGTGAATCAGTTATACATATACATATGTTCCCATATCTCTTCCCTCTTGGATGTCCCTCCCTTCCACCCTCCCTATTCCACCCCTCTAGGTGGTCACAAAGCACCGAGTTGATCTCCCTGTGCTATGCCGCTGCTTCCCACTAGGTATCTGTTTTACGTTTGGTAGTGTATATATGTCCATGTCACTCTCTCACTTTGTCACAGCTTACCCCTCCCCCTCCCTATATCCTCAAGTTCATTCTCTAGTAGGTCTATGTCTTTATTCCCATCTTGCCCCTAGGTTCTTCACGACTTTTTTTCTTTTTTCTTAGATTCCATATATATATGTGTTAGCATACGGTATTTGTCTTTCTCTTTCTGACTTACTTCACTCTGTATGACAGACTCTAGGTCCATCCACCTCACTACAAATAACTCAATTTCGTTCCTTTTTATGATTGAGTAATATTCCATTGTATATATGTTCCACATCTTCTTTATCCATTCATCCATTGATGGACACTTAGCTTGCTTCCATGTCCTGGCTATTGTAAATAGAGCTGCAATGAAGATTTTGGTACATGGCTCTTTTTGAATTATGGTTTGCTCGGGGTTTATGCCCAGTAGTGGGATTGCTGGATCGTATGGTAGTTCTATTTTTAGTTTTTTAAGGAACCTCCATACTGTTCTCCATAGTGGCTGTATCAACTTACATTCCCACCAACAGTTCAAGAGGGTTCCCTTTTCTCCACACCCTCTCCAGCATTTATTGTTTGTAGATTCTTTGATGATGGCGATTCTGACTGGTGTGAGATGATATGTCATTGCAGTTTTGATTTGCATTTCTCTAATGATTAATGATGTTGAGCATTCTTTCATGTGTTTGTTGGCAATCTGTATATCTTCTTTGAAGAAATGTCTAAGTCTTCTGCCCATTTTTGGATTGGGTTGTTTGTTTTTTTGTTACTGAGCTGCATGATTTGCTTGTAAATTTTGGAGATTAATCCTTTGTCAGTTGCTTCATTTGAAAATATTTTCTCCCATTCTGACAGTTGTCATTTGGTCTTGTTTATGGTTTCCTTTGCTGTGCAAAAGCTTTTAAGTTTCATTAGGTCCCATTTGTTTATTTTTATTTCCATTTCTCTAGGAGGTGGGTCACAAAAGGATCTTGCTGTGATTTATGTCATAGAATGTTCTGCCTATATTTTCCTCTATGAGTTTTATGGTGTCTGGCCTTACATTTAGGTCTTTAATCCATTTTGAGTTTATTTTTGTGTATGGTGTTAGGGAGTGTTCTAATTTCATACTTTTACATGTACCTGTCCAGTTTTCCCAGCACCACTTATTGATGAGGCTGTCTTTTCTCCACTGTATATTCTTGCCTCCTTTATCAAAGATAAGGTGACCATATGTGCGTGGGTTTATATCTGGGCTCTCTATCCTGTTCCATTGATCTATATTTCTGTTTCTGTGCCAGTACCATACTGTCCTGATTACTGTAGCTTTGCAGTATAGTCTGAAGTCAGGGAGCCTGATTCCTACAGCTTCGTTTTTCATTCTCAAGATTGCTTTGGTTATTTGGGGTCTTTTGTGTTTCCATACAAATTGTGAAATTTTTTGTTCTAGTTCTGTGAAAAGTGCCAGTGATAGTTTCATAGGGATTGCATTGAATCTGTAGATTGCTTTGGGTAGTAGAGTCATTTTTACAATGTTAATTCTTCCAATCCAAGAATATGGTATATCTCTCCATCTATTTGTATCATCTTTACTTTCTTTCATCAGTGTCTTATGATTTTCTGCGTACAGTTCTTTTGTCTCCTTAGTAGGTGTATTCCTAGGTAATTTATTCTTTTTATTGCAAAGGTAAATGGGAGTGTTTTCTTAATTTCACTTTCAGACTTTTCATCATTAGTGTATAGGAATGCTAGAGATTGGTAAGTAGTATTTTAATAGGGTTTGTCTATTTTATTTATATTTTCTATTTATTTTATTTAAATTTTCCAGTTTTGGTATAGAGTTCAATATATTCTTCTGTGGTCTTAATACTATCTACATAGGATCTGTAGTAATTTCTTTTTCTCTCTTTTTCTTGACTAGTCTTGCTAGGGGTTTATCACCTTTGCAAAGAAACAACTTTTAAGTGTCAAATTTTTCTACTGTAAGTTTTCAGTTTAATTAATTTCTATTCTTTATTATTTCATCCCTTTTATTTTGTTTCAGTGTAATTTGCCATTCCTTTTCTAGCTTCTTGGGATAATTGGTTTTCAACCCTTCTTCTTTTTGGATATATGCATTTAAGACTGTATCTTTTCCTCTAAGCAGATCTTTAGTTGAATCTCACAAATTTTCTTGATTGTTCAGTTCAAAATATTTCATAACTTTTATTGTCTTTTTTTTTGATTCATTGGTTATTTAGGAGTGTAATGGATAATTATAAATATTTTGGAATTTTCTAGTTATCTTCCTGTTACTGATTTCTAGCTTAACTGTCAGAGAACAAGTTCAAAAGAATTTCAGTGCTTTGAAATTTGCTGAAACTTGCTTTATGGACCAGCAAATTGTCTATCTTATTAAATATTAAAGTTGTGCTTTGAAGAGATATGTATTCTACAGCAGTTAAACAAAGAATTTTATCTATTTCAATTATGTTACATTTGTTAATTATGTTTAAAAAGTCTTCTATATCAACTATACCTCTGTAAAAAATAGAAATAAATACAGTAAAATAAAAACTAGTTTGGGGACATATTAAAAAAGTTTTCTACATGTCTATTGATATTTTGTCTATTTTAAAAATGTTATCAGAGAGGTTATTAAAATCTCTAACTGTAATTGGAATTGTTACCTTTTCCTTTAGGATTGATCAATTTTATTTCTTATTTATTTATTTTTTTAAAGAGAGGTTTTAAAAAAAAATTTATTTAGGTTGTGCCAGGTCTTAGTTACAGCACACGGGATCTTCGTTGCAGCATGTGGGATCTTTTAGTTGTGGCATGTGAACTCTTAGTTGTGGCATGCATGAGGGATCTAGTTCCCCAACCAGGGGTTGAACCCAGTGCCCCTGCATTTGGAGCATGGGGTCTTACCCACTGGACCACCAGGGAAGTCCCTGAGTTGAGCAAGTTTATAATTATAAAATATCCCTCTCAACCTCAAGTAAAACTTTCAGTCTACTTTGTCTGGTATTTATATCACTCCATTGGCCTTCTTTCTGTTAGTGTTTTCATTAAATAGTTTTCCATTCTTTTCCATTTTTTTCTTTTTGTTGTTCTTACCTTTAACATGTGTCTCTTGGAAACAACAGGTAGTGTTTCTTGGCTTTTTCTTCAATTTAACAATCTTTATCTTTTAATTCAAGTATTTGGTTTGTTTACTTAATGTTTGTTTACTTAATGTTAATGTAAATACTTAGAATCTTTTTGTACACTATTAAATATTTTCAGTATCAGTGTAATTGAGTATTTCTTTTTTATTCAATTTAAAAATTTCATTGCTTTTATTTTCCCATACTGCCAGTTAGCTTATAAGCTATAACCCTAGTGATCAGGATATCTTTTTTTCACTTCTTATAATTTATCAGTTTTTACTGTTATAAACATGATTGTTATGAATGTTATATAAAAACTTGAAGTAAATTTTTCTGGAGAATAATCTTGAAAAATTATCACTGGGACTTAGATTGAACTTGCATTGAATTTATGAATAATTTGGGAAGCAGTGGCATTTCAAAGATACTGAATCCTATCATTGACAGGATTTTGTTTTATGTGCTTTTCTAATATTTTTCAGTTTTCTCTGTAACAGTCTTCCATATCATTTGTTCCTCTAATTCTTAGATGTTTTATATCTTTTGGTAGCATTGTAATAGGATATTTTATTATCCATAACTTTTACAATTCCAATTATTCGGTAAGACTAATTTTTTATATATTGTGTATATTATTTTCATAGTCTTGTTTGATTTTGTATCCAGTTACCTTGACACACTCTCATAAATGCATTTGCCATTTTACTTCCCTGATGGAATAAGATAAACACAGTATAAATAAATTTTGTTCTCTGCTTCTCTCTTTCCTCCTTTTCTTCTCTTCCCCTGACCCCCTCTCTCTTACAAAAATCGGTAGGATGAACATGTTTATGCATATAGCTTTTCCATATCTTGGATTACATCCTTAGGATAGATTTCCAGAAGTGTCATATCTGAGTTAAAGGAAATCAACTTTTTATGGCTTTTGAAATATATTGCCAAATTGTCTTCCCAAGGGCAAAATCCTAAATCTTGAGATTGCAATTCCTCCAACTGATGTATTCGCCACCAGTGCATCCTTCTTTTCCTGACACTCAGTCTTTAGTCTGTGTAGACTCTGAGTTTTTCTTTGACCACTGTTTCAGCTACCCAGTCTCTTCTCATTGAACTTTGTTGTTCTCCAGACCAGATATGAGTCTCTGAATGGTGACCAGCCTGACGACACAGGAAATGTGTAGAATTTGGAATCATACAGATCTGGGTTCAAATCTCAACTCCATCATTTATTGGCTCTGTTATCTTGAGCAAGTTATTTAACTTCTCTGACCCTCGGTTTTCTTATCTATAAAGAGGGGTACTGCTGACTATCTCACAATATTGCTGTAGATTATTTGAGTCAATATATGCAAGTGTCTCCCTAGGGCCTGAATGTCTATCAGGTTTTTCTAATGCTAGTGAAAGTTTAAAGCTTAAAGGAGATGTTCTGTTTTCTTTATTTTGTCAGTTATTGTTGTTATTGGCTTAGTGAACTTTGCACATTTTAGACAAAATATACATAACTGTGTCCATTATTGAAGAAGCACTATGGTAGAGGCCTGGCCCTTTTTTGTGGGATCGTAGCAGAAGATTTTGCTGGATTGACATTATTGATGGATCTTGCCATCAACCGAACCAAATTAGCAAATGTATGTTTCTCGTTTTTAAATTGACTTATTTTTCTTTTATTACTGAGCTTTTAGTTTTTTAAAAAAACTTTATATTTTTAGAGCAGTTTTAGGTTCACAGCAAAAATGAACAGGAAGTACAGAGACGGCCCACATACCTGTTGCCCCTGACATGCATAGCCTCCTCTGTTATTGAGATTCCCCCACTAGAGTGGTTCATTTGTTACAATTGATGAGCCTACACTGACACATCATAATCACCCAAAGTCTATGGTGTACCTTAGGGTTCACTCTTGGTGTTGTACATTTTATGGGTTTGGACAAAGTATACTAATATGTATGTATCATTTTCATGTCATACAGAGTATTTCCTGCCTTAAAAATCCTTGGTGCTCTGCCTAGTCATCCCTGTCCACTGGCACCACCTGCCCCAACCCCTGATAATTACTGATCTTTTTACTGTCTCCATAGTTTTCCCTATTATACAATGCCATATAATTGATAATATTCCTTTTTCTGGATGTACCAGTTTATTTATCTATTCACCTACTGAAGGACATCTTGGTTGCTTTCAAGTCTTAGTAAATACCAAGAAGCATGATTACCAGTTCATATGGTAAGAGTGTGTTTAGTTTTATAGGAAATCACCCAACTGTCTTCTAAAGTATCTGTACTATTTTCATTCCCACCAGCAATGAATGAGTTCCTTGCCAGCATTTTGTATTTTCAGTGTTCTGAATTTTGACCATTCTAATAGGTGTGCAGCGACATCTTATTGCTGTTTTAAGTTGCATTTTCCTGATGACATTTGATATGGTATATCTTTCTATATGCTTATTTGTCATCTGTATAACTAATTTCTTTGTCAAAGCGTCTGTTGGCCAATTTTTTAGATCAAATTATTCATCGTCTTATTTTTGAGTCTTAATAGTTCTTTATAGATTTTGGACAACAGTCCTTTATCAGATGTGTCTTTTGTAAATATTTTCTCCCAGTCTGTGACTTGTCTTCTCACCTTCTTGACATTGTCTTTCACACAGCAGAAATTTTAAATTTAAATGAAGTCCAGCTTCTCGATTCTTTTATGGATTATGCCTTTGGTATTGTATTTGAAAAGTCATCACCATATCCTAGGTCATCTAGGTTTTAGAGAGCCCATAAAAAGATCTACATAAATATAGTTAACTGATCTTTGACAAAAGAGCAAAGTCAATACAATGGAGCAAAGACAGTCTTTTCAACAAATGGTCCTGGAACAACTAGACATCCACATGCCCCCCACACCCCCCAAAAAATATTTAGACACAGGCCTTATACCTTGCACAAAAATTAACTCAAAAAGAATCTTAGAACTAAATATAAAATGCATATTACTCTTGGGATAAAAAACTCTAATCACTTATTTTCCCATATATATTGGCCCAGCATCCCTTTAGTGCTAATATTTGGTCTAAGTAACACAAAGTATTTGCTGTTCTTATTAAAGTCCTTTGCTCAGATGTGGCTTCCACTCAGGCCTCTGTGTCCTTATTCATAAAAAAAAAAAAAGTTTACATAGAATTTAACTTGAAAGAGTCATTCTCTTTCTTCTTGCCCACTAGAGTCAAATCTGTCACCCTGGACATAAATCACATATAGCTTCCTACTCCTAAATATGAAATTCCACTCTTACAAGGACTCAGTGTAAATGACAAAGTAGATAAAGTATTTTGTGCCATCTAAAACCAACCTCATAAACCTACTGATTTTGGCAGGTTTCTCAGAATGTATAGATAGCAGGAAATTAATATCAATTTTTAAAAGGCATGTACTTTTGGAAAGTCATACCCAATAAAAACAAGAAAAAAATTGAGTGGTTTATGAGTAATGACACTGGTGATACCAAGAAGAAAACAAGGTCCCCATATTGGAATAGCTCCTGTTTTATGAGAGAGACTGACCTGTAAACAGATAATTTCAATCCAGTGAAGTAAATGCTATGACAGAGGGATGTGTGATGTTTTATGAAATCACAGAGGAGGCTCACTAAATTAGCTTGATGTGAGTGGGAAGTAGTCATGGAAGGCTTTGTTTAGAACAACTGTTGGTCCATCATGAGTCAACTAGACATAGGAAATTTTTTTTTTTTTTTTTTGCGGTACACAGGCCTCTCACTGTTGTGGCCTCTCCCGTTGCAGAGCACAGGCTCTGGACACGCAGGCTCAGTGGCCATGGCTCACGGGCCCAGTCGCTCCACGGCACATGGGATCTTCCCAGACCGGGGCACGAACCCATGTCCCCTGCATTGGCAGGTGGACTCTCAACCACTGCGCCACCAGGGAAGCCCGACATAGGAAATTTTTGACCCCATCATCAATGAGTTAGTCAACGAAGCAATCGACCAAAAAAAAAAAAATCAATGTTATCCCATAAAACATTTTTTTTAAGTTAGATGTTTTCAGGAGGGCAGACTTGTGTGTCTTTTCTGGCTATGATTGATAGGTGACAGGGGCCCAGGTCTCTGAGTACCCACAACAAAGGATAAAGCACAGAGAGCAGAAAACTCCTGGGTAGAGGTTTTTTACCCCTGCTCAGTTTAGGTGCTCTTGTTTGCTGTGTGGCCTTCTGGACTTGGGACATCCTTTCCATATGGCTTATGATGACTACCTGCTTCCCTTTGCCTTAGCTGATTGTATTTGACGCTTCTGGTTATTCCTGAGTGCCAGTCCTGGCTCAGCAGACTCTCCTTGGCCCATTAACACTCATATAGAGGTTTGACATGTGTTCTTCTATACTTTTAGCCCTTCCTTCACTAACACATTCTAATATCCTCTTGTGGTTGTGTGTTTGTATGAGCGTGTATATGAAATAAAGGATTTTAGAGTACATAGAGATCGTAAGTATACTTTTTCAACAGATTCTTCTAGACTTCAGAATATCCATCCTTAGAAACTTTCTCCTTGGCAGGTAATAGGTATACAGCCTGCCCTGTCTTGTGGACCAAGTGGCAACGAAGCCATAGTCCTTTCAGGGGTGATTTTTTGTGGCAGTAAAGTTCTGCCAAAAGTTCCTTTGCATTGCTAAAGATGAGGCATTTCCCTTTTGTTCTTCTAAATACACCAACTTTTTGGTTAGCTCAAGGATCCTTGAGTTTCTGCTTTTATGGTTTAAATGTAATACAAATCCCAGGTTTATTTCTACTACCAATGTTTTACCGGCTTTTCTTTTCACGGTACTTTTCAGACACTGGTCAGTAAGATCCATGACAAAGCTACCAGTGTAAAAGCCCTTTGAGTAACCCAAGAGTTGTTGCTAGTTACATCGATTAATTTTCCAGCAGAAAAGAATGCCACAGCTTTGACAAGGAGCTGTACAGTTCTGAGAATTACACACACAAAATTGCTAGCTAGTAAATATTCTTTCCAGGTCCATAGCTGTAATTGATTTTGGGAAGGGTGAGTCACTGAGCAATGATAGCTTAAAATGAGAACTGAATTAGCTACAATGGTGAAGGCTGTGTCTACTATGGCCAAAGGAATCAGAGAATTAACAAGTTCCTCAACAAGAGATTTGCTTAGACTGCCTGATCTAGAAATTCTTGGCAGTAGTCAATCCGGCCATATGGGAATAGAGTGGTAAACAAGACCATAATAATCATGGAACTGATGATGTTTCCAGTGTATAAGGGATAAAAACATTACATAAATAATTACATATTCTAACTTTTATAAGATTTTAAAAGAGTGTAGGAAATTTTGCAAGCAGAAAGCAGGCTCCTCTGTCCAGCTTGGGATGAGAAGATTACCTAAAAATGGAAGGATATGGCAAGTTATTCTGAGAATGGCAGGAGTGTTTCAGGCCAAAATAGCATGAGAGAAGGACATAGGGTAGAAATTGGCTTGATACATTCAGGAGACTGACAGGTCACGGTCTTTGTTATGTGGTGGGGTAAGGAAAAGAGGGGCTACTAGATGATTTGGTGAGAATGCTCAGGGCCCATTTATGTTCAAGGTGTTACACACATAATTATCAATGTAAGTAGTAGCCAGTTGAGACTTTCTGGAGCTGGGTGGGTTGGGGGAAGAGGTGTGTTTGGTATAGCCATGGAAACTTTTAAGTTATCTAAGGTATCAGGTTCTTGCATCATTAAAGATAAAAAAGATTTTAATTACACATTTAATTTAAGACATATTGTCTGTTAGTGTTGTTGACTTTATTTTAAAGATCTTTATTGGAGTATAATTGCTTTACAATGGTGTGTTAGTTTCTGCTTTATAGCTGTTGACTTTTAAGGTTGCTTTTTGCTGGGCTTGAGATGTGGACTCTTGGATAAATGAGCTAGGATTAATGCCTTTGGTTGTTATGTCCTTGGCTTGAAGTTAAGTTCCAACATGAAAGTGACCTGACACATTTCTAACATGTCCTTCGGCATGGTGAAGTACTCACCTCAAATACCCAGGGAGGAAAAGCCCTTTCAGAATGGGCCTACTGGGCAGTCATTTACTCTGGGATTCATCCTTCTGTTTTTTCCCACACAGCAGTGTATATTTCAACCCAGCAGGTTAAGCTCTGATTCTCATTATAAAAATTTACCATTTTTTGGAATATAAAATAGACCAAAAGTTTCCACTGGAGAAGATGCTTTAACACCACCCTCATCAATTTGTTCAGGCCAAACTATTTTGTCAATAAAGACCAGTGGACCAATAGGAAAAGGCTTAAAATCTTGGGCCCAGCTAGTTATTTACACCTGCTTGGACGCATTTCCTTTGTATGTTCTGACTCTCAGTGCCTCTGAGGTTGCTAGAAAGAGAGCTTAAGATGGGGAAAAGTAAAACCCATGCTCAGGCTCTGCATAAGGCAAGAGAATGCTGGGAATACCTTTCTGTGTCTTTCATAGTCTCCATTCCTAACCAGCAGTCATCAGAGTCGGCATCTTTTTAATGGTTTATCAGCTTTTTGTTTTTTGTTGTTTTTATTTGTTTTTTCTTAGATGTCTGAAATATTAGAAATGGAATAATGCTTACAGTTAAGTGCTTTCTAAAACTCCATCTGCTTTTTTGCCTGGATAGCCATTTTAGTATGTAGTTCCACTTACAAAGTGGGGGGGCAGGTGGGGGGAAAGTAGATAATTAATAGAGTAGCATCCAGGAAGAGGCAAGATGGGATGTAATGTAGTATGTGAGCAGAAGGATTTGCTTTGGCGAGGTGGGAGGGGACAAGGATGCATGTGTTTGTTTCAAAAGCAAATAATTAGGGGATCTAGTAGTGAGAAGGTGGAGAACAGAGGTAATAATCCATTTTCCCAGTGAAATGTGTGTTGAATTCTCCAAGTGTGAGGTAAGTTTTAGGAATGATCAGAAATCTTGAAGAAAGCAAATGTTTGCCAATTTTATATATTTTTGAGATGTATCAATCTCAATATGTAAGTATTCTTAATGCTAGAAGATGTTAGTTGACTTAAATTGCAGTTTAGATACTTTTTTTTGATTGATTGTATTAGAAGAGCTCTAGTGAAAGAGCTCTTTATTACTGCCCTAGACAATGTACTTGTAAATTGGCCACTTTACATGGAATCTTCTTTTCTTACTCTACATTATAATTTCTTAATGCATTTTATCTGCTTGATCTTCAATGACAGTGACTTCTAACACACTAACTTTAATTTCTCTCTTCATAGTCTCCACCCAGGGTTTCTATTAAATATTTATAACTAAGTAGTAAAGTGAATTGGAAGAATATATTCTTTATATGCTTGGTGACATAATTGTTTTATAAGTTCAGCTGTTGCATACTGTGTTTTACTAAGGCCTATCTACAGCTTGGTCCCCATAGCTGCTTTGCTAATTAATGAAACCTAATATGACTGGTCCTATTGGGAAATACACTTTGAAACTTACTGTTTAGAAATAATACCAAAATATGTTTGAAAAGGAAGAAAAAAAGTAAGAAAAATTTTTCATCAGTCTTCTATAAGTAATTTTCTCTTTGAATCTGGTGAGTGATTAGAAGCCAGTGAAACACATAATGATTTTTTTTTTTTTTAACAATTTCTTTGGAAAATGTAACCATGGATTTCATCCTTCCCCACTGGTGAGAAACATGGTTTTGGTAGAGAAGAAGGGTTCATTTGTTTCATTAAATTTAAATGAAATGTTTAAGACTAAATGCATGTGGAGCATAATGATTTACAATTGTGCTGAGATTGTATTGTATTCAAATTCAGATGGAAGGTCCATAGCCCCATTTGTTTGTGTCCAGGCGCAGATATACTCTCATACACTCTTGCCTCCAGCCTTATCTCTCTCAGTTGATCTCTCATGGAATATGCTTCTCAGCCAAGAAATCAGCAAACCAAGTTATTGAAAGTTAACCAGATTAAGTGTCCACTTAAAAATTACATTTGCTCTTTTATATACATTTTAATTTGTGGTTTCATATTTACTTATCAGTTCCCATTAACTATAGGAATCTTGTTTCTTTTTTTGTGACCAATAAAATTTAATTCTAGAAAACTGTTGTTGATAAGCTGTTGGAAAGAGAATCCCAAATCATGAGAATGTTGTATATTCCAATGGCAATTTATTTCTGTGTATTTTTGGTACAGGGATATACTTGGAGCAAGGCAAGGGTACACAATTCTGAACTGTATATGAATTGTTTGCCATAAATTATTACACATAATGCACACTGAAAGAACCAGATGTTCATTGCACTTTTTATTTTGGGCATCCTAAAACCAGTTGGGGTACAATGAACTTTTGGAAAAAGCTGTTGTTAAGAACAGTATGAAAAATTTGCCCCTTGATCATTGGATTTATTTTTCAATTTTGTCAGTTATAGTCTTTGAAACTGAAAATATTCTCTATAAGCCATTTGTATATCTTTTCATTTTAAGAGACATATTCATTCTAATAATTATCTGGCTAAATCCATGATTGTGTTGTACTATACAGTTTATGCAAATGGTTTAAAATTTTTTACATTCTTATACATATTTTAAATGGAGAATTTATCTTGACTTATCATCTAAGAGGCAACAAATGTAAATGATAATTATTCTCTCCTGACTTCATTCATGCCCTTTATTCCCCTTTAGGAATAGGGAAAACAGTACATCCTATAAAGCACAGGGATCCTGTTTATTTTGCAGCCTATGATGCTTCCTTGTTCAGTAAGAGATGCCCTTAAGAACCTTAGGTCCAAAACTTTTGAGAATCTATAGAATAGAAATCTAGAATAGTGGCAAAGGAAGGTATCTGTGGTAGGCAGAATTATAAGATGGTCCCAAGATTCCCAACTGCTGATGTACATGCCCTGCATAATTTTGTCCCATTGAATGTGGGCAGGACTGTGAATATAATGGATTTCACTTGTAATTAGGTTACATGGTAAGGCAGAGGTGAAGGGATTTTGCAGATGTAATTAAAGATCTCAAAACAGTTGAGTTTTAGTAAATTAAAAGAGGAGATTATGGGATGGGGGAGGAGAGGGCCCATAACTTGATCAGGAGATCCCTTAAAAGGGACCAGACCATTTAGGAAGAAAGAGATACAAGGCATGAGAAAAACTTTCCAGCTGCCCTGGAAGAAAACAAACAGCTGTATTGTGAACTGTCTACAAGGGTCACAGGGCAAAGTATTACGGGTACCACTAGGAGCTGATAGAGGTTCCCTGGCCAACAACCAGCAAGAAAATGGGAAGCTTAATCTCCAACAAGTACGAAGACCTGAATTCTATCAACAATCCGAATAAACTTGGAAGAGGATCCCACACCTCACGTGGAAGGTGAACACTTTGATTTCAGCTGAGCAGAAGACACAGCTAACCCATGTTTGGACTCGTGACCTAAAGAATCTGTGAGATAATAAATGGTATTGTTTTAAACATTTAAATTTGTGGTAATTCTTACACAGTAAGAGAAAACTAGTATGGTACTTAAAGTCCGCATATCTTATTCCATATTTTAATTACATCAGTTTGAAGTGGGATCTTAGGAACTTCTGTGTCAATCTTTGAGAATCGTCAGATGGGGTATAAAATGTGAAGACAGAGTTTTCTGTGGGTAGAAATACTTTGGCAGAGTAGGAAGTGCCCATATGATGGAGTGTTGGGCAGCTCAGAGGAGATAGGGGTGAAAGAAGAAATGGGGATGTGGGAGGGGATTAGAGAAAACATTGATTAAACCACTTGATGTATGTTTACCCTATCTGTAGTAGATGGTATGAAGAATCAGTTTACAACTGCAGGCTGAGTAACCAAGCACACTGTTCCTAGTAAAGGTAACAGTTAGTTCCAGGATTGTATGTTGTACACAATACATACAACACCCAAGGAGAAGATGCTATCTTGATACTGATTTTGACCTTTAGATAAAGTGGTCACATCATACTTAAGAATTCCTATTCTATAGATTTTCACTCTGAATTTAAGAGAGAAATCTTTAAGATGCAGTGTATTTTTCATATGCTTTCTTCTAGACTTCTATTCTTCACCTCATTTTATAAACCAATTGTCTGAATGAATCGTGTTTCACCTAGACTAATTCTCTGCAACCAGATTTATTTAGAGTGCTTTTGGACAACGTATTTTGTTTAATTTTGACCATGATTAAGCCAACTCTGAACTTGACAGAATTTTAGCTTATATAGTAAAATTTACATTGCACTGTAGGATTTATCCTGTATTGTTGGATTACACAGACAGGAATTAGCAGACCCAAGTTTCTAATCTTAGTCTGACTCCATCACCATAGTACTTCTTCTTTGTTCAGGAATTTGCTGTATAGACCAGCCCCTTAAGGAGCTCTGTATAGTACTTCTCTGTCTCCTTCTGACTTATTTCACTAAGCATAATACCCACCAAATTCATCCATGTTGTTGTAAATGGCAAAATTTCATTCATCTTTATGGCTCAGTAGTATTCCATTGTGCATGTATACCATATCTTCTTTATCCGTACATCTGTTGGTGGACACTTAAGTTGCTTCCATATCTTGCTATTGTAAATAATGCCTCTTTGAACATTGGGATACATATATCTTTTTGAATTAGTGTTTTTGTGCTCTTTGAATATATACCCAGGAGTGGCATTGCTGGACAATACAGTAGTTTTATTTTTAGGTTTTTTTTTGGTTTTTTTTGCAGTACGCAGGCCTCTCACTGCTGTGGCCCCTCCCTGTGTGCTCCGCAGCACAGGCTCTGGACGCACAGGCCCAGCGGCCACGGCTCACGGGTCCAGCCGCTCCACGGCATGTGGGATCCCCCTGGACCGGGGCACGAACCCGTGTCCCCTGCATCAGCAGGCGGACTCCCAATTACCGTTCCACCAGGGAAGCCCCTATTTTTAGTTTTTTAAGGAACCTCTATATTGTGTCCCACAGTGGCTGCACCAATTTACATTGCCCTTTTCTCTGTATACTCACCAAAATTTATTATTTGTGGTCTTTTACATGATAGCCATTCTGACAGTTGTGAGGTGACAGCTCATTGTGATTTGGATTTGCAATTCTCTAATGATCAGTGACGTTGAGCATCTTTTCATGTGCTGTTAGCCATCTGTATGTCTTCTTTGAAAAATGTCTATTCATTTTCTATCTATTTTTAATCGAGTTGTTTGTTTTTTTGATATTGAGTTGTATGAGCTCTTTATATATTTTGGATATTAACCTATTATCAGTCATATCATTTTAAAATATTTTCTCTCATTCAGTCAGTTGCCTTTTCATTTTGTCAATGGTTTCTTTTGCTGACAAAATCTTTTAGGTTTAATTAGGTTCCATTTGCTTATTTTTGCTTTTTTTCCTTTGCCTTAGGAAACAGAGCCAAAAAAAATATTGCTACTCTTTATGTCAAAGAGTGTTCTACTTATGTTTTCTTCTAGGAGTTTTATGGTTTCTGGTCTTAATTTAGGTCCTTAATCCATTTTGAGTTTATTTCTTTATATGATGTTAGAGAATGTTTTAATTTCATTCTTTTATGCATAGCTGTCCAGTTTTCCTAACACCACTTATTGAAGAGACTTTCTTTTCCTCATCAGATATTTTTGCCTCCTTTGTTTTAGATTAATTGACCCTATATACATGGGTTTATTTCTAGGCTCTCTATTCTGTTCCATCTATTTATGTGTCTTTTTTTGTTTTGTACCAGTACCCCACTCCTTCTTTTACTGAAGTTTCATAGTATAGTCTGAAGTCAGGGAGTGTGATACCTACAGCTCTGTTCTTTCTCAAGAGTGTTTTGGCATCTGTGTGTTTCCATACAGATTTTTAAATTATTTGTTCTAGTTCTGTGAAAAGTGCCATTGGTATTTTGATAGGGATTGAATTGAATCTGTAGATTGCCTCAGGAGTATGGTCATTTTAATATTAATTCTGCTAATCTATGAACACTATATATCTTTCCATCTGTTTGTGTGATTTTCAATTTCATCAGTGTCTTATACTTTTCTGAGTATAAGTCTTTTACCTACTTAGGTAGGTTTATTCCTAGGTATTTTATTCTTTCTGATGTGACAGTAAATGGGATGGTTTCCTTAATTTCTGTTTCTGATATTTCATTTTTAGTATATAGAAATGTAACACATTTCTGTATATTAATTTTGTATCCTCCAACTGTACCAAATTCGTTAATGAGCTTAGCATTTTTTGGTGATATTTTTAGGATTTTCTATATATAGTGTCATGTCATCTGCAAGCAATGACAGCTTTACTTCTTCCTTTCCAACTTGGATTTCTTTTATTTCTTTTTCTTGTCTGATTGCTGTGTCTTGGACTTCCAGTACAAGTAGCTAGAGTGGGTATCCTTTTCTTGTTTTTGATCTTACAGAAAATACTTTCTGTTTTCCCCATTGAGAAAGATGTTAACTGTGGCCTTATCATATATGGCCTTTATTATGCTGGGATATGTTCTCACTATACCCACTTTGTTGAACGTTTTTATTATAAATGGATGTTGAATTTTGTCAAAAGCCTTTTCTGCATCTACTGAGATGATCATACGATTTTTATTCCTCAATGTTTATTAATATGGTGTATCACATTGATTTCAGATATTGAACCATCCTTGCATCCCTGGGATAAATCCCACTTGATCATGGTGTTATGATCCTTTTAGTGTGTTGTTGCATTTGGTTTGCTAGTATTTTGTTGATGATTTTTCCATCTATGTTCATCAGTGACATTGGCCCATAATTTTCTTTTTTGTGTGATATCTTTGTCTGGTTTTGGCATCAGGGTGGTGCTGGCCTTTTAGAATGAATTCTGAAGCAGTCATTCTTCTGAAATTCTTGGACTATTTTAAGAAGGACAGGTGTTAACTCTTCTGTAAATGTTTGGTAGAATTCAACCGTGAAGCCACTGGTCCTGGACTTTTGTGTGTTGGGAGTATTTTTATTATTGATTCAATTTCATTACTAGAAATTAGTGAGTTCATATTCTCTATTTCTTCCTGATTCAGTCTTGGGAGATTATACATTTTAGGAATTTTTCCATTTCTTCCATGTTATTGGGGTATATCTGTTTATTATAGTAATCTCATACAAACCATTGGATTTGTGTGGTGTCAGTTGTAACTTCTCTCCTTTTTCATTTCCGATTTTAGTGGTTTCAGCTCTCTCTTTTTTTCTTGTTGATTCTAGCTAAAGGTTTATAAATTTTCTTTAAATTTTCAGAGAACCAGCTCTTCATTTCATTAATCTTTTCTATTTATTTTAGTCTCTATTTCATTTACTTGCACTCTGAGTTTTATGATTTCTTTCCTTCTAATAACTTTGGGTTTTGTTTGTTCTTCTTTTTCTTGTTCCCTTAGGTGTATGGTTAGGTTGTTTATTTAAGATTTTTCTTGTTTCGTGAGGTAGGATTGTATAACTGTAAACTTCCCTCTTGGAACTACATTTGTTGTGTCCCATAGATTTTGGATCATTGTGTTTTGTTTTCATTTGTCTCCAGGTAATTGTTGATTTCCTCTTTGATTTCTTCAGTGATCCATTGTTTAGTAGTATATTGTTTAGCCTCCATGTGTTTGTGTTTTTGCCAGTTTATTTTCTTGTAGTTGATTTCTAGTCTGATAGAGCTGTGGTTGGAAAAAATGCTTGACATAATTTCTTAAATTAACTGCGACTTGTTTTGTGGCCTACCATATAATCTATCTTGGATAATGTTCCATGTGCAGTAAAAAGGAATTTGTATTCTGCTGCTTTTGGATGGAATGCTCTATATGTATTATTAAGTCCTTTTGATCTAATGTGACATTTGAAGCCAGTGTTTTCTTATAGATTTTCTTTTTGGAGGTTCTGTCCATTGATGTAAGTGGGGTGTTAATTCCCTAGTATTATTGTTTTACTGTCAATTTCTCTCTTTATGTCTGTTAATATTTGTCTTACGTATTTAGGTGCTCCTATGTTGGGTGCATATATATTTAGAATTGCTATATCTTCTTGTTTTATTGATTCCTTTATCATTATGTAATGTCATTCTTTGTCTCTTTTTACAATCTTTGTTTTAAGAGTATTTTGTCTGATATAAGTATTCCTATCTGGCTTTCTTTTGATTTCCATTTGCATGGAATATCTTTTTTAACTTCCTCACTTTTTCCATCCCCTGACTTTGTATCTATTCAGCCACTCTATGTATGCTTGATATTGTTGCAGAGGTCTCTTACACTGTCCCCAGTTCTTTTTATTTTTCTTTTTTCTGTTCAGCTTGGGTGATTCCTACTACACTGTCTTCCAGCTAGCTGATCTGTTCCTTTGTAACATTTAGTCCACTGTTGATTTCTTCTGGCTTATTTTTTATTTTAGTTATTGTATTTTTCATCTCTGTTTCTTCTTTATATTTTCTAACTCTTTGTTAAAAACTTCTTACTTCTCACTCTGTTCATCCATTCTTCTCTCAAGTTCTCTGATTATCTCTATGATAATTACCTTGAACACTTTCTCGGGAAGATTGCCTATTGCCACTTCACTTAGTTCTTCTTCTAAGATTTTATCTTGTTCTTTCTTTTGGAATGTGTTCCCCTGTTGCCTTGTTTTGTCTGATTTGCTGTTTTTATTTCTGTGTATCTAGTATGTTGGTTAAATTTCCTGTACTTGGAGAAATGACCTCTTGTAGGCAATATCCTATGAGCCTCAGAAGTACACTCCCCTCTGATCACCGAAGTTATATTCTCTAGCGTTGCCCCTTCTGTGAACTGTGTGTTTTCTTCTGTGTGGCAGGCTGACTACCACGGGCAGTCTGAGAGGTTGGCTGGCCCCCAGTCTGGTTGGTTGCCAGGCCCTGCCTTGTGTGGAGGCTGCCAATCACTTGTTAGTAGGCCAGCTCACAAGGCAGCTGGCTTGGACCCCAGGGGTGTCCCAAGAGCAGTGCCAGCTCATGCTTGACAGAGTTGGGGTCCTGGGTGGGTGATTGTGGGGCTAGGTTTCCTGGATCTAGTGTTGTCCTGCTGGTGTGTTGAAATGGTTCCTGACCTGGCTGGCTATAGCTTTTGGAGTGTCCCAAATCTAGTGCTTGCATGCTGGAGATTGGGGCTGGATCCCAAGGTGGCTGCTTGAGGAGTCCAAGGTGTGTCAGAGCTGGTGTTGGCCTGCTGGAGGGTGGGCCTGGGGCCTGGGAGGTCTCAGGACTAGTACTCACTCACTAGTGGGTAGAGCTGGTTTCTGGGGCCTGTGGTTGCCAGACTCATGGGGTCCTGAAACTGGTGTCAGCCTGCTAGGGTGGTTCTGGGTCCTGGGGCTGCTAGCTGAAGCACCAAGGTGTCCAGGACCAGGGGGGTCCCTGGGCTGGTCAGCCTGCTGTTATGTTTGCTGGGTCCTGACAAGGCAGGTTATGAGGTTGTGCTGGTCCTGGGTCCAGTGTCTACCTGCTGGTTGGCAGGGCTGGGGTCCAGGAGATCCTGGGGCTGGTTCCCACACACCACTGGGTGAAGCTGTGTCTTGGGGCTAATGTCAGCTAAGTGCTGGGCAGAGACAGGTCATGGGACCTCTGGCTACTGGGCCCAGGGGTCCCAGAATTAGTTTCAGAGAACTGGTGGATGGAGTCAGTTCCTGATACAGCTGGCTGCAGGGTCCAGGGTATCCTGAAGCTTGTGTCAGCCTGCTGGTGAGTGTAGCCAGATGGCAGGGGTGGCTGGCTGAGGGGCCCAAGGTGTCTCAGAGCTGGTGTCAGCCTGCTGGTGAGTGAGCAGTGGTCCTGGGGCTGGTGTCCACAAGCTGGTGGACAGGGTGGGGACCAGTGGGTTCTGGGGCTGGTGCCTGCTCACTAATATGTGAGGCCAGTCCCAAGGCTAGAGCTGGCTCGCTGTTGGGCAGCCTTGAGGCATAGGAGTTCCTGGGACTGGTGTCCCTTGGTGGGTGGAGCTGGGTCCTGGGGTCTCTGGCTTGGCAGGGCCCTGGGCGTCCCAGGTACAGTGTCTGTGCACTGGTGTATGGGCTAAGTCTGGGCCCTTTGGTGGACAGGGCCATGTCCAGGGGTGGCTATGGGCTCAGGGGATCTTAAGGCAGTCTGCCTGCTCATGGGTGGAGTTGTCTTCCCATCTGGCTAGTTGCTTGGCTTGGAGTGTCCCAGTGCCTACAGGCTGGTGGGTGGGGTTGGGGCTGGGTCCCAAGCCTAATAATCTAGAGGGAGGATTCCAAAATGGTGCTTGCCAGTACCAGTGTCCATGTGGTAGAGCAGGCTCCCCCAAATGGCTTGCCCTTGTCTGTGTCCTCAGGTGAGCTCCATTTGCATCCTCCCTCTCCAAGAGACGCTCCAAGATCAGCAGGTGGGTCTGATCCAGTTCCTTTCAAATTACTGCTTCTGCTCTGGGTCCTGGAGCATGTGAGATTTTGTGTATGCCCTTTAAGAATGGAGTCTCTATTTCTTACAGGCCTCTGGCTCTCCTGAAAGTTAACCCCACTGGCCTTCGAAGCCAAATGTTCACAGGGCTTGCGTTCCTGGTGCGGGATCCCTGGGCTGGGGAGCCTGATGTGGGGCTCAGACCCTTTGCTCCTAGGGAGAAACCTCTGCAGTTGTAATTATTCTCCTGTAATTATTACTGAGCCCGGGTTATGGGTCTTGACTATATCACTACTGTGCCCCTCCTACCTGTCTCCTTTTGGTTCCTTCTTCATATTTCTAGTTGTAGAAGATCTTTTCTGGCAGATTCTGATCTTTCTCATCAATAGTTGCTCTGTAGATAGTTGTAATTTTGGTGTGTCCATGAGAGGAGGTGAGCTCAGGGTCTTCCTATTCTGCCATCTTGGCCATGCCCTCAAAAAGATACTGTTTTGGTGGTGGTGTTTCCTTCAAATAGAGTTAAAAGATGTGCATCCATATGGGTGACTGCTGGGATGGAATGCCCACTGATGTTATGGAATAGCTAACACAGGGCGGTCTTCCCCCATTTGGATTACTAGTAGAAACAAAGCAGTTGTTTTCAGCCATTTGGATCATTCAAAACCCTCGCTTGTTATGCCTATTCTCTCTGTCAAATAAAAATCAAACTAGGGATTGAGTTTTAGATATATTTCTAGCCCATCTGAATGAGAAGAGAACACACTGTGAGAATCATTGCTGCGAGAGAAATCATTTATTCCTCTTAAAAAGTTGGCTTGGAGAGTATAGCTAGTAGCATGCTAAGTCAATGTCAATTGAAAGTCATGCAAAAGATGATCCACAGTACCACACAAATGCATTAATTAGGTTAACAAAACAAAACAAACTCCCTATATTGGATCTACTATATCTTAAGAACATCTTATGGGAAATTATGGGAAATTGTTATAAAATTGAGACTTGCAGTCTGCAGAATTATTTGGTCACTCTTGAAATTGACCAAGTCACCCAACCCTCTCATCTCATTTTGGCAAGTTAGCATTTATCTAAAAAGGTCTTGAATTACACTGGAGAGGTGATGGGACTTGAATGTTGGTAAACACGGTTCTATTATGATCTTGCCCTTCAGTAATCTCCTATATCATTTAGAGGCAATGAGATCCATCCAGGGCTTATAATTCAGTGGCTCATTGACCAAATGCCACTTCCCTGTGTTTTGCCATTTGTCAAAGGCCACCTAGAAAACCCAGCCTATCCAGGGTTCATGGGGAAGAGCCATTTTGAGGAAACCTTGGGCATGTCTGCTCTTTCTTGATATCTGTTAGTTTTGAAATGTTAGACCAGAAATTGTTATTTTAATTGCTAATATTTTTTGGCCATTTACCATGAAGCAGGCACTTTTTGGTAAGTCCTTTTTACATTTTATCTCATTTTACACAAACTATGAGAAAGATACTATAATTACACTCTCTTGAGGCTAAAGAAAATAAGGACATTTGCTTGAAGATTACACAGCTAGAAAGAAATAGGGCCAGGATTTTAAACTTGACCTAGACCTAGACCTTACCGAGTGTACTTTATTGCTTCTCATTATGGCAAAATGTGGTGTTTCTCCACCTTAAGTTATTCACGGACCCCTTTTAAAGAAAAAAAATTCTAAACTCTCAAGGTAGACAAATTCTTTTTAGAATACTATTACTTAAATATATACATACATAAAACTAGACATGAACTCTAGCTTTATAGCATTTTACAATTATAAAACTGAATAAAAAATAAAATTTAAAAACAACTCCAAAACCTATAAAATTCAAATGAACAATATTAACAACGCGATAGTTAATATTGGTTGAGGCAAAGTTGTCAGTGCTGGAAATAACAGTAGAAGAATATATTTTCCGATCTGATGCTTTATTTGTGGTCAAGTGGACCTTTCATTATTTTGAGTACGATGTATCACTGTTGCCTGTTTTTCTTCTGAACATGAGTATCTTTAGCTACTGATATATTATTTTGAAATGGTAGCTAGTTGCAGAATACATTCCCAAAAGTACCATTTGCTGAATATTTTCCATTATATCTGTACCACTCTATTTTCTGGTAATGAACTGTGGCAAGTTGTTGGAGCAAAAATGAGACCCATGTGATATGCCCCTCTAGCAGCCTGTTATATCGGCTGTCAGAGGTGAGTTCGTTTCGAGTTGTGCACGCCCTTGTTTGTCTGATGAGGGCTCAATTTCCTGGCCACTTTTTTCTCTTTGAGAAGGGACACAACCTGTCTTAGGTATTGCTTGCTCTGAGGTCATTTGTCCTTCAGTTGTGCCGCCCGGAAAGTGAACACAAGTGCAAATCTGAGGTGTGAAACTGAACATTTGACGTCAGTGCTATTATTGGAATTATATATGTTCTTCTTGATAATAACTTCCAAGTGACATATTATGAATCACCTTATGATCCAGTGCTGCTACACTGTCTCAGTTTCCACATGAGAAAAAATTTTTGGTTTGGTTTATTTTGGTAAATCATTGGCAAAGGCTTTGAAGTCCTTCTGGCAGTAATACTGAATGGTCAGAAATTGGTTATAGGAGCTTACCATACCTCCAGGTACACTGGAAATAAAACACACACACAAATTAATATCAGCTTACCCAGAGGAGTAAGAGGTCTCCTTTGTCTATTTTGATGGATTTTAGAAGTGCTTCTATACCAGAATAGCTCTCCTCCCCAAATAGCTCATTTTTCGTTTCTGTTGTGTCCACCTTCTTAAGCTTCGCATATTTTACGTTAAATGCAACTGCCCCTGGAAAGAGGCAAATTATTTAACCATAGTGCCATAGTAAAAGGATTTTGTGTTACCATTTACTTCTAGTGGTAGAATCAGAGGAAACTAGAAACCATTACTTTTCGGGGTGAAAAGGCAAACCAAAAAAGAGGAAACGGTGAGGGCAAATTTTTAAACTTCTGCCTGGGACCAGTCCATGCTGTGGGCTGGTCAGATGTGATCTTTGTGTGTCTGACAGTGTTTGTGGTATTACAGTTCCAGTACCTTAATCCCAGTAGCACTGTGAAATGGGAAGGAAAGAAAAACTCTGATTTGAATCAAATTGTGTGACTAGTTAAGATTTTCACAGGCCTACGGGGAATCATGACCACACATTAATCTTTAGGCTCTTACATTACAATCTTGTTTATTGAAAAAAGGAGAGGCAGGGCTGCTCTGCACTCTCTGTTCCCACGCAGCACTCAGAACACTGCAGGCAGCTCTGGAAGTAGCAGCATCAGGTCCCCTGGGTATCAGAGAAGAGAAGTTAAAGTCTGTAAATCCCTGCTGGGCTCCTTCTGTGAGCTCAGGCTTGTTTCTGTTCCTCAGCCACTCATTACAGGGGCTGGTAGTGAAGCTTCCTGCCAGGAGTTCTAGGCTATGTCCTGGGTCTGAGTCCTGGTGGCACTGAAGCCCACATGTCACAGGTCACAGCATTCTCTAGACCTCCCTCTTCTTCTCAGGACTGTCTTCTCTAGCACAACAACCCTTATTCTCATGTGAATGAAATGAAATAAAGGCAGAAAAATTACTGGGATTAAGTTGTCCTGATGGTGGCACCCTCAGGGCACTGCCCATTAGTTCCTGTCTAATGGTTCCGTAGAGTTGATCCATTTGTTGCTGTGTTATGGTTCCATGGAGTTGGTCTTATTCCTGTCCTTCATGAGGCCTTTTCTTCATTTCTGTATAGCCCTTCAGTTAACTCCCTATTTTGATCAAGTTCTCTGGTTTGTGTCAGCTCTTTTCCCCAGAGGCTGGATTCAGCATCTTTCCACCACCTGCTCTCCCCAACCATGGATCTGCTCATCTGATGTTATGCTTTGCATATGAGCTCCACATCTGTTCTCTATTGCCAAGTTAAAAGTGTTCCTCCCTCACCCACCCCACATTACTGCTTCCTACCTGAATCAGAGATGAACACATCTGTTGGACCCTACACCCGGGAACACAGGTGTTCCATTGTACATGGATGTACCTCTATGGTGGTAATTGAAGCTTTCACTCTGCCTCTTGTCCACTGGCCTTTCTGTCTTCCAGTCTCAGCTTCTTTTTAGCCCCAGGTCTCCCCTCTCTCATGTGAGAGAGAAATAAAAGAAAAAGTGGGGTCCTTCACATGCTGATAGGAGGATAAAATGAAGAGGATAATAGAAATTTTGAGTAAGGCAAATTATTTCAGATAAGAGGAGAGAAAAAAATAGGGAGTCAAGGAAAACTGGGGGTAGTAGGACAGAAAGGAAGAAAGAAGATGTAAGAAGTGGGACACTGGGGAGAAAATAAGCGGTGTAAATTAAAATTTTAAAAAGACTTCTTTCATGAATTCCCTGAATGCTGCTTTCTCAAGAAAGCTTCAGTAAAGAAGTCCTTTGCTTTTTAGGGTTAAGCGAGTGAGATTCATTTTTCTTTTGAGAGTGTTTTCATACTAGGATGAACCTTCAGGAGGGAGCAAGTAGGTCTAGTTTAATTTGAGATGCATTTCTTACTGTGCATTCTTCACTCCAATGACATAAAGGTGGTGAGGAGGAAGAGTACCTAGGAGAAGTTGGGATGGAGAGAATTCTATTATAGGCTGTTATTTTTGCCCAGGCTATTGCATGTATTGAAAGTTATAAACAAACTCCCACCTTATCCCAAATTATATTCAGACTTTTATTCAATCAGTATTTTATTTTTATTTATTTGCATATACTCAAGACCAGTGGTGAACATAGGTGTAGCCATGGTGCTTGTAGTGCTCTAGGAAGGAAACCCACCTGGGCTCTAGCCTCTCTGTTCTCAGGCCACCTGGAGAACTCTAAGGACATCAACACTCCCCCTCCCCTGCCCTGCACAGGAAGAAGGTATGGGCACCATCATCAACACTGCATTTCACTATGAATTTGTTTACTTGGTTGCTGCTCTTCTTCACATCTCTCTGAGAACTGAGCATCATGTGTTAGGGCTCAAAGAGAGGAGAGTTTTTTGGAATTTGGAGTATAAGGTGGCAGCACAAAGTCCCTGAGTATCTGGAGATATGGAAGAAATGTGGTGTTAGGAAGACCCAGAAGCTCTCCTGAGAGAATGAGTCCTGTGCAAGATTCTTTTATATCATTACCCCTGAATAGTTATGGTCCACTAAAGGGTTACATTTCTTTTGGGAAGTCTGCAAAGGGCAGCCGGTGTTTTCCTGGTGGTTTTCAGAAATGCACCATCTTGTACTGATTAGGGCATGAAATGATTAGATTCATTTTTGTGGTGCTAAACTTAGACGTGGTAAAAGGAAACATACTCTTTAAAAATGTTTAAGGCTCAGAAAAGCTTCCTGAGAAGCCCATTTTCCATTTCAGTAGGGGAAAAATGTACAAAGAATGCCAGTTAAAAAAATTCATAAAGACTGCATTACGCTCAGTGGAAGCATTTCTTTGAAAAAAGAAAAGAGGTTGGTACTTAAAGATACAGTCACAGACATTTTATAGAGCCCTTCTAAGAAATAAGACCAAGCCTCTCCCAAAATGGGAAGAGTTTTAAAGAAACAGGAAATGATTGGTTTCATGATGTATATATGAGAATGGTGGGTTCATGAGGACTTCTGTAATCACAAGCACGGATGTTCCAGATAAAAGGATTGTGTATTACCTTTTACTCGTATCAATGGTTATTTGAGGGCTCTCTGGAGACACAACGAATAATTCAGTCTCTATGGGCTGTAGTCCATTCAGGTGGTCCCATAAACAGATCAGTTTCCCGGCCCTTGCTTGTGGAGAGTTGTGCAAAAACACGGTAGGGCATTCGAATGCATTTTGGCTGTACACGGTACCACATGAACAAATAACTACATTTATGGCCACTGTGTCTTGTGTGTCATTGATCCAAGTTGACACTGGGGTGCCAATGCCCAGGATAAACAAGTAAAAACAGGGCAGGTAGAACCGAGTAATCAACTCTTTTTTGATTCCAAGTCTTCAATGGGAAAAAAACCCAAATGCTTCCTGGCAATCCTCTCTCACCCAAATCTATTCCTGTGTCAGTAGATGAGCTTTTCTTAGATCATGACTTAGCCTGAGATCCTGTCTCACAGATTCTGCTTGAGTGCTTCATTATTTATCACAGCCTTGTCTTGGATGTAAGTAAATCTCCACCAAATCTAAGAGCTGGACATATCCTGGAGATAATTTGTGACACTTCCCTCTTTGTGAAGATGAGAAATTTGATACTCAGGGAGGGAAAATGACTTACCTAGGTCATGCAATAGTTAGTGGTAGAATTGGTGACTTGGATAATATCTTTATAAATTATTTTTTTTCATTTTGTCCTATGTGTTAAATCTTAAACTATTTGGTACCACTTTTTACCTGGGATCTGAAATTGATTTATAACAAGAAAGCCCTTTGCTGTTAATTTAAATAATGATAGAGGACTGGAGTGAGGCAAGTATTGAAATACTGAAATGGTATTTTGCTGATTGATTACATTATCATCTACCAAACAAGAAGAGCTATTTAATAGCTAATGATTTTATCTTAGAAGAGTTTTATCCAGTGGACTATTACCAGCAGCATCATGATTTTGTGATTATATGTCCAAAAGTAGCACCTACCCCGGCTTTTATGCAATGTGCCTCTTAAAGGTTTTAGAGTGAGAAATGATAATGGTTTGGACTAAGAAGGTTGCATTGAAGGAAAAGAGAAATAGATGGATTTATGGTATGTTTTACAGACTGAGTCAGCAGGACTTGCTGAATATTCAGTGTGGGGAGAAAGAGAAGAGAATTAAACTTGACTCCTGGTTTTTTGGTATTGCCACTGGGTAGGGTAGGGAAGAATTGGAGAGGAACATGTTTGGGGAGGAAATCAAGAGTTCTGTTTGACATAGTAATTCTGAGATGCCTGTGAGAGATGCTGTTGTTCCTTTACTTTCAAGACATGTTTGAGTGGCTTGTTCTAAATTTCCATAAGGTCTTTTTACAGAGCTCTGATTCTTTTTCCTGCCTGTTTCCATATATACCCATTACTTTTAGGAACTCAAATATGTCAGATCTCTATTTCTTACAAGCAAGGGCACTTCTCGTAAAGAGCTTATCAGCTAATGTGTACAGCTGGGGCCATACTGGAAAAGATAACTTACTAATAGGGAGAGAAAGTTAAGTCCTTATGTTCAGCAGCCAAACAAAGGCCACAGACATTAAGGCCTCAAGAGTTTAGAGAAGACACAGTGACTGTAGGCTGAAGTGCTAAGAAAAACTTCCTGGGAAAATTGGAACTTGATTGTGGAAAAGGAGATCTGGAATGTATCCAGTCCCTCAGAACCAGATTAGTATGGTTATTGACATGTCTTAAACTAGGATTTTGATGGTATTTGAAGGTAGAAACTAACCCTTCAAATTCCATTTTAGAAAATTAATTTTTCCCTAAATGCTTTCAAATACAATTATAAACTTCTTTTGAGTATCAGATGTGTAGAGAGAGAAATAACCTACTTTTTCCAAGGGCATCTTAAGACTTAGATTAGTATTATTCACCTAATTTAAATTGAGATGACCTGATATGTCATGAAAACATGGTGTATGACAGGAATTTTAAAATTGTAGCAGGTGATGTAATAAGTGAGAGAAACTATTCATTCACGAGTGATTGTGTATATGCACTTGAGGAGCATATGAGAAGAGGCTCTCAGGACTGTCTAGAAAATAATATTTTTAATATTTAATGTGAATATTTAATACAGAGCACAGAAGCAAGTGATGAAAGTTTTCATTGTAATGAACATTATAGATCAGAAGAAAAAGCTAAAGTAAGGTGTACAAAATCAGAGATTTTGAAGAAACCAGGATAGGCCACCAAAGTCGAATGGGGAAACAGAAAAAAGTAAGGTGGAGAGTTGTATATCCTCACAAAGACCAAAACAAGGTGAGCCAAGAATACAGTTGAAGCTGGACCAACTAAAGCTGAACCATGCTTAATGGCCCATGAAATTGGGCTCTCTTCTCATGACAATGACATAATGAGAAAAGTCCCATGTCAGTGAAGGGCATTATAATTAGAGCCAGAGCTTCCACCTTGGTGGAAATTCTAGGCTGGATTCTGGGAAGACATTCTATGAAGTAATCATTTGGGTGAAAACTTTCTGTGTGGGATGTATGTCTTTTATTTCCACCACAGATGAGACACCATTTGGATGCATAGCCACACAGTTTCACCTTTTCTACTTGTCATCCCCACTGCCCAGGAGGAGCTTGGGACTGGGAAATGTTGGGAGCTCACTCTCTCGACTTGGCCTGGAGGTGACTGCAGCCTGCTTCTTAGTGGCTGTTCTTACCTGTTACAACCTGGGGGTGGTCATGGCAGACCAGAGTGGGTGGTTGATGCAGGCACAAGACAGGGAGTCAAAGCAATGATTATTAAAATTTTGTCCAAAGAACCTTAGCCTCTTAACTGCTGAGGTTCAAAGGGCTGTGATTTTACAGGTCTGTCTTTCTGAAACTTGGTGTTTCAACTGTCATGGGTGCTTCTCTGCTTTCAGTAGACTCAGGGAAAGACAACTTCAGCTGAGGACAACACAGTCATATAGCTCAGAACTTGGAAATTGTCTAGTTGCTCCAGGCGTCCTGTAGGTCAACAGGGTGTTAAACTGGTAACTGAATTTCTTCTTGGTATTTTTCCCCAAAAGGAAAGCTATAAGGAGGTGCTCGATTAGTCTTGACCCACATTTAAAATTTCTCCAGTTTAAAAATAAAAAGCAGAGAAGTGGAATCTTCTCAATACTCATTGTGAGTAAAATTATTAGAGATATGGGTTTGTTATCAACCCAGGTCCTTGGACTCTTTAATCAATAGAAATTGATAAGAGGCTGGACAAGAAATTCAGGCAAGGCTTTATTAGGGCTCATATGGTAGCATGAGGGAGTGAAAACAAGTAAGAGGTTCCCTTGCTCACTCCCCGAGAGGGGTGGGGAAATGGTCCCTTAAATGGGGTTGGGGCAGATCCATGGGTTGGGCCAGAGGTGTGGCTTAGGTGGTCTGCCCACACCGTTGGTGATGCTGTGTGCAGGGATCATGCCCAGTACCCTGCTTTTGCTCCCAGCACCTCAGAAGCGGCAGTTGGGTTTTGGCCTTTTTGCATCTTGCTGTTCATAATTTGCCCCAAGTGCATATGCATGCAGTTATTTTTAGTCTCTTATAGTGTCTTTGTATTCTGTTGCTTGAGGAGACGTTTGTCCAGGAGCAAGCACTGCATCAAAGGGTCCCAGGTCTCAGGCTGTCTTAGGTTCAACTGAAAACTAGGTCCTTGGGATCTGCTCTAATAGTCTGAGGGACAATGGGAAAATCATCACCATCTCAGGGCTTCTGGTCCCTTTAGGATCTTCAGTGAGATTAAAAGAAAGTCAGACTTTAAGATTTACAAATAGAAGTAACATGTAAACCCATTATTAATTCCTAACCAAGTAAGTGTTTACTTAAACATGTATCATCATTAAACAGGAAGTATAACGATTTAGAGTAGCTCAAATACTGAGGGAAACATAAGCTCACAGGTCAAAATAGCCAGGTGCCTGAAGAGTGTAACCCCTCAATGCCATGGTCAGCCAACTGCAGCCCATGGACCAAATCCACTCTCTATTGTTTATATATGGTCCCTGAGCTAAGAATGATTTGTACATTTTAAATGGTTGAAAAAAAGATAGAAAGAAGGATACTATTTTGTGACACATTAAAATTATATAAAATTCAAATTTCAGTGCCCATAAATAAAGTTTTATTGGAATACAGCCACACTCTCATTTACGTGTTGTCTGGTGCTGCTTCACACTGCAATGGCAGAGCTTAGTTGTGACAGAGACCATCTGGCCCACGAAACCAAAAATTCTTACTATCTAGCACTTTACTGAAAATTAGTGTGCTGACCTCAGCTCTAAGAGAAAGATAAACTGAAAAGCATATCCAACCTGAGGCAGAATTATTGGGACAGCTTAAAAATAAATATAATAAATCCATTTAAGAGATAATAAAGTATAAATGATATGAAAAAACAGTGAGTTATATTTAAAGAACAATTGGAAACATTAGGTGTGGAAAACATAATAATGGAAATGAACACAATAGATGAGACAATTACTAGGGTAGACGGTGCTGAAGAATGAATCTAACTAATGCTTACTGCTATTTAGTTAACCAAGAGGATGCTTGATTCTTTCCCTTTATTTACTAATCGTCTAGATAACGAATTGGTTCCCTATCATTGTCTGAAGTTAACCAGGTAGTTCATTTTATTATCATTAGGACTCATGAATATAAACATATTTGATGGGTTTTAATCTGTCACAATTGTTAGCTCAAGTTCGTGTGCCTGACGCACAGTGAGGCCAAACAAACCAAAATGTCGGACTTTGGAGTAGAGAAAGGTTTATTGCAGGGCCATGCAAGAAGATGGGTGGCTCATGCCCCCCCAAAACCTCTAACTTCCCAAAGGATTTCAGCAAAGCATTTTTAAAAGCCAGGTGAGAGAGGGGTGTCACAGGGTATGTGATCAGCTCCTGTACAGTTCTCTCATTGGCTGATGGTGAGCTAGTCCTTCAGGTTCCAGGAGGCCCGGGGCTATGTGCTCATGGTCATCAAGTAATTAACATCTTCCATGGTGTGTGTGTGGGGGGGGGGCGCACGGGATGTTTCACATCTGTAAAACAACTCAGGAAATGTGCATTCGATATTATTATCTAGGTACTTCAGAGAGGAGCCAAGGCAGAGGATATGGGGGAAGGCCTGTCCCTGGAAGGCCCCATAGTGTCCTGCTTGGTTACACAATTATTATCCTCATTGAAATTCCAATTTTCCCATATTTGGCCAGTAGAAGCTTCTTCAGGTTGGCTCCTGAGTTTCTTTTCTTTTTTTTTTTTTTTTTTCGGTACACGGGTCTCTCACTGTTGTGGCCTCTCCCATTGCGGAGCATAGGCTCTGGATTCACAGGCTCAGCGGCCATGGCTCACGGGCCCAGCCGGTCTGCGGCATGTGGGATCTTTCCGGACCGGGGCACGAACCCATGTCCTCTGCATCAGCAGGCAGACTCTCAACCACTGCGCCACCAGGAAAGCCCGAGTTTCTTGAAGTGACCAGAACTGTCTTGAGAGCTGCTTTCCTATGAACTATGACAACACTTACCAGGATTCTCTTGTCCATTTCCTGCTCAACACCTGGAATCAGCCATTCTCTAAGAAGCCCTGAGTTCTTGTGATTGGAACTAGAATTTCAAGACTACCATCTCTGTACTAGGGATGTTTAATATGACTGTGTTTGTCAGTGTTTCTAGGCTTTTCCAGTGGTCAAAACTACAATGTATGTGTGTGTACCTGTGTTCATGTGTAAAATAGATCATGAAATAATGCTGGTTCTCCCAGTTCAAGTTCAGGACTATGGGAATTTTACTTATCTTCTATACTACTTACGTATCTCTTTGTTTCACTCTAAGAATATTCTGCTCAATTATTTTACCCCACATTATGTACACAATACTTTCAGAATAACAGTACAAATACTACCACCATCGATATGATTAATATAACTATATACATAAGCTTTTCCTAGTCTCCCTCTGTTTGATATAGTTGTACTCTATCTGTACTGTCAGAACATATAGCCATTAGTTTTTATACCTTCATTTTTAACCCTCATTTAGAATTAGTAATATATTTAATGCTCAACACCAGCTTTTGTGTTAATGTTTCTCTAGATACTTTTGTTGTTTGGATGGAAATAATATTCCCTGAGTTCGTGACGTCGATAACTTTATTTGTGCCCTTTGTACTTGAAAGTAATTTTGATGAAAATACAATTCTTTGCTTACATTTTCTTTTTTGTTTTTTTGAGTGTCTCCAATATGTTATTTCATTATCTTTTGACATGAAGGATTTTTATCAATGTCCGCTGATAATCCAATTTCATTTTACTTATAAGTCACCGGCTCTTGGGCCCAGTTAACAAAAGGAGTAAAATTTTTTTAAAAAGTAAGTTCTACTAATTTTACTAGAGTGAAATTCAGTTTGTCATTTTGTGTCTACATTCTCCACTATATAGTATACTCTTTCAATGCATAGTTTCAGAATGTATGTAGATATATATGTATATGTGTGTATACATATATAGGTGTGTTTACACACATGTGCATATATATATTATTTTTTTAAAGAAGTTTTTCTTAAATTATGCTTTTTTGCTGTTTTCTTGTTTTGGTTTTCTACTTGTTTAGAGATTCGTGTTATCTGGATGTTTGATGTGCTTTACTTATCTTACATATTTTCACTTATTCACAAATTTTAAGCATCTCTTTTCTATTTTTAAAATGTTCTTCCTTTTTCCTCCATGTTAAGCTATTGATTTTATTAGCCCTTCTGTTCTTTCTAGATTATTCTTCATTTCTAAAATATTTTTGACATTGTTAAAATATATTTAACATTTTTTCCTGTATTTTGTCACTTCATTTCTAAGTTTTACTATTTCAACTTTATTCTGTTTCACCTCTTGTATCATTTTCTAAATTAATTTTATCTTACTTTAAAATAGAATACTTGGTTTTAGTTTTGCGAGCATGTCTTTCAGGTGTGCTTTCATCCCAGGCATGTTATTCTGCTTCTTTCTTTCTTTTTTTTTTCCTCTGAGAATCCCTGGCTCTGTTCCCTCCTCTGACATTTATCTGAAGCTTCTTTTCCTTTGTCTCTGTTTTTCCCTTTATTTCCTCCCACACAGTTGCTGGTCTCATGCTGATTTTGATGGCTCCTGGTAGTTGGTCCATCCCCACATGTCTTTTGAGATTCCTGGGGATACCTTGTTACTTAGTTTTGCTGTAAAATTTGTTCATGGATTTTACAGTTTTGTATTTATTTCAATTTAGTTTTCAACTGTAGAACAGAGAAAACTAGCCCAGTAAAACACAAAAGAATCGGTAAAGACAAAGCACAGATTAAAGAAAAACAAAAAAATTAAGGAAATAAATAAAACTAAGATCTTGTTCCTTGGAAAGATTAATAAGTAAACTCTACACAGGAGTGATTTTTAGGAATGAGACAAATACAACATGAGGAACAAAAATGTAATTTGATGGACAAAAATATAACATTTAATGTGAAAGCCCAAGCAAAAGATTATTTTCCAGGTAAATATAAACTATAAAAACAAGCTCAAAAATAGAAAACTAGAGGGGTAGAGTCAAGATGGTGGATGAGAAGGACACGGAATTCGTGTCTCTGTACAACTAGGGCATCTACCAGGCACCGGTGGGGGGGAAAATGGACACCGAAGGGATGGGAGGAACCCCAAGCAACCAGGTAGGACGTTGGGAATGGGGAGAATGAAGGGGGAGGAGAAGTGGAGGTGGGACAGGACTGGCACCCCTAAGGGGTGGCTGGGGGTGGGGAGAAGGGATCCCATGCCCGAAGAGGGAAATAGGGGAACCATTGGAACTGCAGAGGATCGAAAGGAAGTGTGACCAGGTTTTCCCTGCCCATTTGGACCCCCAAGAAACTGCTGAGATCCTGGGCCTGATCCTCTGCCCGCTGAGGCCCCCTCCAGCTGTGCAGGTCCTGAGGAATGGGAGGGAGGGAAAGGGGAGCAAAAGTAAAGGCCAGACGTCCAGGACCAGCACCCCTGAAGGGTGGCTGGGGGAGGGAAGGAGTTCCTACATGCAGCGGGACCCACCCACAGTTAGGGGTCCAGCGGCGACAGGGGAGACCCTTGGGGGGGAAGTGGGGGAGGGACCTGAAGGAACAGAAGGGAATGGGGCCAGTGCTTTCCCTGTCAACTTAGGCACCAGGAAGCCTGTTGAGAGGAAAATCTCAAATAAACAACCTAACCTTACCCCTAACGCAATCAGAGTAAGAAGAACAAGAAAACCCCAAAGTTAGCAGAAGGAAAGAAATCATAAAGATCAGATCAGAAATAAATGAAAAAGAAATGAAGGAAACAATAGCAAAGATCAATAAAACTAAAAGCTGGTTCTCTGACAAGATAAACAAAATTGATAAACGATTAGCCAGACTCATCAAGAAAAAAAGGGAGAAGACTCAAATCAACAGAATTAGAAATGAAAAAGGAGAAGTAACAACTGACACTGCAGAAATACAAAGGATCATGAGAGATTACTACAAGCAACTATATGCCAATAAAATGGACAACCTGGAAGAAATGGACAAATTCTTAGGAAAGCACAACCTTCCGAGACTGAACCAGGAAGAAATAGAAAATATAAACAGAACAATCACAAGCACTGAAATTGAGACTGTGATGAAAAATCTTCCAACAAACAAAAGCCCAGGACCAGATGGCTTTACAGGCAAATTCTATCAAACATTTAGAGAAGAGGTTACACCTATCCTTCTCAAACTCTTCCAAAATATAGCAGAGGGAGGAATACTCCCAAACTTATTCTACGTGGCCACCATCACCCTGATACCAAAACCACACAAAGATGTCACAAAGAAAGAAAACTACAGGCCAATATCTCTGATGAACATAGGTGCAAAAATCTTCAACAGGGCTTCCCTGGTGACACAGTGGTTGACAGTCTGCCTGCTGATGCAGGGGACACGGGTTCGTGCCCCGGTCTGGGAAGATCCCACATGCCACGGAGCGGCTGGGCCCGTGAACCATGGCGGCTGAGCCTGCGCGTCCGGAGCCTGTGCTCCGCAATGGGAGAGGCCACAACGTTGAGAGGCCTGCATACCGCAAAAAAAAAAAAAAAAAAAAAAAAATCCTCAACAAAATACAAACAGAATCCCATAGCACATTAAAAGGATCATACACCATGGTCAGTGGGGTTTATCCCAGGAATACAAGGATTCTTCAGTATATGCAAATCAATTAATGTGATACACCATATTAACAAATTAAAGGATAAAAACAATATGATCATCTCATTAGTTGCAGAAAAAGCTTTTGAAAAAATTCAACATCCATTTATGATAAAAACTCTCCAGAAAGTAGGCATAGAGGGAACTTACCTCAACATAATAAAGGCCATATATGACAAACCCACAGCCAACATCATTCTCAATGGTGAAAAACTGAAACCATTTTCACTAAGATCAGGAATAAGACAAGGTTGCCTACTCTCACCACTATTATTAAACATAGTTTTGGAAGTTTTAGCCACAGCAATCAGAGAAGAAAAAGAAATAAAAGGAATCCAAATCGGAAAAGAAGAAGTAAAACTGTCACTGTTTGCAGATGACATGATACTATACATAGAGAACTCTAAAGATGCTACCAGAAAACTACTAGAGCTAATCAATGAATTTTGTAAAGTAGCAGAATACAAAATTAATGCACAGAAATCTCTTGCATCCTATACACTAATGACAAAAATTCTGAAAGTGAAATCAAGAAAACACTCCCATTTACCACTGCAACAAAAAGAATAAAATATCTAATAATAAACCTACCTAAGGAGACAAAGGACCTGTATGCAGAAAACTGTAATACACTGATGAAAGAAATTAAAGATGATACGAACAGATGGAGAGATATACTATGTTCTTTGATAGGAAGAATCAACACTGTGAAAATGGCTATACTACTGAAAGCAATCTACAGATTCAATGCAATCCCTATCAAACTATGAATGGCATTTTTCACAGAACTAGAACAAAAAATTTCACAGTTTGTATAGGAATACAAAAGACCCTGAATAGCCAAAACAATTTTGAGAAAGAAAAACGGAGCTGGCGGAATCAGCCTCCTGCACTTCAGCCTATACTACAATGCTGTAGTAAGCAAGACAGTATTGTACTGGAGTAAAAACAGAAATATAGATCAATGGAACAGGATAGAAAGCCCAGAGATAAACCCACTCACATATGATCACCTTACTTTTGATAAAGGAGGCAAGAATATACAATGGAGAAAAGACAGCCTCTTCAATAAGTGGTGCTGGGGAAACTGGACAGCTGCATGTAAAAGAATGAAATTAGAACACTCCCTAACACCACACACAAAAATAAACTCAAAATGGATTAAAGACCTAAATATAAGGCCAGAAACTATCAAACTCTTAGAGGAAAACATAGGCAGAACACTCTATAACGTAAATCACAGCAAGATCCTTTTGTGACCCACCTCCTAGAGAAATGGAAATAAAAACAAAATAAACAAATGGAACCTAATGAAGCTTAAAAGCTTTGCACAGCAAAGGAAACCATAAAGAAGATGAAAAGACAACGCTCAGAATGGGAGAAAATATTTGCAAATGAAGCAACTGACAAAGGATTAATCTCCAAAATATAAAAGCAGCTCATGCAGCTCAATATCAAAAAAAACCAAACAACCCAATCAAAAAATGGTCAGAAGACCTAAATAGACATTTCTTCGAAGAAGATATACAGATTGCCAAGAAAAGATGCTTAACATCATTAATGATTAGACAAATGCAAATCAAAACTACGATGAAGTATCACCTCACACTTGTCAGAATGGCCATCATCAAAAAATCTAGAAACAATAAATGCTGGAGAGGGTGTGGAGAAAAGGAAACCCTCCTGCGCTGTTGGTGGGAATGTAAATTGGTACAGCCACTATGGAGAACAGTATGGAGGTTCCTTTAAAAACTAAAAATCCCACTACTGGACATATACCCTGAGCAAACCATAGTTCAAAAAGAGTCATGTACCATAATGTTCATTGCAGCAGTATTTACAATAGCCAGGACATGGAAGCAACCTAAGTGTCCATCAACAGATGAATGGATAAAGATGTGGCACATACATACAATGGAATATTAATCAGCCATGAAAAGAAATGAAATTGAATTATTTATAGTGAGATGGATGGACCTAGAGTCTGTCATACAGAGTGAAGTAAGTCAGAAAAAAAAAACAAATACCATATGCTAACATATATATATGGAATCTAAGGAAGAAAAAAAAAAAGTCGTGAAGAACCTAGGGGCAAGACGGGAATAAAGACAGAGACCTACTAGAGAATGGACTTGAGGTTATGGGGAGGGGGAAGCGTAAGCTGTGACAAAGTGAGAGAGTGGCATGGACATATATACACTACCATATAGAAAATAGATAGCTGGTTGGAAGCAGCTGCCTAGCACAGGGAGATCAGCTCGGTGCTTTGCGACTATCTAGAGGGGTGGGATAGGGAGGGTGGGAGGGAGATGCAAGAGGGAGGGGATATGGAGATATACATATGCATATAGCTGATTCATTTTGTTATATAGCAGAAACTAACACAACACTGTAAAGCAATTATACTCCAATAAAGATGTTAAAAAATAAGATAGAAAACTAAACATACCAATGTGCAGAAAAGAGTTAACATAGCAGGGCTGAAGCTGCTCTCTTCAGAAGGACCTACTTACAGGCTGGTTCTTGGCTGGCATCTCAGATCTTGGCACTTGACCCATCCTCCACACTATTAAAAGTAGTTCAATGTGCTGTAGACTATGAACTCACTCTGATTTATGCTGAATACCTGCTTTCCATCTGGAAATTTGAAATTTTGGAATGTGCTAGAAAGAAGATATGTGAGTAGCACCCCCTCCCCCCATGAAAACCTTGACCCTGAGTCTCTAATGGGCTTCACTAGGCAGAAACATTGCACATGTGACTGCACTTTTCATCGCTGGAGGAAAGAGCACGTTCTCTTCTTCTGAGTGTCCCCTCCCAGGAAGGAGAGAACATAAGGAAGCTTGCGTATGGATTTTTCTAGACTTCACCCATGCCTCTTTTCCTTGGTGATATCCTTTTACTGTAATATGTCTCAGCTATGAGAACAACTACATTCTGTGTCCTTTGGTTAACACTAGTGGACTGTTGAATGTTGCCTTTCTAGTGAATCACACGCTGACAACCCTAAAATATATGGGAAAGATAGTCAAATTTCTACCCACCTAAAAATGTACCAACTTCAGAGAGTTTCAAGAACACTCTACCAAATCTTTAAAATACCAGGCTTGTAAATTTTCTTACTGAAGTCTATTGCCTTGATTTTTTTCTTGATAGGGATTTCTGAACAAGATCTTTAGATTTGTCACATTCTCTGGTATTTTTTAAGTCTTGATTTCCTCTCTCTATTTCAGATCTGTTGTTAAGCATAGAAAAATTCATGATTGTTAAATCTTTTAATATGTTAACTCAATCTTAATGATTTGAATATCTCTTTGTCTAGAACATGTGCTCTGAAGTTAGATTTCCCAGATTTGCATTTTCAGTCTTTTTCCTTGAAAGCTATAAGATCTAGTGCAAATTACTTAAATTTTTTTGAGCCTGTTTCTTCATGAGTAATGTACTAATATAGAGCACTCCTAACTAATATACTTATAGAGTAGTGTAATATACTTTATAGAGTACTCCATAAATTGTAAGGATTAAATTAAATAATGTACTTATAAAGTGCTAACAAAATGACTGATACATGGAAGTCACTTGACTGTTAAATATAAGGTATATAGTGAATATTTAAACCCACTGGCATTTATTTTGATTACTGATGTTTGAAATAATTTCAACCTATTAAGTGTAACCCCGAAATAAATTTATTCATTTATATGTTCACTTACATATTCACTCATCATGTATTCAACAAACCTTAAGTGTCATACAATTCTGGGTCATAGTATTCTATAGCAATTGTATAAGGATTGTACTCTGATGAAACATACATTTGAGTGTTATAAAAGCACACAGATAAACTTATAAACTTATATTTTCTATCAACATCTAGAATATTTTTTTCCTCCAATTAAGTCAAGATTTCAGCATTCTTGTATGTCTCGTAACTCCCTCTTCATCCCCTTCTCTCACCTCCAGTTAATCTACCATCTTAATATTCTTTGGAATTTTTGCTTCAGAGTACGGTTGTTCTTGTTTACAAATAAACCCTGTAGACTAAACAATAATGACTATAGCTTTTTTCAACTAAGTTCATCCTTTTAAATTCATTATTTGTTTCCCTTCTATTAATTGTACTAGTGACTAGACAATTACTACAGTATCAACCAATCATACAGGTAAAATCTTGCTCACATATACGAAGCAAAAATTTTACATTCTAAGAACTTTGAGAGATTCTCTGCTAGTAAGTTTTTTTCTTTTCTTCTTTGTATATGTGAAAGTCTTTATTTTGTTCTCAAAACTGAATAATTTTTTACTTGGCATGAAATTCTAGGATTAAACCCATTTTCCTTTGAAACTAGACAAATTCTTCTGGTTTAACTGATAGAAATTTTATTAATCGGCTTCAAAATTCTTTTTTAAAAGAGAATTTCCCCCTACACTACATGCTTTTGGGTTTGTTTTTTTAACTGCTTGTAACCACTACTCTGTCCTCCATTTCTGTTATTTTAAGAGTGTTATTTAAATGGAATCATACAGTGTATAACATTTTGAAATTGGCTTTTTTCACTCACTCAACATTACTCCCTAGCAATTCATACTAGTTGTGTTTATCAGTATTTTCTTATATATATATATATATTTTTTTTTTTGATTAGTATTCCATGGTATGTACATACCACTGTTTGTTTAACCCATTGAAGGACATCTGAGTGGTTTCCAGTTTGGGGCTATTATGAATAAAGCTTTTAGTAGCATTTGTGTACAGGATATTTTGTGATCATATGTAATTGTTTCTCTGGTATAAATTCCCAGAAGTGCAGTTACTGGATCTATGGCTAAGGCATATTTTACTTTTGTAAAGAAACTGCTATGTTCTATTCTACAGTGGTTATGACATTTTACATTCCCACCAGTGATGTATGAATAATTCAGTTTCTTCACATCCTTGCTAGCATTTGGTGTTAGTACTAAATTTTATTTCAGCCATTTTATTAGATGTATAGTGATATCTCATTTGGGTTTTAATTTGCATTTCTCTAACAGCTAATGATTTTGAACATCTCTTCATGTGCTTGTTTGTCATCTATACTCCTTCTTCAATGAAATGTCTATTCATATATTTAATCTTCTTCTAATTGGATTAATTGGTCTTTGGCATTGAGTTCTGAGAGTCCTTTATATATTCTACATACAAGTCCTTTTTTGGATATGTGGTTTGCAAATATTTTCTCACACTTCTTCCATTCTCTTCGCAGAGCAACTTTTAAATTTTGATGAGATCCAACTTAGCAATTTTTGCTTTTATGGATCATGCTTTAGGTGTCAAGTCTAATAATATTTTCCTAGTCCCCACATCCTGAAGACTTTCTCCTGTTGCTCTGTAAAAGTTTATAGCTTTACATTTAAGTCTGTTATTCATTTTCAGTTAAGTTTTATATAAAGTGAAGTTTGGTTTTAAGTTTAATTTTGCTTATGGATGTCCTCTCATTAACTTCTTACACTTCAGTATTATAAGTTTGCATAAGTGTGCAGCTTAATGAATTTTCACAAACTGAGCACATGCAGATAACCAGCATCCAGACCAAGAAGTGCACAACTACAAGATCCTTTGTGTCCCTTTCTACTCTACTGATGGGGTACTTTTCTTGTTTTTGAACTTTATATTATCAGAATCATGTTGTATGTGTTATTTTGTTTCTAATATCTTCCATTCAACATTATGTTTATGACATCCACCTAAATTGTTGTGTGTAGCTCTAAGTCACTCATTGTATGACTATTATATGAATATATTTTGATTAATTTCTCCATTTCCATGTTAAGAGATGTTTGGGTTGTTTCGATTTGGGGACTGTTGTGAATAGTAATAGTGCTGCTTTGATTATTCTTATCCATGTATTTTAGTGAATAGATATGACCTTTTCTGTTGTGTATATACCTAGAAGTAGAATTGTTAGATCATAGGATAGGCATATATACTGAGCTTTCATATATATTACCAAAGAGCTTTTCTAAAAGGAGTTCCAATTATCTCACCTCCTTGACCACACTTGGTACTTTCAGTCTTTTTGATTTTAACCAATCTAATAGATATGTGTTACATTGCCACTTTTTTCTCTAAGTATTTTTAAACTTTTAATTTGGGGACAATTTTGGACTACTCAAAAAGTTCTCAAATGAATGAAAAGAATTCCAGTATATCCTTCACCCAGATTCCTTAAATGTTAAGTGTGTGTGTGTGTGTGTGTGTGTGTACATAATTTGAACTTTTGAGAGTAAATTGTAGTCAATGTGCCTGTACTCCTAAACACATGTGTATTTTCTAAACATAAGGACTATCTCTTACATAAACATAGTCCAGTGATCATAACTGAAAACATTACCATTAAGACAGTACTGTTATCTTATCAACAAATCTCATTCAGATTTCATGAACTGTCACACAGTTATTCCTTATATCCAAAATATATATTTATTCTGGTTTGAGAAGCTGCCCACTTGTCTGGCCCCATCTTGATCTGGACATACCAACTTTCTTTCTCTTCCTGAACTGTGCAAAGCTCATTTCAGCCATCAAAGCGTTACACTGGCCCAGTCCTTCTACCCTGCAGTTTCTTTTTTTCTCCAATATCCTAGATTTTCCTCCTTTCACTTAAGTCTTGGCTTAAATATTACCTCCTCAGTGAGATCTTCTCTACTCACCTGAACAGTAGTAGCACCCACTCTCTCTCTTAAATTATCCTATTTTAATTATCTGCATAGGGCTCTTTATTCATTTTGTTAGTGTATCATCTACCTCCACTAACATGAGAGGTCTATGAGAGCAGAGAACTTGGTGTCCTTGTTCTTGACTATTTCCATTGCCAAGGTAATGACTGACATTTAGTATGTAATCAATACAGATATATTACCAACTGATTGAACTGATGTTATCCATGGATGTCACATTAAAACTCTTGAAAGGTATGACTCTTTCCTTTCATGACAGTCTATCTGAAATGCTTGAAATAGACTTACCAGATATAATATTATCCAGAACCAGTAAGCAACAAGGACCTACTGTATAGCACAGGGAACTATATTCAATACCTTGTAACTTACAATAACTTACAATGGAAAAGAATCCAACCTATAGATATATCTATATATATATATATCTGAATCACTGGTGTACATCATAAACTAACACAACATTGTAAATCAACTGTATTTCAATTAAAAAATAGTAATTAAGATAATCTCCCAGGACAAGTAACTTTGTAATACAGAGTAATGCTCTACTAGGAAATCCATAAAGGTACAATATATGAAGACTGGAAAATGGGAACTGGTTCAGATGACCAATTTATGGAAATGATGTGAAACTGCTACACTAGGGAGAGCTTAGATAAGTTTAGAAAAATAGAAACTTGAAATAGGGTAAGGATAATTTGCTCTCTGCTCATACTTCTTTCAGGATAAGTCTACTTTTAAAATTAAAAAATACAATTAAATTTAATTTACAAATTAATTCAATTTTTCAAATCAAAAGCAGCAGCATTTTTTGTTTTCAGCTTTAATTTACTTGTCCTCAGTCAACTGTGTTTCATTTCTTGTTTTGAACCCTGTATGTTTAGTCAAATGTTTCAGAATATTAAATTCTTCCTCTTTTGATAATCTTATGGTTAATTATCAAAGCTTATTGCTCAAATAGCAATCATGGAAAGATACTTTCAGTGTCATGTGAAATTATAGTTGTGCATGTTGATAAGTATGTAACACTTGATAGCTATTCATTTAACCTTATAACATGCTGGTGAGTAGAGGTGGGTGATATCTATTTTATAACCAGTCTGTAAATGTGCAAAGGGGTTAAATGACTTGCTCAGCATTCTATAGCAAAACTGGAAGACAGGTCTATGGGGGCAGCCACCTCCTTAACCATGACTTCATTCAAAATTGATGGAGTATTTCAAGATCTACTCTTGGAGAATGCTAATCCATGGGGTCTAGGGTAAGACCTAGGAAATTACATTCTTAACACTCCCCCAGATGACTCTAACTAATATTGAGAAATATTTAGTAGTTAGTCATGATCCAGTGTTGGTTGTCTGATCCACTAATAGAGAAATAAAAAAATGTATTGGGAAGAAGGGTTCATCTCTGTATTTATACAAGCCCTGGTCAGAACATTTTGGCTCTAGCTTGGTACCTTCCACGTACTAATTAGACTGTTTTCCTAACGGACATAAAATTACAACCCCTCCTAAATTCTTTTAAATTAATTGAGGATCAAAAAGGGCCCAGCTACTGAAAAGGATAAGCAGTTATTAGATAGTGTCAGAAAGAGCTATGAAATTAAGAGATTATGCAATTTCAGAAAGAGTTTGTGAAATTAAACTCCCTGCTAAAATAATCCCTATTTAGAGAAAGCTTGGGAGACAGGTATTCAGAAGCAGCTTTATGAATAAGCTTTTACAGGAAAACAAAAAAAGGAGAGGAGACCTGATGCACTGAGTTTGTTCCTGTTTTTTTTTTTTTTCCCCTCTGTGCTCTCATTCCTGTCTACCTGGTCTAAAGTTTTCTAGCATCCGCTCCTCACTTTCCTCAGCATGACTAATATTTTCCTGTGCAAGCTTACTTAGCACATGAGATGGAAATTTCAAAAATGCTGTGAGAGGCTCAGAAGAAAATTACTGTGCCAGGCTGAGCTTGATGGTAAGATAGGGTAATAAAAACTGTTCACTAGGAGCACTCTCTAGCCCCTTGGGTCATATTGTAAAAGATTCAGGAAGTAGATCTGTTAGGAGCTGAGCATTCATTGAGTACTTTCACATGGAGAGAAATATATTCCCAACTTTTGTTCTTCTTTCCTTAAGTATCAGAGAGTGGCATTACTCTATGAGCATGCTGCCTTTCTGGAGATGGGTTACAAAGAGCCAAAAGAAAATGTTTGCATGACTGAGATTATGGTTATGTGAAAACAAGACTAGGAAGATGTATTAAAAGGAGATGCCTAGGAGGAAAGCAAGCTGGGTTCTCGTTCCTGATACTGACCAGTCATGTTTCTTCTCTTAGTGTGAATTTCCATGTCTGTGAGAGCAGTAGGTAGACTAGAGCAAGGGTGGGAACTGGTGGTCCACAGACACATTTTATTCATTTTATTTGGCTTTCATGATGCTTCTTTCTTCCCTTTGCTTTCTCCACCCATTTCTTAATTTCTTTTTCCCCTTCCTCCATCAAATTTAAGATAAAATCTAAATATTAGGAAAGCCCATATAACAATATATGTTGTTTATTTTATTTTATTGAAGTCTAGTTGATTTACAATATTAGTTTCAGATTTATGAGATAGTGATTCAGTAATAGATTATACTCCACTTAAAGTTATTACAAAATAACAACTATGTTTCTCTGTGCTGTACAATTATCCCTGTTGCTTATTTGTTTTTAAATCTTTAATTGAAGTGTTACAATCGTGTTAGTTTCAGGTGTACAGCAAGGTGCTTCAGTTATCTATCTATGTATCTATTCTTCTTCAGATTCTTTTCCATTATAGGTTATTACAAAATATTGAGTATAGTTCCGTGTGCTATACGGTAGGTCCTTGCTGATTATCTATTTTATATATAGCAGTGTGTATATTTTAATCCCAAACTCCTAATTTATCCCTCCTTCCTTTCCTCTTTGGTAACCATAAGTTTGTTTTCCATGTCTGTGGGTCTATTTCTGTTTTGTATGTTGTTTGGATTCTCTTAGGAACCAGGGAGGGATGGTGGCACCAGATCTGGATGGCACCTGTGTCCCATTAGAAGTGGCATGTCGGGGTCTGTGATGTGTCTGTCACTGCCTACTGACTCCCAACCCTAACGGTTAATGTCAGCTGTGTTCATCACTACACTGTTGTTTGTCTTGGATAGAGAAATGCATTTCTTACCCATGTCTCTATAAAAAGGGTGAAAATGAAAGATAGACCATAACGTCTGCATTAAAAAAAAAAGGAGTGGTGAGAGAGGACGTTCCAGTTTCTCTCTTCTCTGTTAACTTGGTCGCATCTATAATGTTTGCCTCCCAAGAAACAGACATCATAAGTGTGTCAAATTTAGCGCATGTTCAATGTGTGCAGTGTCATTGGGGTGAATGAGGTGAATCCTGTGACCCAATGTCTGCAAGAGGGTTTGATGCGGTCTCTGCCCAACACCATGCAGCAGGGCTCAGGTCTGTCCTGTTGGCATGCTGCTCTGTATTCTTTCAAGCGAACATTGTTGGCATTTTGTTCTGTTTCTGTGTTCTTTGCCTTTGCTTCTATTCTTTCACTGAGTAGGCAAAGACATGTGGGCTAAGGTATTTAATTTCTTGTTGAAACAAAATGCAAACTAAACTCCAGATGCTACATTTTAAATCTCCCAACTTTCAGTCTTGAATAAACTCAGTCATTTAGTAAGCATTTCCTTAGTGTCTACTATATTCCAGGATTTGTGCTCCACGTGGTGATGTAGAGATAGAAGAGTACCCCCTGACTGACAGGCTGATGAGAATGAGAGACAAGAAAATAATATCCGGTAGGGTGAAGTCCAAGGCTCTGCCAAAGACCAGCAGGGAAGCCCATTGGTCATGCAAAGCTTGGTTTATTGGACTTGATGAACTAGGAGAGCACTACGTTGACTGAGTCCCAGTGATGTCTACAAAAGGGGAAGTTGGAATAATATTTTTTACTGAACTGGTGGTGGTGGGAGAGGGGTATGAGTACTTGGATTTGTCATAAGGTGGTTTTAAGGCAGAAATTAGCAAGTGAGATCTGGCAGAGATTCTTTGACATTTGCAAACTAGCTGAGTTGCTGGACCACCGAGTGGTCTTACCTTCTATAATTCACCTGGTGCAGGTGATCGGCCGGCATCCGTTAGGCTGATGGCTTTCCTAGCTTATGTGGTTTTGATTTTCCTAGCTATTGATTTTCAAACTAACACAGAGCTGAAGACAGGGGTAGGGAGTCACAAATCTTGTTGTTCTTACTGGGATTCAAACGTTTTTCTTGAATAAACGCTCCTTGGAGTTTTTGCAGGGCTTCGGTTAATTTCCAGCGTTCTAAAGAAGTTGACTCTAATCATTTTTGCCAGTATTCCCATTGTTTTTTTGAGGAACAAAGTTTTAGAGTGGATTTCCATTTTGGTAGTGTTTATTTTGACTTACTTTTTTTTTTTTAAGTTAATTTGTTTATTTTTGGCTGCAATGGGTCTTCATTGCTGTGCACAGGCTTTCTCCAGTTGCAGTGAGCGTGGGTTACTCCTTGCTGCGGTGCGTGGGCTTCATTGTGGTGGCCTTTCTTGTTGCAGAGCAAGGGCTCTAGGCATGCAGGCTCAGTAGTTGTGGCTCGCAGGCTGTAGAGCGCAGGCTCGGTAGTTGTGGCGCACAGGCTTAGTTGCTCCATGGCATGTGGGATCTTCCCGACCCAGGGCTCGAACCCACGTCCCCTGCACTAGCAGGCAGATTCTCAACCACTGTGCCACCAGGGAAGCCCATGTTTTGGACTTACTTTTAAATCAGTTGGTTTGGTGTCTTGTAAAATATGAATCTGAATGGGCTGATGTTAAAACATTTCCAGCTTAGTTTGTCTTGAAATTTTGTTTTGGTACAGATCACCTGTTTTGTGAGTCACAGTACATTTTGAAAGTTGTGATCTTTTTCTTTACTCAGTGACCAGGTGATTTGGATGAAGAGGTCCTGGACTGAGCCTGGATTTGGAGGCAGGTAAAAGTGAAAAGGGCAGGCAAATCATCCTGGAGGAAATGATGTTGAAGAAGAGGAAGAATGAGCCCCATGGAAGAGTTAGTGATGTCCTGGGGTGTGGCAGCATTATCTGATACATAATTCTTGAGCAGCTGCTAATGTGTCAGGCTCCAGTACAGGCCCTAAAGATACAGCAGTGAACAAAAAAAAAACCCCTGCCTTTATAGAATTTATATTCTAATGCTGGGATGCAGGAGAGGGATAGAAAACAAATAGATGTGACAAGTAGTGAAAAGTGCTATGAAGAAAATAATCTGGCAGGTGATGGAGACCAACTGGGTTGCTATTTTTCACAGAAAGATCAGGAAATTCCTTTCTGATAAGAAGATATTAGAACAGACCTCAATGAAGTGAGGAGTGAGCCCTGAGGCTTTCTCAGGGCAGAGTGTTCTGAGCATAAGCAATGGTGAGGGCAAATGCCTGGGGTGGGAACAGGGCAGTGAATAACCCTGGGTTTAGACAAGTGACACACTGGTATGTGAGGATTCGGGAGAGAGAAGAAGTCCTTGAGAAAAGATGCTGAGGCTGTCAAGTCACGGAGGAGGGAGGAAGGGAGCATGGTCATAATAGCAGGGGCTTAGAATAAGGAGTGTAGTTCCTTAGAGGGGCTCGTGTTGCTGCCTTTAGGATGGACCTGACGAAGACAAGAGTGAGACGTGGTGGCATCAATTGTTACAAGGTCTCCTAAGGTTTCTTGGTCTGAGGTTCTTAGTCAGGTGGGTGACACCCACAGGAAGCATTGGAGGCTTGACCACTGTGTTTAGTTTTTGCCATTGGCTTTGTAACTGCTACCATGAAGATCCTGCTCTGCCTTCCTGAACAAGAATAATTGTCACAGGATCAAACTGTCTAGTCCAATTCAGATTTCCTAGTCTTAAAGAAGCCCCTCTGCTTGGTCTAAATGGACCCAGTGTTCCACTGCCCTCAGGAAAGAGGCCGCTAGAGATGCTTGTGCCTCAAAGAACTGTACTGTGAACAGGTATTCAAAACAGAGAATGAATATATTTTCATTCTCTGGGCTTCTCCATTGAGACAATGCTTACGCTTTATCACATTTTCCTAGCAAGATCCACAAGTTTTAGAACTGTAAAGAAAAGATTTGTATTGTCGGCTTCTTATTTGAATGAATTTGAGGCACTATGATCTTTTTACTAGGAAATTACTGTTTATTGCTTATTCCCTGCTGTATCCCAGTGTTGAGATAATAGGGACTCAAACAGAATTTGTTGAATGAATCAATGTCTGTTAGAAGTGACTTTTAAAAATGTTTCCTATATTATGAAATGTGATCATTACTTCCTCTCCTGGGGTCTTTAGACCTCTTTCTCTCTAAGGCTCCTTGGGTTCAGGAGGCCTTAGGCCTTATATGCTTGTGTCTGTCCATTCTTAAAATGTCCTCCTTTAATTCTGACTCCCTCTGGCCACTCCATATCTAGTCCTCATTCTCTTATATTATTCACTCCTGAAGCCACTGAGGTCTTACTTCCACATCTATAATGCCAGATCCCATTAAACTATTTTTTTATGGCTAAAATCAGTTGATGACTTTGGAGCCATGTTTCAATTCGTATATACTACTCTTTTTCTTTAAAGATTTATCTCCTTAACTTTCATGACATATTTCTCTTCTAGTTCCTGTATCTCTCTCTGAAGCATTCTCTTCCTCTGTTCATTGCTTCAGTGTAGGTCTTCCTCAGAGTTTCGTCCTTACCCATTCTTCTCTTCTCTTACTCTGTTCCTATAGAAAGATGCTTGGTCTAAAGGTACATCTGACCTGAACTCCAAACACAGACTCAAACAGCCTCAAGTTTAACAGTCCACAAACTTGGATTTATTATCTTCTCTCATTCCTCCCCTGGAAATGTTATTGTTCTTCTTTTCTTCTCTTTTTTCCTTTTCTTTCTCCTTGTCCATTGCCTTAAAGACCCCTTCCTCTTTTACCATCATATCCAGTCTCCCCCTAGGAGCTGCCAGTTCTGCCTGCTGCCCATGTTTTGAATCTTCCTCCCCTTTATTATTCCCTCTGTATCTACCTTGATTCAGGACCCCTTTAGCTCTAGTCTGTGTTACTTAATCTCCTCTCTTCCGTTCTCTTCATGCCTCTGTTCCAATAAGATGCAAGACGGTTATGTAGGAAAGATCAAGTTGACATCTATTATGTTATTTTTAAAAATTTTCCTACTGATCCATCAGAGACTGTTAAGAGGCAGCAATCCTCCTTCTGACTATACTTAATTTGTGAAGCATATCCTTCTTAGATAAGTGGTGAATTTGAGCAGTATCCAATTTTATAATAATGGATCATTGATCTCGCCAATTCCTTTAAAATAAGGAATTATTATGGTTTGGAGACCTTCTCTGTAGCAGTTTTGGTTCCCTCTCAAAAGCCATTTCCCAATTCTTTGCTAATAGCCCCACTTTCCCACAGCCGTGTCCTTCAGGGGCATCCAGACACATTTCCAAGGCCAAAGCATGAAGCTATGATCATACTGATACCAGGTCAAACTTGGTGGTCTTGTTTTTACTTTCAAATGGTTGGTGTGGGCAAAGGCATGTGTAAAAATCCTGAGACGTTGGTGGAAATCTGCTGGAATTACTGGGAATTGTCTTCCTAGCTGGTATGAGACACACAAAATAGGGAAAACATGGCTCCTCTTTTCCTGCTGCACGTGGTCGTGAGGACATAGTTCCTAGAGTTGCTGCAGCCACCTGGTAAGCATAAGAAGAGCTAGTGGGAGAAAAGGCCCATTTGCTGAAGGTGACAGTGTGGCAGAATGTCAAGAACTTGGGTCTTGGAGAACATTTTTTAGTGGCATGACTTCTGAAAATCTGAGAGAGAGAAAAACCATTCCAGTGTGAGAGAAACCATTTCCTTCCTATTAATAAAGTGCATTGAGGATTTCTATTTCTTGAGGTGAAACTCATCCTAACTGATATCCCAAGACATTTTGCTATGGTGGTATGTGCTCGGTGACTGAAGATCTCACTTCTTGTTATAGAAGTCTTGTCTCCAGAACTATTTTTTCTCAATTTGTTGTTTTTTTTAAATTAAAATCATATAAGGGCTAAAAGTAAATTTAGCAATCTTCCAGTCCAACTTCTGTCAACCTCAATTCCATTTCTGGAGCTGGTGAGGCATAAAACATAACTACATCAATACTAATAGCTCACCTTCTTTATTCTTACACATAAAAAACTAGAGACCAAAGAGATTAATGACTTCTAATGATCTCACCACAGTAACAAACATGGGATCAGAACCCAGGTTTCTTCTTTATTCTCTATGTTGTGTCTGCTTGGTTTCATCCATACTTTTATATATTGAGTCATCCTGTGATTAATCCTGCTTTCAATAGGAAGTTTCACTTGTTCAGTCACCCAGTTTCCGTGCTTTCTTATATGCCTGCAGATGGCCACTGTCAGTCTCTATGTCTCCTCAAATACTTATGTATAAATGTATTTGACCCCACACAAAGCCCTTTGGAGTTTTGAAAAGTGACAGCTGAGTCACTCTGAGTGAAGGTCAAGTATTGACACCTCAGAGTTCAAGAAGATTGATGGATTTACTTTTGGTTAGTGTCTACTGGTAAGTGACTAGCCAATCCAGGACATTATCCAAATAATTTAAGCCAAAGAAATGCGCTTGGCTTTCATGTTTTTGATTTTGGAGGTCTGGGGTTTTGTTTTTGTCTCTAGTATCATGTGTTAGTGTAGTCCTGAATCCAGCAGTCTGCTGGAACCTGCCTGGAAGATCCCTTGCTGAGGTCTTTCAAAAATGAATAGAACAAAATTTGTCCGATGACATGAACCAAGGTTGAGCTGATATATGGCAAAGGAAGCAGGGTCCAACAGTGTGATTCTCTGAGCTCCAGACATAACTCTTGGGGTTGGGCTTTTCAGCTTCAGTCCTATTGTCCACTGGTTCAAGTTTCATTGAGGTCCCAGCCAGCCCTTGTAAGCAGCTGCTGCATTCAGAAAGCAAAGAAGTCTTGCTTCTGACCTCCTCTGATCTTTCCCTCTGATGTGCTGACTAAATGCTCCAACTAAAAACCCACATAACATTCCATCATTACCTCATTTGCCTAGGGCTTGGTTTTTTGAGAAGGGAGTGGAATGAAAAATGTTATGGGGACAATGTTGGGGTGAGTAATTAAATTGTACACATACTTAACATTGAGATCCTGGAGCAACCTAATTTAAGCTTTCATTTGTTCGAATGGGTAATGTGTTCGTTAAGTTTCAAGAGGTACTTTGAATTTCACTGGAGGTTCAATTTCCTTGTCTAGAGATGTCTACATTGAATACCAGCTTGCTCATTGTTGTGACAGCTTGATAACCAAAACTAATGTGTGGAGGACTCAAGGGGGAGTTGGGGTACAAAATAGTGGTTCTGTCCTCTGAGATGTTGCCAACTTTAGAGTGTTTCTAGCCTAGAATAGCAATTTTCTTCCACAAAAGAATCATTTAATAGTTTGTAATTGAACATAATACCATACGTTCTTGGGTCAAAGCAGAACTTAGTAATTTGAATTGACTTTGGTGCGAGGTAAACTTTGAATTTTATTGTTAATAGTGTTTCTCTTTCTTTCCTAGTCACATGGCAAGGACAGAGGTGGGCAAGAAGGTGTTGCATTTTAGTATTTCTTTTCTATTCTCTGCAATGAAAGTTGCTATTATTTAGTTTGTATCCATAAATGACAGATTTGTCTTTAAGAATTAAATCTTAAGGTTTGTCTTTAAGAATTAAACCTTACAGTTATTTTCTTCCTTTCCTGTGCACAACACATTGCTGATCTTTACAGTTACACTAATACTTGTTTGGAGAAATAGAAACTATAATTTTAAGGTGTTTTTGCTTTGTTTTTAGTTTAAATAGGTTTTACTTTTGCAGATTCTGATACCAAGAGATATAGTGGTGGGGAGGTTCAGCTTTTATCAAGTCTAAATCTTGTCCTGCTCTGGTTAAACACTGTCTTTAAGGAAGAATGATGGGAAATGCTGGTGGGTTGAGAGGAAAGAATAAGAACTATTGAGGTGCGATATTCATGACTGGAGTCTAAGGGGAGAGGGTGGGTTGAGATGCCTACTGAATACTGTTAAATATAAGAACCCCTACCCCTGAGATGTTACCAGGCATGTCAAGGCATTCTAACATCTTAAATAAGCCAGGCCAGGCTCAACATGTACCTGATCATTTCTTCTCCAAGGAGAAAATTCAAGTCCTATCTTTTTAATCAGCTGAGCATCCTACTGGGTGCAGTTCTCCTCACTATTCGCACTGTTCCTATGGTTACAAGTCATTAGTTCTTTTAGGGAACTAGATGCTGTCTGATTCGTTACTACATATGTGGTTATTGTTTCCTCCCTTCCTTCCTCTTTCCCTTCCCTTTCCTTCCCCTCCTCCCTCCCTCCTTCCCTCCCTCCCTCCCTCCCTCCTTTCTTCCTTCTTTCCTTCCTCCCTTCCTCCCTTCCTCCCTTCCTTCCTTCCTTCCTTCCTTCCTTTCCTCTCCTCATTTGTTCATTCACTCATTCATAATGACTCTTTTCTATTTGCAAGACATTGGGTAATGTGCCACCAGGCATAAATAAGAAGCAAAAGATGCCCATAGTCTACCAAGAAAGATCACATTTGTATTCATATAATTATAATGCAATGTAGAAAGTGATACAGGCCATGAGAGTGATGTGAGGGCCACCAGGAACTGAGAAGATGGAGAAGTCTCTTCTAGTGAGAAAAATCAGGAAACTCTTCATATCTTTATTTAGAAGTCTAAAAGTTTTATGGTGAAGAAAAAAAATTGATTTAAATAAGAAATATATCAGGGGCTGGAATTTAGTATGCTGATAGCCTGAGATAATTTGTTCTCCTCTTCCTATTTGAATTCATAAGGGGATTTTTTTTTCTTTTCTTTTGCGGTACGCGGGCCTCTCACTGTTGTGGCCTCTCCCGTTGTGGAGCACAGGCTCCGGACGCGCAGGCTCAGTGGCCATGGCTCACGGGCCTAGCCGCTCCGCGGCATGTGGGATCTTCCCGGACCGGGGCACGAACCCGTGTCCCCTGCATTGGCAGGCGGACTCTCAACCACTGTGCCACCAGGGAAGCCCCATAAGGGGATTTTTTTATGTTTTATTCTCTTAATCAGACCAAAGCATCTTGATTGCAATTAATCTATATGAACAAAGATCTGTTTTACTACCCTTTTCTCTCCCATAAATATTTCCATGATATCTGTGAAATCAATTCCAGAATTCTAGTAGAGAAACACTTTATAAGAATTTTTTTTTATAAGCATTGGACTTTCTCCTAATTTTTTTTTATAAGCATTGGACTTTCTCCTAATTAGAACAGAACAAAGATTCTTGGAGGTACAGGGGTCTTCAGAGCCTATTATCTAGGTTAACTTACTGCCCCCACTTCATAGGTGAAGAAACTCGGGCCCAGAGAAGCAAAGTAACCTGTGTCTCTTGTAAATGACCGAGTTAGAAATGGAGCATGGATTAGAACCAAGGTTCCTTTTTTGTCTTCTCATGTTACCACATTTCCTCTCTTTTTTATAAGCGTATGGAATGTGGATCAAGTCAGAATGGGTAATGTATATGAAGTAGAACTGGGAGAAAGGTAGCAACAGGAAGATCAATTAGAATTTCTATTACTACAGAAAGGGTAGACAGTTTTTGTAGAAATAGCTTCTTTCTCATCTCTCTTCCTTTGCTTATGCTCATCCTTCCACATTGTGGCCACAACTTGGGAAATGACGGTTACTCCTAACATCTAAATGATACCCAAGTAGACAAACTTGCTTCTCAGTATCGTTGGGCGAGCCCCACACTCATACTTCTCATTTTACTCAAGGTCTAAGGGTGGATTTTGTTTTACCTCTACTTATTCCATCTTCAATGCTCTTCCTTTTTTTATGTAGGTCAGTGTTTCTAATCTATATTTTTTCCTTCTCTCTAAAGAACTTCTTTCAACATTTATTGCAAGGCAGGTTTATTGGCAACAAATTCAATTTTTATTTGTTTGAGCAAGTCTTTATTTCTCCTTCACTTTTGAAGGATAATTTCACAGGGTTCAGAATTCTAGGTTGGTTTGTTCTTTGAAAATTTTAATTATTTCACTCCACTCTCTTCTCGTATGCATGATTTCTGAGAAGCCGAATGTAATTCTTACCTTTGTTCCTCTATGAGTAAGTAAGGTGTTTTTTCCTCTTGTTTCTTTCAGGAATGTTTCTTTAGCTTTGATTTTCTGTAATTTGAAAATGATATACCTTGGTTTCATTTTTGGGGAGGCATTTATCCTGCTTGATGTTCTCTGAGCTTCCTGGATCTTGGATTTGGTGTTTCACATTAATTTTGGAAAATTCTCCGGCATTAGTGTTTAAAATATTTCTCTGTTCCTTTCTTTCTTCTCCTTCTGGTATTCCCATTATGTGTATGTCACGCCTTTTGCCGTTGTTCCACGATCCTTGGATATAATATTCTGGTTTGTTTTTTGTTTGTCTTTAAGGATCCTATTGCTATATTCTCTAGCTCAGAGATTCTTTCCTCAATTATGTCCAGTCTACTAATAAGCCTAAAGGTAGTCTTCATTTCTGTTACAGTGTATTTGATCTCTAGCATTTCTTTTTGGTTCGTTCTTAGGATTTCCATCTCTCTGCTCACATTACCCATCTCTTCTTACATGCTGTCTCCTTTGTCCATTAGATCCCTTACACTGTTGTTTTAAATTCCTGGTCTGGTAATTCCAACATCACTGTTGTGTCCGGTTCTGACGCTTGCTTTGTCTCTTCAAATGGTGTTTTTGACTTTTGGTATGCCTTGTAATTTTTTTTTTGATAGCCAGACATGATGTAACAGGTAAAATAAATGCTGTAATAGGCTTTTAGTAATATGGTGGTACGGTGTGGGGGATGAGGAAATGTTCTAAAGTCCTATAATTGTCTCAGTCTTTCAGTGAACTTCAAAAGTGTTTTTCAATTATTTTTCTCCTCCCTTAAGGGGGACAAGATGGCTAGAGGGGGTTGAAGTTGGGTATTTCCTTTCCCCAGGTCATTAGGCTCTGATAAGACCCCAGCAGGTTAGGCTCTGGTTAACTAGTTTCCCCTGAGGTCAGGCCTTGTTAAGAAGAACAGAGTGCTGTGACATATTTCAAAATAGTCCCTTTTCTCCTACCCCTGCCTGAAGGCTGAGGAGGTCTTTTTCTTTGGTATTTACATGAGAACCTGGTCAAGCTCCTGCAGGTAAATCGTACAATATTGTGTGCCTCCCACCCCCATGACCAGATTCCCCTGAAGTTTTTAATTCTCAGAGTTGTCCTCACTGAGCCTCCAACAATTCATCAATTACAGTTCAGGTTTTCCTACCCTGGCACCTGTTCCCATGGGAGTTTCTGCTCATGAGCCTCTGCTCTGATAAGCCATGACTCTATTTGCCTGTCTCTCTCTCCAGTCTTGGGGCAGTGTTTTGCCTGGTGTCCTCTCCACTCGTAGGTATTTGAGAAGAGCTGTTGATTTTACAGTTTGCTTAGCTTTCTATTTGTTGTTAGGATGGAGTGGTGACTTCCAAGCTCCTGAGATCCAGAAACAGAAACATAAAAAGTCTTAAGTATGGGTTTTGAAAGTTTCTTCTTTATGGTTTACTTCACTAAGCTCATAGTAGTTAGACCCCAAAGAGGCACAATCAATCCTCCCTACCCATATATAAATAAATGTGTGTATGTATGTTGTGTATGTGTTTTTAATTAGAAATTCCGAGGGCATACTTGTTTCATTCCACACCAAATTTACTGAGCAGCTATGCTTCAAAAATAACAGCATTATTCAGAAGTGTATTTGCATTTACCAACACACATTGAATTAATGATTATGCTATGGCTTGGTGATACAGCTGTAAAAAACCTAGGCAGAACAAAGAATGGGGATGAAGCTTGGAATATATATTTTTGTGTAAAAAATAATTTTTGTTTCTTTTGGTCTGAGAAGTCTCTGATACTGCGGCTTTGAGAATGCTTACAGTACTTTAGTCCACTCTCATGATACTTAAAGAAGGCTTGGCCTGAGGAAAGTATTCAGCATTTAGCTCAGGAAATTTAGTAAAATGTGGTAAATTCATTCTGGAACTCAAACTGCACCAACTGAGTATAATGAATGCATTGGCACTGTTAGTAGGCACCATGGTAATTTTGCTAACTACAAAGAAACAAAGTCTTCCTCAAGGATACAGACATCTATGTATATTGGTGAGAAAATATCGAACCAAGCTCTGACTTTTGGAAAACATAAGTAAGCTGCAGGGGTTCTCAGCACTTAGTAAGTTCTTTTCTTACTATTTATTGACTAAATCTTCTCTTTACTGGACTGTTTGGCCTTTTATTGCTTACAGCCAGCAACCTGGGCTTCAGCCCAAATTGTCCACTCCAATCAGTCATTTCTAAAGCCTCTCAAGATCCTGACCCTTTTCTTTGGTCTGTGGTCTGTGGTGACTGCTTAGGGCTAACTTGTTCCATTTATTGAATTTTTTTTACCCCTCCTAGTCACCAGCTTAGCCTGTATACTATTTCTAGCCTCACCTATTAACCCCCATCTTGGTTTACTCAACATATTACTCTTCCAGAGACATCTCTGCTATGCCCCTGACTTAGAACACTGTTACATCTCTCTGACCAAGCCCTATCTCTTCCTTCATTTGTGAGTTTCTTGAGAGCCTACTTCCTCCACAAAGTTTCTTTTTTCTTTTTTCATTTGTGTCTTCCTCTATTTGCTCCTGAGCACATGATACCTGCCCATAAAATAAACTGAAAACTCCATTTAGCTTTTTATCTTCCTAGCTGATTGTCACTATAGCTCTTTCGCTATATTTTTATGTTTTTACTTATGGTAAAATGGGTAGGTACAAGTTTTAATATTTCAAAGTTTTCATTTATTTGGAGAGGTAGAGGAGACTGCATTATTTGAAAAGCAGTTGGCCTGAATCATGATACGTAGTATACACAGGAAAGACCTCTGTCTCGTACAAAATACCTTAAAGAATAAGGCCATTCTCAGAAGGGTACATGTGATTCTAAGGCCAAAACTCACTCTCATAATAATTAGTGACCCTGTTTGTAGCCAAACTCTCAACCAAATGAGCAAATACAATCCATATTTTAGTGTATACTGGATTATAACATTTTCTCCCTACAATTTGTAAATAACTTGACCAGTGCAGCAATACCTATAAGGTGTTAAAATTTTTTCCATGTTGTAACTGTTTTTAACAATCTTGAGATAAGAAAAAATTTTAGAAGGCAGAACCTATCATTTAAAATATTGATAAATTTTACTAACGTGAAGTTTAACTTGGTACGAACTTTCCCAGTGAGATATTCCATGAAGGCAAAATCTTGACAGAGTTAACAAAAACTAGAATTCTCATTAGGCCATTCCCTTTTATATTCAGGCTTATATCACCATTATCAAAAGTGTTTACAGTAAAAATTATACACTCTTATTCAAGGGAAAGTTTGACACATGGGATTTTCCTTGTTCTTGAACCATACTGAGCACAGGGAAGGCCATATGCTTATCACTGGAGGTGGGAAACAGACAAGGATAAAGGGTAACCCCACCATCCAGGTGTCCATGGATCATATCTTTGCCTCTAGCTTTCCAGATGTCCAGAAACCCCATATCCCCAGGGTATTCTAACTCTGATTTGATTTGATTTTCTATAAAATGTTATAAGATTTATGACCTCAAATGTAGATTTTTTTTCCCATCATGGCTTTTTGTTTTCCTTCAGTATTTTCTATTTTTTATTCTTTTCTCAATATTTATCTTTCCTCCTTTCCTTCTTTTCTTCTTTCCTTCCTTCCCTCCTCTTTCTTCCTTCTTTCTTTTTTCCTTCCTTGATTACAGAGGTTGAGTCAATCAGATATTTCAGGTCATTACTCATGACCTTGACTGGTCCCTGAACATCCTCCCGTATTTATTTTCCATTCTCATTTGCCACTTCTACTCTATAGGCATCATCTTTCAGTGTTTTATGTATATCCTTTATTTGTGTAAATTATTGCAAAATAAATGCTGTTATTTTTGTGCATGTGTGAGGGCTTATAGCCCTCAATCCTCAATCTGTTTTATTTTTTTCATGCCCTTTTGGCCATTTATGACACATCCATTTTACTATCTATGTCCATCTAGCTTGTTGCTTCTAATTGCTGCACAGTACTTCTGTAGAATGCCTTCACATAGTTTATTTATCCATTTCCCTCATACAAATATCTAAATTTCCTCCAAGTCCCCAATTCCACAAATAATGCTAAATAAACCTTTTTATGCAATTGTCACAAATCAGAGCAAATGTTTACTAGGAGTCACAATACATGTAGAAGGACCTCTGTCTTAATACCAAGTGTCTTAAGTAACAAGTCCTTGGTTAAACCCCGTTCTCAGAAAAAAACAAGGATTCCAAGGTCAAAATTTATTCTGTAAGTCTATATTCCCTGTAGATTGTGGCCACTGAAGTCTCTACTCAGTCAGTTAATGATTGAATAGAGATTTCTTAAATGCCTTGAATCAATAAGTCTTTTAGTCTTTGTTGAAGATTTTGCATGTGTGTGTTGGACCATGCATTTAACACTAAGGCAGCTTGCAAGTCTACCTTAACCTTTACTTTCTGCTTGTGCAGGGTCTCAAGGTCCACCAGAAGAAAGAGCTTAGCACCCTATCAGGTCTTTCCTGGTCATATGCATAGCCCTGAACATTTGTGTGGTCTTGTAGATCTCCAGAAATACGTCAGAGCTTCTCAAAGTCAACTGTGGATATCTCATTACTCAGATCTTCCTTTCAAATGTTTTGGGATCAGGTTCTTGTTTGTTCAACTAGTATCATGGCTTTAGGCAGCTGCGTTTTTAAACAATTGCCATATATTGTTTTTGACAAACACCCTAGGGATGCGGCTTTTTCTGCGGAGTAAACTTCAAGTCACGTCAAATAATGACAACGTTCTGAAAATTTATTTAAAATTTTTTTTCTGGGAAGCCATGAGATAAACCAAATAGCAACAGTGCCCTGGTGATGGGACTTGAGGAGTGTCAAGGCCCCTTAATCTCCCTGTGATGGCAGCCTGACTGCAGGTTTTACAGCTACTGCAGATGCAATACTACTGGTTTTCAAGGTTACATGGAACTTACAAGAGAGGGATGGGAGTAGGCCAAGTTAATATGCCCTAACTTCACTGCCATTCTTAGTGAAGTTTTGCAGTTTTTCTTGAACAAATTGCTCCTCACATTATTGCGAGCCTTTGGTTAATTTGCAGAGTTCCTAAAAAGTTGATTTTGAAAAATTTGCATGTGTTTTTATTGATTTTTATGGAAGAGCAGACTTATGGAGGTCCTCATTCTACCATTCCAGAAGTGCCAGTGCTTGCATTTTTTAAAAAGTCTTAATTATAAATCACTTTTTAAGACTTCTGTGGCTTCATCAAGTCCATGTTTCTTATATATTAGGAATTACAGATCCAAATTTCTACAGGGATCAGGTGGGTGCCACAGATGAGAGAATGAGCTTGTGATAATAATATAGGGAGTGATGGTGGGTACCATAAGCCCACCTTAAGGAGTGGCTCCTTCTCAGGTCCAGCCCATTGGTCTGCACTTGGAAATAGGAACCAAATATTGCCAGGTTTTCCAGTTTACTGAAATAAGCAAGAAATTCAGATTTAAAAAGGAAATGTCTTTACATATATTACATATGTTATTTCATGAAGCCTAATGGCACACTTCTGTGGATCAGATTCTACAATCAGGTCACAGACTTGTGTCCCTTATTAATGATTAATGATGGTATGAGCTAGGCATTGTCTTCATTTTTTTTTTCCTTAGAGAAAGTTATATTAAGCCAAATGCTTTTCTTCATGGTAATTGTCCTCTATCTGTTATGTGGGGGGAACTTTTTATGAGCCCCATATTAGGAATTTTGTTTTTAATTCATTTTTCAGAAGGGGAGGTCTATCCTTCTGGAGTTTTTTGACAGGAAGCATGGGTTGCTTCTGGATAACTTCCTCTTTCTACCCCTACCTATAGGTCTCTCAATATGGTCTGATTATGTAGACCTGGGCAAGATTTTGTGTGTCTTCATCAACTTAGTAGTTACATAATACAATTCTGGAAAGGTCAGCAATTGAAAGATGATGATTTGATTCTTATGGGATCTTGCATGTGAGTTTTTGGGTAATTCTTTGCCATTAGCAGCCAAAGCGCTCTCTCTTGAAATATTCAGTGTTCAACTACAAGCATAACGAAGGACCACACTCCTAGAAAGAAAAGTAGAGTTGGCAGGGAAGATCAACTTTCTTTGTTTCAAGCAGGAACTCATTTAAACTATCTCAGACCTGACAGAGATGTTTTTTCACCCACTTATTCTAGGAAATGGTAAGTATTGTGCTTTGCTTACCTAACTCTAAACTGTAGCAGCTTGCCCTGAAACCTTGTGAGTATTCAGTAAAGAAAAACAGTTGATTTTCATTCTAGGCAAACTAATATAAGGTTATCTTCTATCCTACCTCGCCCAGGCTATGGAATCCCCCTGTGAATTAATCTTTTTTTTTTAATTAATTGTGTTGTTCCTTCCTGTGGTCATTGCCATTGCTCTCTGTCAAGCCTTCTCTCATGCTCTAATGAGGCATTGTAAAAGAAGAATTACTCTCAGTTCTCTTCCCCATCAGAGATGTATGCTTTTTTTTTTCTCTAGAATCCATAGCTTTAAAGCTAAAGTGATACTTCTTTGTGGCTTTCCCAGTAATAAACCATAAGAACTTATCTTGCCATGAGGGTCAAATATAGCTGGGCAGCTTGAGGTGATGTGTACCCCATCTGAAAGAGTAGACAGAAATTCTCTTTCCAACTTAGTTGTCTTCTCCTACTCCTCACTGGCAAAGATCAAACTACTGCTGATCTTTGGCAAACGTAGGCTGGATGTTAAAACCTGTCAATTTTGAAATGGGTAGAAAAAGAGAAAATGAAGTGGTTGAGGAACAAAAGAGTTTGAGAAGGAAAAGTCTAATAAAATTAATTTGTGAACAGGATAACTAGAGGTTGGATAAAATATCTGCTTTTCTGGATGTGGGAGGAGTCAGAAAATATGACTTCTAGAATTATCAGTTGGATATATGAAGTGTAACTCGAAGAGACAGACTGCCAAAGAAATATCCTATTCTCCCAAATAGGCACCTTTTTCTATGAGAAATGAAACTCAATGTGTCAAGAGGTTAAGAAGACACACCACAGACAGGGAGAAAATATTTGCAAAAGACATATCTGATAAGACTTTTATCCAAAATATACAAAGAATTCTTAAAATTCAACACTAAGAAGGTGAACCCAGTTAAAAAATGGGCAGAAGTCCTGAATAGACACCTTACAAAGAAGATATATAATGGACAAATAAGCATGAGAAAATATGTTCAACATCCTATGTATTTAGGGAATTGCAAATTAACAATGAGATACCCCTACATATCTATTTAGAATGGCCAAAATTCAAAAACACTGACAACACCAAATGCTGGTATAGATGTGGAGCAACAGGAACTCTCATAGTTTGCTGGTTGGAATGCAAAATGGTACAGCCCCTTTAGAAGACAGTTTGTCTGTTTCTTAAAAAAATTAAACATACTCTTTCTATGGGATCTAGCAGTCACACTCCTTGATATTTACCCAATGAAGTTGAAAACTTATGTCCACACAAAAACGTGCAAACCAATGTTTGTAACCGCTTTATTCATAATTGCCAAAAGCTGGAAGCAACCTAGATATCCTTCAGTTAGTGAATGGTTAAATAAACTGTGATACATGTAGACAATGGGATATTATTCAGTGCTAAAAGGAAATGAGCTGTCAAGATATGAAAAGACATGGAGAAACATTAAATGCATCCTAGTAAGACAAAGAAGCCAATCTGAAAAGGCTACATACCATATGAGTCCAACTATATGACATTGTGAAAAAGGCAAAATTATGGAGGCTGTAAAAAGATCAATGTTTACAGGGAATGGGGGAGGGGAGTGATGAATAGTGGAGCACAGGATTTTTAAGGCAGTGAAACTGTTCTGTATGACATTATTGTGGATACATGTCATTATACATTTGTCCAAGCCCAAAGAATATACAGTATGAAGACTGAACCTAATGTAAACCATGGGCTGTGGGTGATAATGATGTGTCAATGTAGATTCATCAATTATAAAAAAAAAGTACCACTCTGATGTGGTGTGTTGATAAGGGGGGAGGCTATGCATATGTGAAGGCAGGGGTATATGGGAACTTTCTGTACTTCCCACTCAATTTTTCTGTGAACCTAAAAGTGATATAAAAAATAAAGTCTGTTTTAAAAGCCCCTCAATATGAACCATGGGGTTATATTGTTATGTTTGGTTCAAAAAATGGGAAAAGCAATTACTGGGATTGCAGCAAATCATCCTGAACTTTGTTTGCATATTTAGCCCAAGTAGCTTTGTGTTAAGACTTAATGAAAACTAAAATAGTAAACATAGTTGATCAGATGGGCAAGATATATGATGAGAACCTTCTGAGTGGGAAATACTAAGTTCTCCCATGTGGTATTTGAAAATGTTTCTCTTCTCTTCTTTCCACCTTTAAATGTGAGTACATTCATCATTCTGGTTTATTTATTCACATTTTCCACCATGTATTTTTTATAAAGGTGATGTTGCCAAAAACAAAAGCATTAATCTATTGGTAGCCTGATGTGGGACAATTAATTAAAGCTTTTAAGTTAGAATCAGTTTCTCAAAACTCCACACTCAGAGATGGGCTCTTTATTTCCCTGCTGTTTCCAAGGCTGGAATCTGCCCATTTAAAAGAAAAGGAAAGGAAAGGAAAAAACACCTGTGTCCCTCTTCTGGTTATAATTTGTTGGTGTGACATAGAGGAGTAGCAATTCTAGATGAGATTATGGAAACTCACTCTATGAATGCCTCATTTTGCTCTTTTGGTTGATCACAAGCCTGCTAGTAAATTTTTTTATATGTAACTTTTTAAAAATAATCGAGCCCTCAGTAAATGTAGGTGTCTTTCTAAAAAATTTTATTTATTTATTTATTTATTTATTTATTTATTTACGTTGGCCGTGCTGCGCGGCTTGTGGGATCTTAGTTCCCCGACCAGGGATTGAAGCTGTACCCCTTGCAGTGGAAGTGGGGAGTCTTAACCACTGGACCACCAGGGAAGTCCCTATATATAACTTTTTAATATATAGTTTATTACTGAAGTTAGAATTCTCCCAGAGTGTTCTCTTCTGTCCCCCAGATGAAATGCACTTGCTGCTCCTCTCAGACTTATTCTACCTGCCACTCTAGTTATCCTGAGGTATGTTCCTGGTACATTCAGAGTTAGCCAGACTCTCACAAAAAATTGGATCCACTCCAGCATGGAGATACCCAGGAAAGGATTTAGAGTCCTGGAAGTAGTTTTTCCTCCAGCATAAAGGAGATATTTACAACAAGCTTGGGAAAGTTCTGGCCACTAGGGCTTTACAGATTATACACAGACTGGGAAGGGAGCATCCTTTTCATGATGGCTCTAGACTAGATCACTCTTGGATGATTCAAAACAAGATATTTAAAGACATCTTTAGGGCTTCCTCGGTGGTGCAGTGGTTGAGAGTCCGCTTGCCGATGCAGGGGACACGGGTTCATGCCCCGGTCCGGGAAGATCCCACATGCCGCGGAGCGGCTGGGCCCGTGAGCCATGGCCGCTGAGCCTGCGCGTCCGGAGCTTGTGCTCCGCAATGGGAGAGGCCACAACAGTGAGAGGCCCGCGTACCGCAAAAAAAATAAAAAATAAAAAAATAAAGACAAATTTATAAACCTTAAGTTCTAGATAGGAATTTGTATTTAGGTAAAACTTTTTGTTCAGTCATAGTTGAGGCCTTGGTTGTGTTTGTCTCTCCCATGGCACTTTTTTTCCACTTCCCTGTGAAGAGTTAAGAGCACAAGTCCACAGTGGTTACCATTCAGGTACTGCTGCTCTCATAAGAGTTTGGCGGCCTAATTCCTGGCACAGCACATGATTTTACAATTAGTAAAATTATGGCCAAAATCTGCTTATCAAAATAACTCTACAGAAAATCTTGGGGCAATGGTGTCCTCAATATGTCGAGTGTCTTTGTACAATTATAGTTCGATATATATAATTGCTGATGATCACCAATGGAATGAATGAGTGCTTAGAAAAATATAAGATGTGTTTAGTTGATGAAAGGAAAATGTGGCTAAATTCTTACTAGTCATCAAGTATAGTAGGCCTCACATTTTCCCAGCAACTCAATCTTTCACTACTATTTAAAACTCCTGTAAAAATAATAAGGATTATCAATAAATTGGTAAAATATTTTAAAAAGTTAAAAATAGTATTATCCAGTGAACTGACAGAGGGAGGTGAGATTATATGGGGAGGAAGACATATTCCTGTTAGTGTCTCATTCTGTGACTAAACTAGCCTCTTTTTTAGTATTTTATTTCCAGCACCTGTAAAACTGATACAAATAATTCTGTCTTGTACCTTCTCACCAAATCATCCTACATGTTTTTTATCCAACACTTTGAGTACCTCTAAGAGCAGTGATATAGAAACATAGCCCTATCTCCTTCCTCAAGCCTCATCATGTTTTTCTTCCTGGTTCCTGGTAAGATTCTTGCCCACAGTGACTGAAATCCAGTGCAGCGCCCATACACGTTCTGCTCAAATGTATTTGCTGTTGATAATCATATCAACAAGTGGGTTGAGTCCACCCAAAACAAGTGCTCCCCTTTCTTCTTCTGGTGATATATAAGCTGCTAAATAAAAGAAATAAATGATTTTATGTTAGGGTTGGAACGATATTTTAAGAAATGTTCCTAAGTGGAAAAGCATAAGAAAAATGAGAAAACCCTTTTTTTTTTCGGTACGTGGGCCTCTCACTGTTGTGGCCTCTCCCGTTGAGGAGCACAGGCTCCGGACGCGCAGGCCCAGCGTCCATGGCTCACGGGCCCAGCCGCTCCGTGGCATGCGGGTTCCTCCCGGACCAGGGCACGAACCCACATCCCCTGCATCAGCAGGTGGACTCCCAACCACTGCGCCACCAGGGAAGCCCACCCTTCTTTATTTTTCCCCAGTCTCTGAGCTGTGAACAGAGGCTTGATGCTCTAAAACTGTTTGACTTGGATCATGCTGGGGAAAAAAATTGTACATTTCTTGTTAAGCAATGCTCTTGTTCACGTCCTCCTTGCTTTCACAGAATATCTCTTTAAACAAATGAATTTCCTCATTCTCAGCCCACTTTTAAAAGTAGAGGTCACTTGTGTTATACTGAGGCATGGTTACAATTTCTTCTCTGCAGAGGCACAAAGTTCTTATTCTGCAAACTTCTGCCTTCCCCTTCTCTCCTCCCAGCTACCCAGTCATTCCCAAAGAGGATAGTATTAATATGGTAGATCTGGGGAATCTTCATGGAGTAGCTCCCCCAAAGTTGAGACTTCTCATAGAAGAGAAGGAGAAAAAGAGAATGTTTGGGGCTTGCTCTTTATATCGAAGTAAGTCACTTTCTCATGATAAGATGGCACATCCCTGCCACTCTCTAACCTAAAGACCTTCTTCAAGGACCCTGTGCTACTCTGGCCCAGATCCATCAAAGACCCACCATTTTTTCATATTTAGATAAAAGTGTGTTAAAATTGAAAAAGTTGGCCCAACTCAATTGTCATCTCTTCAAGAAAGCATTTCCCAGGCTTTTAGACTGGACCCTCCTAGCCCCTGGTATATATCTCTGACTTAGACACTCACCATTGTATTGAAATTGTCTTATGGTATATCTGTTATCTTATGTATCTCTGTACCCTCAATTCCTGGGATATTGTATACTTTGGACACTGTACAACTCCAGGGTAACCATTCATATTTGTAGTCATCTTAGATCTGTGTATTTCTTATAACAGCTTTCAGGTGGATGGCAGTAAAGCATCTTGGGAAAGGGGTGACACTTTGTGTTTCTTTAAATGGCGGCATTTGGACTTGTGACAGAGCTCATCTTTTTCATTGCTTTATCCTTGTAGTACAGAAATGGACAAGGTAATATGAAATTTAAACAACATGTTTGTGGGATAAACAGGTGAATGAATGTATTATGCTCTCAATAAGCACTTTTCAAACCAAATTAAGGTATCCAGTATTTTGCTGCATTCCAAATCTATGTTCTCTTTCCAAATACTTTTTCTCAGTGGCTATATGTGTACATAAACAGTTATAATTTCCTGCACTTCTGAGTGTGCCTAAATGGAGTTGTACCTTTTCAAACTTTGGCTCTTTTTCACAATGTTCATTTATCACTTCCCAGACCAGTCACCCATCCATAATAAAAGGCCCTAAGTTGAACTGGCTCTGGCATTGTTAAAAAACGAATCCAGTTTGGACTTGAGTTTCCCTCTTGAAATGCTGGTTTGTTAGGAGAGCATCATTTAAGGTCCCCTTAGATCCATTAAAGCTAGTGATATTTTAATTAGCTTCACTCAACAGGATTGATTAGAAGTCAACGAGAGCAGCTTTAGTGTAGTGGCAGCACACTTGGCTGTTTTTCCAAACTGTGTTATGAACTTAGTGAGTATAAACTTACATTTGTTCAATAGTTTTGTCACCCTTATGGTAAACCTGTAAATTTGTGGCATTTAATAAATAACACATGTATAAAAAGTACATAGTAAATATTAAATAGGCATGAATATATGATTACTAGAAAATAAACTTTCCTAATTATACAAAATTATTTTTTAATAGCAAGGAAAAGAGGTAAAAGACATCCCTAAAAACAATTAGGCCTTTTCTTGCTACTGGAAAGGACATTATTTTTAATGTCAGATTTTTTCATTAAAAAAATATATGGTTATTATATAACTAAAATAATATAAAAATGTATGAAGAATTAAATTATTTTCTCTCCTTTGTCTTCCCTATGATAACCTAGTATGTACCTTTACCATTATTCTTACTCATTGAAAATAAATCCAGGCACAATGTTTTTTATAAAAATGAGAGCCAACTGTACATGTTTTTCTACTCTTTGCATTTTTCATTTATCCATGTATAATAGAGAGCCCTCAGGAGAGTGGATAGAGATCTAACTTGTTGTTATTCCATGCCTGCATTATGTGTTCTAGGATGGATATAACATAATTTATGCAACTGTTTTCTTAGTATTGGATATTCAGATTGTTTCCCACTATGAGCAGTGATTCAATAAATATCCTTTGTCTTTATACATTGGCACTTTTTCTTCCCCCTCTAAGAATTTCTAAAGTGGAATGTCTGGGTCAAAAAATGTATATTTAAAAATGTTACATTTTAAAAGTATTTAAACATTTAAAAATATTCTTCTGAAATAATTACAAAATTATAAAATTTAAAATATTCTGCTGAAAGGTTATAATAGCAGGCAGTTTTCAGACTAATTCCTTTTTTTTTTTTTGACTTAACACAAATTTATTATTTTACAGTTCTGTAGTTCAGAAGGTCATTGCCAGTGGCTTAAAATCAAGGTATCAGTAGAGCTGCATTCTCCTTTCTTAAATTCTTCAAATAAGTCTAGGTTACTTGAAGAGATCACCATTTAAAAAAGTTGTTTTTCAAAGCAACATGATATATAAACCTAACTTCCATGATACTGTTCTCTGAAATCTATTTTTAGTGTTGTTTTTTTAAAATAAGCAACTGACCTATCTAGAAATGTAGAAAATTGAGTTCTATAATCATTTAGGATACTTCATTTTACCTGGAAACATGCAAAAAATAAGGTTCAGGCTTCATAAAATTCATCAAACTAAATACAAATTAGTAAATGCTGTACCTGATTCCAAGACATTAGTATATATCACATCCATATTTATTATTAGCGAGTAGGTGGTATCATACTAAGGAATTCACTGGACCTCCCTCTGATGGTTACATTCTCTCTGGAAATGAACTTTATTACCTCATAGGGATGGGTCTACTCCATGACATGGAGGAGGAGAATGCATTTGTAGATTGCACAGTAAGTAAGTTAATTACATTAAATTGGTGTTTCTGAAAGTGTGGTACATCCCCCTCTGGTAGTGTGCAAAATCAATTTGGTTGTAAGAACAGATTTTTAATTTTAATTGTACTAGAATTTTAGTTTTTTAAATATGAACTGGAAGAAACAACTGGAATAGCAAACCCATGATTTCATATATATTAATGTTTATGTATAGACATCTGTGTATATACTTATTCTCACATATATGTATTTGTAAACACATACATATTTTGCTTATACAATATTAAAGTGGGTATTTCAATTCAAAATGTAAACCTATTGAAAGAAAAATATTAAGTACAGGTGAAATATATATGTATATATATATATATATATTTTCCATTTAACAAATAACTATCGAGTACATACCAGGAGCCAGATGTTCCAAGGGCTGGGGATAAAAATGATAACTTCAATCCAGCAAAAATGGTGAAGCTGCTGTAAAAATTACTGAAGTTTGGGAAAACTTTTGAAAACACATAGCCATAATTTCATTTTCAACCAGAATGACTAAATGTAACTTGTATAAATGTTTTTTAGTATCAGCACTACATAGGTAGAAATCTCTCTATTTAACTTTCACTAACTAGTTAGAGTGTAATAACTGATGATAGTCGACAAATTGTACGTTGTCCAAACACAATAGAAGTTTATTTCTCACTGTTGTAATAGGAACGAGCAGGGGAAGAGGTTGGCAGGCCACCCTCCTTCATGCCATCTTTCAGGGTGGTAACTTGGAGGGGCTCTGCCATTTTCCACACAGAGCTTCAAGTCAGCCCTGGGAGTTGTCTTCACTCCTGGCAGCTGCCAGAGGAAAAGACCATGTTAGGTTTTGTCAGCCAGGCCTGAGTCCAACACAGAACTCTTCCCCTCATATGCTTTTGGCAAGAACTCACTCAGGAGACCCAGCTGACTGCAAGAAAGACTGCAATGGGTAGGCTACCTATGACCATGAGAGAAAAAAAGGGAGCAGCCAGCAAACTCTGCCACTGTGGGTACCTAAATGTTAAGGCAGTCATCATAGTCTGTCTCCAATTCCCCAATCCTGGAATAATTATAAAGGCACCTTTGGGTTATGCATGTAAGAAATAATGTAATACACATACATTATTATCCTGTGGACCAGGATGCTGGGAAATGTTTATGATAAACACAAAATCTAATACCAAGCTGGCTTAGAAACATTCTCTCTTCTTTCCACAGACAGACATGTCCAACGACTAAGCTCTATTGTGCCTCTACCTGCTCATCCTCTATACTCCCCATTTAACCTGTACAAACTGTTTTCTACCTCTACCACTTGGCTGCAGCTTGAGTCTCAAAGTCCATGTGGATTTTTCTCACCATTAAATCTAGTGGATTCCTCTCGTCGCTCATTCTCTTTTTTTTTAAAATATTATTGACTACTACTCTTCTAATTAGCTATGTAAGAAATAAACAAAATGCCAGTGCTTTTGTAATAGCAATAGTATCAAACACAATAAAAAGCACATTACTTTCCAAGAACGAGTCTATGAGTATACAGTTATTAACTTAATCTTCATAAAAAGCTTTATGGGATACATCTGTTCTTAATCCTTTTTATAAATGAAGACGCTGAGGCATAGAGAAGTTAAGTGACTTGTTCAAGTTCACACAGCTAGTAAGCGATGGGACTGAGATTTGAACTCAAGCAGCCAGTCTTTAGATTCTGTGTTATCCTCTATGTTACGGTGATTTTTTCCCTTCATTTCTACTGTGAGCCAAATTCTGCCAAATCATGGAAACTTAACTCAACCTAATTTGTGGTAAATTCGTATTTTCTCAATCAAATCAGAGCTCTTCCCCATCTTCTCCTTCTCTTCTAGATTTCAGGTTTCATGGAGTCCTACATAAAGTCAGGGCATGAGGGAGTGGTGAGCAACTCGTTCTCATTCTCCACCAGTTCTTGCTGGCATTGGATCTTAACCTCAGTGTTTGTGGTCACTGTTACCCCTTTGCACTGTTCTCTATACTGCATCCTGTCACCTTGGACTTGTCACCCCTCAGTATCTTGTCAAAGGAATACATTCTGCTGAGGCTCAGAGATCTCTGTGCTTTCCTCTCAGACCCATCTCTCTTGATCCACCTCTATTTTAGGGCAGCATGCAGACCTTGAAACTCTGCAAGGCCATCTACCTTCCAGACCCCTCAGAGGAACTGCCACACAACTTCCCTCCACTCTGGAATTTCTGGACATAACTGGTGGCATATTGGCTTTCCCATGAGTCACATGGCAGAGGGTAACACTGCCTCTTAGAGATGCCGTGGCATCTAAGTCTTTGTTGTTCCACTCTTCTCCTTCTCTGCCTTTTGGAAAACTCTCCTCATCATCCTCTGACCTTTGAAAGTTTTTCCTCTTTTGCCTTCTTTGCCAGCTTGTCCACCCTGGTTTTCTGTGTCTCTGGTAGATTTTTTTTCGTTTCTCCTTGACTCCTTTCATTCTTCCTGTCTCTAATTTGCAGACCTTCTCTAATGTTTAGTTCTCAGTTCTAATTTATTTTCCTGTCAGAGAATCCTTTATCTTTTCTCTTATGATTTCAACTTTCATTTCTTAGGGACTCCAAAATCTGAATTTCTATTCTTTATCTTTCTCCCAGACTCTAGTCCCTAGTGTATATAGACACCTTCGCCTGGATACTATGATTCACCTTCAATTAAACTAGACCTGTCTCAAACCAAACTGACCATCTTGTTTCAAAACTTGGGAAGCAAGTTCTAGTGTGTTCTTATTCACTAGTGCCCTTCCAGGATTAGTAGAGCCTTCTAGTTAACACACACTCAATATCTGTTGAATGAATGAATGCTTATTGAAGGTCTCATGCCTTCTGTCTTTCTGTTACATTCACAACTTCCTCATGGTTATACTGTTATCGTCTACTTCTCTTTCACCATTGAAATTGATTGTTGTAAGATTTTGCATTTATTCTCCTTTTGTTTGACTGATTTGCTGGGACTGTTTCTCTATTAGCAATTTTTCCTTGCTTGTTTAATTTGTTTGCTGATTTAGTTTTAGTTTATTTGTTGGAGACTGTTACCCTTGTTTTCAAAACCTTTCCCTCTGGTTTCTTTTTTCGTGGGATTAGAGATCCAGGTGCTTCAGAGTTCTGTGGCTTCCCCCTGACCCAGGCTATGGACCAAATCCTCCTCTAGATGGTGATTCGGACAGATGTCCAGAAAACTTCTATGTGAGTGTATTAGTTAATGTTCACCAGAGAAACAGAACCAATAGTGTGTGTGTGCGTGTGTGTGTGTGTGAAGAGATTTATTCTAAGGAATTTACTCACTTGATTACGGAGGCTAAAATGTCCCAAGACCTGCATTTGGCAAGCTGGAGACCTAGGAAAGCCAATGATATAGTTCCAGTCCAAGTGCAAAGGCCTGAGAGTCAAGAGAGCCAATGGTGTAAATTATAATCTGAATTAAAATTTAAAGGCAGGAGAAGACCTATGTACCAGCTAGAAGACAGGCAAAGTAGAAAACAAATTCTCCCTTACTCAACTTTGTGTTTGATTCAGGCCTTCAGCAAATTGGATGAAGCCCATCCATTTTGGGGAGGGCAATCTGCTTTATCCAGTCAACCAATTCATATGTTAGTCTCATCCAGAAACACCCTCACAGACTTACCCAGAATAACGTTTAACCCAATGTCTGGGCACCCCATGGCTCAGTCAAGTTGACACATAAAATTAACCATCACTGTGAGTAAATCCATGAATGTGTGGTCATGCTAGAAAATAACCCTAACTGCCATCAGTTTGTTTTAATGTGGTGGGCTGTATTTGGTTCATATTTGTTCCTGTATTATATTCCATTAAATGAATGTACTTCAGTTTATTTCTTCAATCTACTATCAATAAACATCTGGTTAGTTCCATTATTTTTTAGAACGATGAACAGTGCTGCCATGCCCCTCGTTAATCCTTATCCTATTCCCTATTTAATGCTTCAGTTCTTCCTGCTTGAGTTTCCCAAAGCACCACAATTTGAATAGTTTTGTCTATAGCACATGGTAATCATGGCTGCTGAGCTTCATGCTCCCCTACAAAGATTTTTTTATGGGGAAAAGCCCTGCCAAATGCCCTTACATAGAAGTCTACATTCTTCTGTCCTGGCAGAGTGGAGCCTGAGGAAAGAGAGCTTCTTACAAAAGCGACCACAGTAAAGGGCAGTGTGAGATGGGAATATAGTATGGTTTGCAAACCTAGTCCAGAAGAAAAGAGTAGGTGAAGAAAGAACCTGGTTCATGAAAAGAACTAGGCTTTTTAGACTGAGTATGGACTTCACTGCTTAACATATCAGTAAACTGGAAATTTTTCTTCATTTCTCTGAATCTGTTTCCTCATCTGTAACATGGGATAATAGTGAATGCCTACCAGGATTATTGGAGGAATTAAAGTAATAAGATAATATTGCTATATCTAAGAATATTCAATAAAATAGTCCATTTTCTTTACCTTTGGGTCTATTTCCAAAAAAAAGTAATTTATACCACAATAGCATAGATTATGGTGGAAATGTTCTCTATATGTATGGTCATATTAGTAAACTCAAAACTAAGTTTTGAGCAGAATTATAGCCAGGTACCTAGTATCTCTGTAAAGGGAACGTAAATCCATTTCCTGGAGATAGTTCTCCTTTTTTTGGCCAGAATTCATTACCAGAAAGTTTGCAAAGTGCTATTCATTATGTCCGGGCCAGTAAGTGAATGTATGGTTTTTCGAATAGGTGAACTGTCAAAAGTTGAGGATGTTATTAATGTCTTGTTTAAAAACCATCACTGTCAAAGTGGTACCAGACTGGGGGAGCCATGGCCACATTAAGCACCTAGAAAGAGGCTGTCAGAGTTAAGTGGGCCACTGGCACTCAATCATGTGTCCTTTTGTGACTGACCTCACTCTGATAGTGGGCATTATATTTAATGGCTAAATCATTCTTCCTTCCAATCTGACTGGAAAAGAATAAAGCATGGAGGTAATACTATGTTATGCCAAAGGGGGACATGAATCAGGGAAACTGATACATTGAACTTTTAAACTCTGATTTTCAAGCTTTTAATACCTTTTGGTGAGTGTGATTACCCAGTTTGGAAATTTGGAAATAATCTGCTCACTGAGAAGTCAATACTTTATTTCTTAAAACTGAAAAAGTATTGGAATTGTGTTTTCTCAGGGTGTTTCCCCGGATATTGGTAAAATTCTCTTGCTAATCCATGATGGTGGTGATTTATTTTCATTGTCATTGCATCGTCCGAGCTCTTTTGAGAGTAAAGGTAGCATTCCTGTAGGATCTTGAATGGTTTGTAGTGTTTCAACAGCAGGATCATGACATAGTTCATAGAATACTGACCTGAATCTTAAGGACCAATCATGAAAGAATACTTACTGAATAGTTATCATGTGCCATGCAATATGCTAGATGGTAGAGGCTTGATGGTAAGTGAAATATCCTTGCTCCTGTCAATCTTCAAAACTAGAAGGGTAACAGATATTAATGAAATAATCACACAAATCTAAAGTTATAGTGTGTGATGAGGCAACTAAAGGAAAAACACATACAAATACACACATATATACGCATACATTCAAACAAAAGAGATGTACAGTGTGGTGGAAATAACAAAACTATTTAGAATTAGTTAATTCAAATCCTAACTCTCTTATTGGCTATGTCATCTTGGACACATCAATTAACCTGTGATTATTTTCTCTTCTGTTACAATGATAATTGTGAAAAAATCAAATTAAAATCCAATGATATATAAAGTGCCTGGTACTATGCATGGCATAAATAAGCACCTAATAAATTGAAATTAATAATAATACTTTGAAGTTACTGAAAAATAGTAATATTAACTATTTACAAAGTTGTCACTCACTTCCTCTAACAGACAAAGGCCTGAAAATTTGGAGTAAAGCAGGTTCTCTCTCTGTACATGGGTACGTGTTTGTCAATTGGATATCATTTTCTTATTGACTTATACTGTAATTTTAGAGAATATTTATCTTTTTTGAATAATGTGTGGCTTTTATCTTACTTCACCCTAATTTTTGCCCTCCCCTATTCTGTCTGGTGCTAAGTATCTACTGTACAGCATCATTCCAGTGAAGTTAGGATGTTTTCTTTTAGAGTGGAAAATATTAATACAATGCAAACCATGACCTTATATCCACAGATTTACTTAAAGCAGGAACCACCAATGCATTTCGCAAATAATGTTTCCTTTACTCTGGCTTATGCTTAAAACTGTGGCATCAAACATGAATATATTTACTGTATTTCTTACACTTATTCTTAGGATTGTACCATTTATGGAAGCAACACAAAGTTTTGCTTTTTCTCTTAAAATGTTGCGATTTTTCTTGCAAAAATTTTACAAGTTATCGTTAAAATCTGGAGTAGGGAGGATGCACTGGAAGAAGTTAAGTATAGTTTTTATGAGAAGAGGTCAATAATCAAACTATCTGATTGCTCCCCGTGCACAGTACCAAGAAGACAAGTTTCTAGAGATCTGAAAAAAATACATAAAAAGTTGGGAAAAATAAATACACAAGTTGGAACACAGTTTTATCTAAAATATTCTTTATTTTTTGTTCTAAATTGAATACAACATGTGACTAAACTGGCTGCTTTCGGAATCCAGATTTTTGGTTAATGCAGTTTTCTTAGCACAATAATAATTTATCTTTATTAATGACAGGAAATCCTTTATGTTTATCTTTATAGGAAAATCTTTTTAATGTTTATAATCTATTTTTTGGTCTTGAGGGAGAGTCAAAGCAGCTAAATTCTTAGGTGTGTGATTACTAGTTTAAAGTTAGGACTATCTTTATAACCTTTTTATAGTGTAGTATCTGTATAATTCCAGTACTATTTAAAAGCAAGATATTAACTCTCTCTTGGCCTTGGCTTCTTTTTCTGCACAGGTAGGAAACTTGTAATGAAAGCATCATATCTCCACCAGAGGATGCTGGAGAATAAAATAATTGGTGTCAAAGACTTTGTGAAGCATAACTCAAAATAAGAGTGTTAATAACTGCTTGAAAAATTACTTGTGGTTAGGTCTTCCACTCCTTGGACCTCCATGACGTTTCTATGAATCTTTATAACAATATGTATGACAGCTATAGTTCACTGGTCATTATTTGTGAATTTATCTGCCTATTGGATTCTGTACTCTTTGAAAGAATTGCTTTTCTCTTTTTCTTTATTCATCTTTGCATTCTCAATCTTCATTTGCTGCCTAGTTCCAGAAATGTTTGGATGAATGAATGAATAGTATTGAGGTAGGGGATAGAGGATTTTGGCACACCATTCTCGTTTCGGTCAATGTTCATTTATCCATTCAGTCTTTTCCATTTTCCAACCTCCCAAGGGAATTGTGTAAGTGAAGGGGCTAGTATTTTGACACTAACAACAGGAAACAACATGCTTCTAATTGGAGAGTTGTGGGATTTGTTTAGAAAATTAATTAATGGAAACAGGGTGAGAAGGAAGAAAATTTTCCTTCTAAGAAATATTAGTATCTCTCTGCTTGTCCAGGATATCATAATGACTGGGCATTTATTTCCCAGTGAAATTAGGGCATCCACATTTGGCACTATGTGATGAGTATATATCATTGACTCCATAAATTCAGAGATAATTCAAAGGAATCATGAAAACTGTTCAGTACAAACTGATACAGATGAGGAAATGGAGGCCTCATGACCTCACTTTTCACATCAACTTAATGGTAGAACCTAACTTAATTACTTATCTGCCAGTTCCAGTGCTGTGCTCTAACCATCCCATCTAATTTGATCTGATAGGTTCTGGGTAATTGCTTCTCTCTGTTGAGCTAGAATGATCAGCTATGAGGGCCAATATGTACTTAGCTAATTTTTCAGAGCCTTGAAAATTGACATCTTGGATGTACACACATCCTTTTATCTTCCCCATGGATAGGAAACAGGAAGAGGAGCAAAAGATGGTAGCTATTGCTAGAGAAGTTCCTCCCTGTTAGATGGTCTCCCACTTGAAGGACCAAATAAGAATCATACAGCAAGTGGGCACAGGGAAACTGTGTAAATCCAGCTCCTTACACTGGAAGGGAGCGTATAGGGTCTTGGAATGTTGCTGGTCTCTGGTACATTTCAGTGAAATGAACATGAAATTTTCCTCAGTTATCAGTAGAACAGTGGTTTATACAGATTAGGAGAAATCCATCAATGCTGTCCAATTCTGGTCTGCTTTGAAGGAAAAGTGTTACTTTTTGTACTTCAGGCTGTGCTCGGTTACTTCTGGCTGTGATTCTGTTGTTTGTCAGAAGGGCTGAGGGGAAAGTGAATGTTCTGGAATAGACAACAGAAGAAAAATCGGGCTTGTTCGGGGACTTGTCAACCCCATTCATGTGCAATTGGTGTACAATTACAGACAGGGTTCTCGGAGGAAAACATTACACATCTACCACTGTCACTGTTATCTATTAAGCTTAAAGGCTTTCTAAAAAACAGATAGCTTCAGCTTGTGATAAAGTTCCTCACACATAGTTATATGAAAGACACTAGAGTGTAATACAGCAATATGCAAGGTGACAAGCTTGCAGTGTAGGAGGTCTCATTCATGGATCTCTCACGCATGGTAGTAAATATTTGCAATATGGAGAGCTAGAGTAGGTTGCATTCTCCCTGTGTCCAGGTTCTTTACCATATGACCTTGCAGCTCCTTCCACAAGAGGTGGGGTATATTTTTTTGCCCTTTAACTTGGAATTCCTACGTGGTTTGCTTTAGTCAATAGAATGTTATTGAGTATAGCATGATGGAAATCTTGGGAAGTATTATGCATTTGGTTGTGCTCTCTACCTTCACCATGAGAAGATGACAATATTAGCCACTGGGTTTGAGAAAGAGGATGAGTCGTCCCAGCAAAAATTAGCAAACTGCTAACCAATGCACCTACTGGAGAGCTAGACATTACTATTGTATGGCACTGACATTTTGTGGTTGTTAAATAATATTATCGTGGCTATAGTTAACTGATACATACCATTCGGTTAAGCGGAGTAACCACTTAAACGTCTGTCCAAACAGATTTTTAAAAGTGAAATAGATAATAAGAACATGGGCCAGCATATGTAAACTGGGACTTGTCCTAGGTGAACCAAGATGTATGACCACCCTAAACGTAAAGATCTCTAAGCTTTCATTAACCCTAGAAGAAGTCTTGATGTGTCAGAATTAAGTAAGTTAAAAATAAATAAACATACTCCATTTTTATCTATTTTACTTATTTTGTGAAAATTTATTCAGTGCTTGCTAGGAACCAAACTGATGGCAAGTAGCTTACATTTGATTAGGGAAGATAAGAAATAGAAAAATTATTATGATCATATAGGCAATTGGCATTTGGGGATTTTACGATCAATGTTAGGATTTGTTTAGGCAACCAAGTCCATGACATGTAGAAATTTGAAATTCTGCAGGAACGTGGTTTAGAATCGCTTGTACCTTTAGGCTGGTATGCAGAAGGAATTAATACTTAGTGAGTGAGCCTAGCCAACCGCCTTGCATCTCCTACTCAACTCAGCCTACGTGACCTTTTCTTTTTGAATTTCTCGTAACTCTTGTGAATTAAGAAAAATGCTTCCTTGTGGAAAACTGTGACCACCAAGTGACAAAAACTGTAATGAAGAGCTGTACAGATAGCTAACTTGTACTGTGGGTATGGACACAGGAAATGTAAAACTTCCAAAGAAATAGAATTGGGGAGAAAGCTAGAAACTACAGATATATTTAAAGCTAGGACCTACAGGGGGGTTAGTTTTCTTAAACTTTTTCATAGTAAAAGTAAAGTAAAAAGACATACAGAAAAGTATGCAAATGAATGATTTACCCAGATTTAAAGAGGAATTCAGATCAGAGGGTAACTGCAGCTTCATCACAGAGACCTCAGATACTCAGATGCATGTTCTGATGCCGCAAAGCACCACACAGAGTTGCATTTTGATTACAAGTTTGACAAAGACTGACTAGATCATATCAGCATGGGAGGCAACCAAGCCTGGGACCTTTACCTTAACTACCTTGCCAGCCATACAGCACCATTCTTTTGTCCTTACGTTATAACTTATACAAGTTATACAATGAACAGTCCTGACAGGCATGCAGGGGTAAAGAACCTTCATGTATCAGTATTCAATATATGGCAGGCCCTGAGAGCCTCTTCCATCTTCAGGGTTGATGTTATAAGGAATAGAATGTTATTAGCCCACAGAAGGCTTCCTCGTGCTTCTTCTTATTAATATACATCTCCTCTTAGTAACTGCTGTCATGACTTCTACTCCCACAGATTATTTTTGAAGTTTATGTGCAAGAATAATACACTGCTTACTATTTTGTGGCTGGCATCTCTTGCTCAACGTCAAGTTTTTGAAATTCATCAATGTTATTGGATGTAGCTGTAGTTTTCCATTTTGATAGTATCTCGTATGGATACACCACAATTTATTCTTCGGTTGATTGACATTTGGATTATCTCTCATTTATAACTAGGATAAATAATGCTGCAATGCATATTCTTGCAAAAGTCTTTTGTTACACGTATGTATGCATTTCTGTTGAATATATACCAAAGCACAGAATTGCTTAGTCCTAGAGCAATGTTATTTCTAAGCAAAAACTGACAAAATGTTTTCCAAAGTGACTGTACCAACTTATATATATTCTTTTTCAGATTCTTTTCCATGATAGGTTATTACAAGATATTAAATGTAGTTTCCTGTGCTATACAGTGGGCCCCTGTAGTTTATCTATTTTATACATAGTAGTGTGTATATGTTCATCCCAAACTCCTAACTTATCTCCCCCTAACCCCCGCCATCCCCTTTGGTAACTATAGGTTTGTTTTCTATGTCTGTGAGTCTATTTCTGTTTTTAAATAAGTTCATTTGTATCATTTCTTAAGATTCCACATATAAGTGATAGCATATGATATTTGTGATATTATCAGTAATTTTTATTGGCAATCTTGTGTATGTATACTTGTAATATTATTGCATTTTAAATTTCCAGTTCCCTGTTAAATCTAAGGTTTAGGACCTTTTAAAATATGTATTGTCCATTTGAATATCCTCTTTTGTGAAGTGCCTATTCATGTCTTCTTTATTTTTCCATTAGAATGTCAGTCATCTTTTTTTTTTTTTTTTTTTTTGGCGGTACGCGGGCCTCTCACTGTTGTGGCCTCTCCCGTTGCGGAACACAGGCTCTGGATGTGCAGGCTCAGCGGCTATGGCTCACGGGCCCAGCCGCTCTGCGGCATGTGGGATTTTCCCGGACCGGGGCATGAACCCGTGTCCCCTGCATCGGCAAGCGGACTCTCAACCACTGTGCCACCAGGGAAGCCCAGTCATCTTTTTTATTAGCAGGAAGTCTTTATAAATTCAGAATGTGAACCATTAGCTGGTTATGAGTACAGCAAATGTTATCTCCCTATTCTGTGGCTTGCCTTTTCATTATCTTAATGATATCTTTTAAAGATTTTGTTAATTTTGATATAGCTCAATTTGGCAATCTTTTCTTTTATGGGTAGTACTTTTATTCTGCTTATGATTTTTTTGTAATTCAAATTATGAGATTCTACTCCATTATAATCTTCTATATGCCACATTGTTTTCTTACATTAAAAAATTAAAACTTGATAGGGTAAATAATCTCTTCTTCTTCAGAAATGTCTTGAATATTCCTGGCCATTTTAATTTTCATGTAAACTGTAGCTTGTCACTTTCCCCCAAACAATGGCTGCTTGAATTTTTATTGAGATTGCTTTGAAACTTAGACCATTTTGAGGAGAGATGACTGACAGTGATCCTCATGGTAATGAGTTATCTAATTCATTAACACGAATATCTCTTCACTTACGTAAGACCTTTAAAAATTACTATCAGGACTTCCCTGGTGGTGCAGTGGCTAAGAATCCGCCTGCCAATGCAGGTGACACAGGTTCGATCCCTGGTCTGGGAAGACCCCACATGCCGCGGAGCAACTAAGCCCGTGCACCACAATTACTGAGCCTGCGCTCTAGATCCTGGGAGCCAGAACTACCGAGCCTATGTGCCACAACTACTGAAGCCCGTGCACCTAGAGCCCGTGCTCCACAACAAGAGAAGCCACGGCAATGAGAAACCTGGGCACGGCAACAAAGAGTAGCCCCCGCTCGATGCAACTAGAGAAAGCCTGCATGCAGCAACAGAGACCCAACGCAGCCAAAAATAAATAAATTAATTTAAAAAAAAAAGTTCTTTGTACACTGAAAAAAGAGAGTCAAACTGGTTTAAAAATAAAGAGAGAATATTTCTCCTGTTCCATGTTTTTTTTTCTTAAATTACTATCAATAATGTTTTTTGACTTTATTATTAGAGTTCTTACATATGTTTTTATAGATTTATTTTAGGTATTTCATACTTTTGGCACTATTGTAAATTATATCTATTTTAAAATTTCATTTTCTAATTATTTGTTGCTGGTACAAGCAATGTAATTTTTAGACATTAGCCTTGTGACCAGCAATTCTACTGAGTACATTTATTAATTTAATGATTTGTCTGTATTTTCCTTTGAGTTTTTATGTATGCAATTATGACTTTAAAAAATAACAGTATTATTTCCTCTATTCTGATTCTTTTACCTTTTTTTCTTCTTGCTTTATAACACTTAGCAGACATCCAGTTCAATGTTTAATACAATGATGGTATTAGTCTGCATTCCTGTATAATTTCTGATGTTATAAAGAAAATTTTCTAACATTTTAACTCAAGAAATTTTTTTCCCGGCTTGCTAGTAGTTATATTTTAATTTAATATGAATGGAAGTTGGATTTTATCAAATGCTTTTACTGAATCAATTGAGATGATAGTATATTTTTCCTCCTTTATTCTGTTAGTGAGGTGAATTACATTGATTGCTTTCAAATATAGAACCATCTTTTCATTTCCATAATAAGCTCAACCTCTTCATGATAGAGTTTCCTTTTTATATGTTGCTGAATTTGATACTTTTAAAAGTATTTTTCACCTATTGCTTTAAAATCAGCCTATACTTTTTCTTCTTTTTAATATGCATGACAGGTTTTGACCTCAAGATTATGCTAACTTCATAAAATGATCTGGAAAGTTTTTCTCTTTTCCTATTCTCTGGAAAAGTTTAAGGACAATTGGTGGTAATTTTTCCATAAGTACTCAGTGAATTCATTGGTAAAGCCATCTTGGTTTCGGTATTTCTTCATGGATATGTTTTTAATTATAGATTCAATTCCCTAATATATTAGGGTAGTCATTTTTTTTTCTGTGTCTCCTCAAGTCAGTTTTGGTAGATTATTTTTTGTAGGGATTTTTATTTCATCTGAATTTTGTTGTGTATTGACATAAATGTTTATAGTATATGACCTGTAACCTTTTTTTTCATTCTCTATATTGCTTATTTATCCTTTATCTCATATTTCTTAAATTACTTTCACTAAGGTTTTATCAATTTTATTGATCCTTTCAAAAAACATCTTTTAACTGATTCTCTTCACTGTAATTTTGATTCTTTTTTATTTCTTTCTGCTCTTTATTATGCTCTGCCTTCTATTATTTTTAAATTTGATTAGCATTTCTTTTTCTAATTTCTTAAGATAGATAACTGTAGTGTTGATTTTTCAGCATCTTAATTTTCTAGTAAGAGCTTTTACTATATGAAAGCAATGTAAGGCATAAATGATAAGGTGCAATTCTCTCTCTTAGATAACTTCACCTGCAACCTAAAAATTTTGCCCCTTTTAAAAACCATTCATTTCACATATATTTTATTTCCCTTGTGATTTCTTCTTTGATTCATTGTTTGTTTAGCAGTGTTTTGATTAACCTCCAAAGATGTGGAGACTTTTAGTTACATTTTAAAAGAGTAATTTCTAGTTTAATTCCACTGTGGTCAGAGTGCATGCTCCGTATGACTTCAATCCTTTGACAGTTTTGGAGACTATCTTTGTGGGCAGTATAAGATCAATTTTTGTAAGTGTTCTGTGTGTCCTTGCCAATAATATGTATTCGTCAGTAGCTTACTAGACATTCATTTGTGTCTGCCTTGCTGCTATGTTGGTCAAATCTTTTACAGCCATACTGATTTTTTTTTCTTTTTTAGTCTGCTTGACCTCAGTAACAACTGAGAGAAGTGTGAAAAAAATCTCTACTTTCTTTGATTAATACAGCTACATAGGCTTTTTTGGTTCAGTATTCTTTACGGTATCCTTTTCCACCCCTTTAATTTCAAATGTTCTGTATTCTTATACTTTTGAGTTGTCTCTAGAAGTAGCATACTATCTGGTTTAATATTTTTAAATATTTTGATGATTTTTAAAAATTTGGATATTTAGTACATTTAATTTAATATAATACTGATAAATATGGTTATAAATCTACTTTAACATTCTTTATATTTAATGATGTTTATCATTTTCTCTTTTCTTGCTTTCTTCTGGATTAATTTTTACATTCTACCCTTTTATATTCTATTAACTTGTCATTTGTACACCATTCTTTATTTTACTTTTAATAGTTATCCTAGTGATTATGTGTCCTTCACTTCTAAATGTTTACTATAAATTTGTATTTTATCCCTTTCCTGAGAATGTAAGGATCTTAAAATTCTTAAATTCTCTTTATCCCACTTCTTACTTAAACACTATTGTTTCAGGGTGTATATTAATGAAATACATATGTTTAAACCTCATAATTCATTTTTGTTAATGTTTTCTACTGTCAGTGTTTATTTAAATTTCCCATTCATCAATCCTTTAGATTAGTACTCTTCATTTCTTAGATGTCGGAGCTTCTCTCGAGCATAATTTTTTTTTTCTGCCTAAGGAAATCCCCATAGTACTCCTTTGATTAAAATACTTCTCTTTTAATTTTTCAAGAAAAATTTTTTCTTTTACATTTTTTTGAAGGTAAATATTTGCTGGTTATGGAATATTAGATTGGTTGTTATCATTTCTTTGCTTCTGTTGAAGTTAGCTATCAATTGCATTTTTGCTTCTATGGAGGTAAAATCTTTTATTCCTCTAGTTTAAAAAAAACTCTTCATTTAAAAAAAATTCTACAGTTTTCTGTAATGTATTTTAGTGTTGTTATTTTTTTAAAATTGTGTACATCATGCTTGGGATTCATCAATTTGTGATGATGTGTTTCTCAGTTTTGAAAAATTCTCATCCATTATACTTTAAAATATTGTTTCTCTCCAATTTTCCATTAACTCTCTTTATCTGGGGTTCTAATTATGTGTGTATGAGATTTTCTCCCTACATTCTTATTACATTTCTTTTTCTCATACTATTTTTGTGTCTTATACTCTTTTCTGTGTTTATATCTTAAAAACTTTTTTTAACCCTGCATCATGGACATTTTCTCTGACATTTCTTCCACTTTACTAATTCTCCATTTCATGATGTCTTATCTGATTTTAATTTTATCTGTTTAATTCTTAATATCAGTTATTTTATTTTCCAGTTTTAGGATTTTCAGTTGATTCTTTTTTTCTTTCTTTTCTATGAAGAAATTCAATCTTCTGTTTTGTTGAACATACAGTTGACCCTTGAACAGCACAGGTTTGAACTGTGTGGGTCCTCTTATAGGTGAATTTTTAAAATAAATACATATATATATACTGTAAATGTATTGCCTCTTATGTTTTTCTTAAACTTTTCTTTTCTCTATCTTACTCTATAGTAAGTGTACAGTATATAGTACATATAACATACAAAATATGTGTTAATCAACTGTTTACGTTACTGTTAAGGCTTCTGGTCAGCAGTAGGCTATTAGTAGTTAAGGTGTTTTTGTTTTTGTTTTTTTGTAGTAGTTAAGTTTTTGTGGAGTTAAAAGTTATGTGTGGATTTTCAACTGCACTGGGGGTCAGTGCCCCTAACCCCTGCATTGTTCAGGGTCAACTGTATGGAGTTCATTTAAAAGTTATGTCTGATAACTCCATTTTGAAGGTCTCCTATGGGTTTATTTCTATAATTTATTGTTTTTCTTGGCTTTGTAAAATGTTGTTCTCTCTCTTTTATAGCTGGTGATTTTTATAATTGGCTTCAGGATATAGTATGTGAAATGATTTAGAGATAATGGTGAGCCTAAAGTTGTGCTTTCTGTTTTATCATCCCTTGCAGAAGAGCTACTTTTTTTTTTTATCACAGAAAGGATGGGTACTAACAATCTGAATAACCTTAATTCTGTTAGAATCAGAAATGATATCCATCTGAGGTTTAGGCTCTGAAACAGGGTCAATTTCTAGCCCACCCCTATTGCTAAGATGTCAATCTCGCCCTCTTCCTTTGTATGCCCTGAACTCTAATCCCTGTTACTTTTTTACTGTGATTGTCAAAAGCTCTGCTCAGTGTGGAATTACAGAATTGGCAGATAATGTGGGCAAAAAGTAGCTCCCAGTGTTCTACTCAATTATCCAGTTTTCCTTTGCCTTGCAGATATTGACTTGTAATTCTTCACTTTTAAAAATTTTATTGATTGATTGATTAACTCTGTAAGAACTTCAAGTGGATTTTTAAAATAATTTTTTTCTAGTTATAGTTTCAGTAAGAGGGTTGCTCAAATTTCTTTGTCTACCATTAGTGAAAACAGAACTCTGTGTTTAATAGGACTTTGACTGTAAGAAAGGATCATAGCCTGAGTGTGGCATGGAGGGAATCAAGATTGGAATTTTTACTGGCAGGATTTGGCTGATTAACTTATCTAAAATAGAATGCTGTTTAGGGAGAACAGGGAGAGCCAGTGTCCACTAGGGCTAGATTGTGGGTGGGTTTCATGTGCACAGATAGAACTTAGGACTTCATCCTGTGGGAGAGTGGTAAGACACTCAGGATTTTGGAGTTAAGGAGAGAAGTAATGTAAGTGGCATTTTATAAAAATGAATTTAACAGCATACAGTCCTGTATGCACTGATGTCACAAAATATTGTATCTGATGCCAAGAAAAGATTTTAGTCTCACAGGAAGTACACTATATTTTGAATACCATCATCAGTTCTTGTGACTGTTCTTGCTCAAACCTTATTTTCTATAGGGCATCCCTTATTTTAGACTTGGGATTCAGAAGTAATTTTGATGAACTAGTCCCAGTATATAGATTATGTTAAAAGTCAAATAACCACTGGGGAGAGAGGGTATTTGCTCCCTTACACAATGGAAATCTCAAGAGTCCTGCAAATTGATACATGTCTAAGCTATAGATCTGATTCTTGGACTCCTGCAGATATCTGCAAAGAGTTTACTTTAAAAACCTTTTAAAAATCATTGAGTATTTATGATATTCAGTGCTTCCCCGTCGAGGCAGATTTATAATGCACATGTCCTTTTCTTCATCAGGGAAACTCCAGTGCTTTGGAACTGAGAATTTCAGAACTGTAAGGAACTTTAGAAATCATCTTAGTTCAACCTCCTTAATTTACAGGTCTGGAACTGAAGCCCAGATTATTTATGGAATTTATCCAAAGCCACACAGCTGGCTAATGACAGAGCTGGAAGTATAACCAATATAATTTGGATAGTAGTCTTCTAGAGCATTTTTTATTCCAAAAAAGATTTTAAGAGATCTAACAAGTTAAATGCAACTATGAATATATAAATCAGAAGATTAAATAGCAAATTATTAGTTTATAGACAGGAAGACATTAGTAGTTTTAAAATTCTCTATAAAATTATTAATATGTATACCAGAAGTGAGCTTCAGGGTACCCCTAAAATCACCTACATAATGTTGTATTACATGCATTTGTCTCTGGTAAAAATGTTTTCTTCCCTACAGTTCTCAAAGGAGTCCATGAATCAGAAAAGACTAAGAACCACAACTATAACTTCTTAGATGGTTGGAGTTACAGTATAGCATTCATTCATTCAACAGTGTTAGTTTAGTGCCAATTAGTGACAGGTACTTTGTTAAAGCCTGGGAATACAGAGATAAACGATGCTATTTCCTCAGTGAATGGCCCCACATTCTAGTCAGGGAGCTAGGTAAGCTGTGATGTGACAAGAAAGTCATACAAACTCCTGATTAGATGATCTGATTCCCAGTTCACTTTATCTGTCAGATCAAGATCACATTGTTAGAGCCTGAGTAGAAAACGGAAGCAATTACAGAATTAATCTAAGCTAATCCAGGTACATTTTACCTGACCTCCACAGAGACACATGTCTGGATTCCTACATAAGAGAATATGTCTTACCCATTTTTGGATTTCACATCCAATACAGTATCAAGCACATAGGAATGTCCTAATAAATGGTTGTTAACTTTTGCCAATATTTTCTTAAATCACTGATCCATGACTATCTCTTACTGCCTTGCATGAAGTTAGCAAATCAGTCTATTTTTTCTTAGAGATAATTGAAAATGATGGACTATGGCAACAAAGAAGCTAATCACTTGCATAGTTAAGCACATCAGAATGGTCATTCAGCAAAGTTTACATGCTTGGATGATTTTTAACTATACCAAGTACAGCATTTCTTAAATTTGCAATGTCAGTAGCTGTCAGCTTCTTTGGGTGCCACAGTGTCCTAAATTGCTAGTTTTATGAAGGTAACAAAAATAACATTAAAACCCAAACACTTCTAAAGATTTTCACTGTTGCTTAAAGACTATGATGATAGAATAAATAGCAAATGTGGGTTTAATAATAAGTTCATGAAATTGAAAAGCATTTTCTCTGGATAACAGTGGCATTTTTCTTTATAAAATGTATGTAGCATAAAAAATAGAATCTCCATTGATGCTTTCATAGAAATTAGTTTCTCTAAGAAGGGCATTGGACTCATGGTAGTGTTCATTTACTTTGAACAGAATTGTCAGGAAACCCATTAGAGAACATACAGAAACCTATGGATAGATAATTTGTCTTTGGACTACCAAACCCCGTGGCATTTTGGAAAACTAAAAACAATTGCTCTAGTTCCCAATTTTTATGTATGTTATGACATAAGGGTCAGTTTTACTTTTAAAAAATATGGATATCTAACTGTTCAGTCCCACTTGTTGAAAAATTACCCTTTCCTTGTTTAATTATCTTGGTGCATGTGTAGACACACACACACATATATACATTACATATATTCTCTCTGAATATTTATAAATTTATTTGTAACTTTATGGACTCTCTTCTGTTCCCTTGATTTATATATTATACCATTATGTCAGTATCACACTGATTTCAAATAAATCTTGAAATCAGGTACTTTGACTCCTCCAGATCTTTTCTTCTTTTTCAATGTTGTTTTGGCTATATGAGTTCATTTGCATTTGCATTTCCATTTTTTAATCAGCCTGTCAAATTTTACAGAAATACTTGCTGAGGTTTTAATGAGATAACCTTAGTCTATAGATCAATTCAGGGAGAATTAATGCCTTAACACAATATTAAGTACTCTAATGTATGAACATAGTATACTTGAAAAATTAGAGAACTAGAAAGCTTGAATACTCTGGAAAGTTGCACAGTCAGTTGATGGCAGAAATGGAGGAAGTCAAGCATACTAGCCAACCAGTATATTGCTGAATTATTCAACCCAACATCCTTAAGTGTGTGTATACCATACATGCCTTCAGCTGGCTCATGTCTGATTTGAATGTTTTGTCACCTCCTGCCTTTCAGAGTATTTCTCCTCACCTCTTTGAGCCATGTCTGAAACATCGTTTCAATGATAATGCAAAAGTGTTTTCTCTTTATGCAGCTGCACTATGCTGTATGATATGTAAAGGAGGGAAAATGTAGTTACTGAGTGAAAGATTTCAAGAAACGTGGGTATCAGGATGTCTTTGCCATGATCTTAAGTTGATTAAAAAATGGATAGACTGGAGAAAGCTGGTGAAACAAATAGTAATGGTTCTGTGCATATTAGTGAAGAGTTTTATTGTCTACACAGGAATTTTAGGCATTGCTTCATTTGTTCCTACTTTAGATAGAGGAGGAGAGATGCAGGCGGTTGATAAAACGTGGTTTACAAATCCCATCCAACAGAAGAGCAATGTGTTTCATGGTTGAAAACTTTGGCTTTTCACACAAAAGATTTTTTTTCTTTAATTCACCTTGCTTGTAATTTATTTATTAGCATCCTGGAGGATCCTAGCTCTTCTATTTTATCTTCAGGCTGCCCTTTCTCAATGTCTGAAAAAAAATTTTTTATTTTATTATCTCTTCTGACTTTGGAAGAAACTCAACAAATCATGTGGTTTTTCTGGACCTCTGCTCTAATATCTAATAAGATGATTCTTAAGTTTTTTATTTTTTAACATGGAATACTAAAATTTATTCAATTAACTGAAAAGGAGATAGGAAAGGAGGAAGAAAAACCAGATAGGACACATAGAAAAAACCCCAGCAAGGTGTAGACTTACACTCAGCCACATCAGTGATTACATTCAATGTAAATGAACCAACCATTTCAGTTAAAGGCAGAGATTATTAGACTGGATTAAAAATGAAAAGCAAGGGGCTTCCCTGGTGGGGCAGTGGTTGAGAGTCTGCCTGCCGATGCAGGGAACATGGGTTCGTGCCCCAGTCCGGGAAGATCCCACATGCTGCGGAGCAGCTAGGCCCGTGAGCCATGGCCGCTGAGCCTGCGCGTCCAGAGCCTGTGCTCCACAATGGGAGAGGCCACAACAGTGAGAGGCCCATGTACCACAAAAAAATAAAATAAAATAAAATAAAAATGAAAAGCAAGACCCAATTATTTGCTGTTTGCAAGAGATTCACTTTAGAAGTAAAAACACAGACAAATGGAAAGTAAAAATAAGGAAAATGATATCCATGCAAACACTAATCATAAGAAAGATAGATTAGCTCGAATGATTTCAGACAAAGAAGACTTCAAGACAAGAAGAATTACTAGAGATGATTAGGGTCACTTCATAATGATAAAAGGTCAGTTCCTCAAGAAGACCACATTAATCTGTCCCTGATGGTATCTGCCTCACATGCCACCTCCTCTCTACTTCATTCTTAAGTTTGGACATGAGACAATAAGTAAATATGTTACGAATGGCTCTGAGATTTGATGCTATTGTTTTGCATAACACAGCACTGTGGCATATCCCAGACAAACACAAATAGGACTCCGAGGGCTTGGAGGAGAGGTCATAGAGACCTCTACAAGATGGCATTCTTCATGGGAGAGGTGAGGCAGAAAATTAAACAACTCCATGTGCAGCAAAATTTCCTAAAACTTTTCTTGAGCCATGGTTTACCAAGTCTCACATGACTCAGTAGCTTCTCTTATTTCCCTTCCCATCTTTTCATTTCTTCACCCCTCAATCTTTTCTACTCCACATTCCTCAAGTTACTCTCTTAGAACCATCTACCCCCTTCTTTGGGCTTGTTCCTTCATTCCTGCTTCATTCCATTGTCCTTGAAGATACAACAGTAGACCCAGAGCCAAACTACTCCTTAGAAGGTGAGGGAAGGAGAATGTTTGGGAATATTTATATTTTATTGCTAGTCTCTCTACCACAAATGTCAGATGGACTTAATGTTTTAGCTTAGAGACCTCCCTGATGTAAGGACCCAGCTATACACAGTGAAGACAATTAACTAGAACAAAGGAATGGTGACCTTTTTGCTTCTGAGGCTCTGGGAGTGTGGGAACCTGTGAAAAACCTGGTCTTAGAGTTAGAAGACCAGGACTCAACTTCAGGCGTTGCCCATTACTGGGTCTGTGCCATTGAATATGCTTAACCAGCTTGAGACCTGGTTTTGCCACCTGTAAAATGGTATTCATTTATCTAACAAATTTTCACACAGTCCAGCACTCTGCCTGTCAGTGTGTATATAGAATAGTTCAAGATTGATTTTTTTCTGAGGAAGCTGACAATATGGTTTGAGTAGAAGGACATAAACATAATTTTATGTTAATTATAATAATACATCAGTGCTGTTGTAGAGGAATGAGGAGAGTGGGAGGGAGCCCAGCAAATGCAGCAGCCCACCTTCCTGGGCAAGTCGTGCCATATTTTAAATTGGTAGGTGATATTTGTTCTAGATCATGATGGTGGGGATTTAATTCCCAGGAAGGAAATGCAGTTCTGGATCAAGAGGCATAAATTTCAATGCCTTCAGGGGCCAAGCAAGTGATATAAATAAGCCAAGAGGAGCGGGGGTAGGCAGAGATACCACAGGAGCCTGTGGTAAACGGAAGAGTGTATGCCTGTTTAGAGTTATTCAAGCTCAAAATTATTTTCTAAAAGCTCTGCTGACCAAACTAACAAAAATCTGTGGGCAGATAGTGGTAATTCCATGCATAATGTGTGTGAGGAACACACTGTAGGATGCTCGGGGGTAGGGGCAGCTAGCACAGTCAGGGAAAGTGCAAGGGAGAAAGGACATTTGGAACTAGGTGTGAAGAGCCTAAGAAGTTTAGGATTTGTCTTGTAGACAGCAGGGAGCCAATTGTGTTCTTCCATGAGGAGGAATGACATAAGAAAGTTTGTTTTGTAGGGTAGTTTATCTCCCCCCTCCCCCATCCCAGCCCCCACCCCCGCAGAGGATGCCAAGATCTCAGAAACGCAGTGGCCAAACCCATGGGAATGGTGATGAGGCCCGAACCAAGGCAGTAACAGTGAGAATGGTGACGGGCTTAGTAAAAGGAGAGATGTGTGATGTAAAATAAAGCCAGTCTCCTGAGTTCTCTCAAAAGGGTGACATGAGGGAAAGCAAATTTGTAACCAGCACAGTGTGATGCGCATGGGAGGTGATGGTAACCCCTAACATTCATGGAGTGTGGCTGGGGTCAGGCGGGGAGGGACTGGCGTTCCCTTCGTCCATTGTCATGGCCTCCAGGCTGACCTCTTTTGTGCAGAAGACAGGCCCGGACCTCAGCCTAAACCTGGCCACTTCATCTGGGTCTGGGTGCTCAGACTTCTTGCTGCCCCCCGGATGGCTTCTTTTTTGAGCCTTCAATTTTCTTCACTAAGAGAAAAGGCTAAAAAGAGCAGACACTTATATCTGCAGAAATGTTACTCCATGTAAAAAATAACAACACGAATACATCTTACAACTTCTAGCCAGAATCTGTTAGGCTGCTGCTATAGCAACCCCAACAGAATAGATTCAACAAACCCCTACCCAATCCCCTGCTGAATCCATATACCTGACAGTCACCCTCCTAGTGAGGCTGTCTCTCTTACATTACACCCACTACGTGAAGATCCAAAGCAAAGAGACAGAAAATAACATCTTCTAACAATCTGCTTGTCATTTAGAAAAAGCTCCCTGTATAAATGTCATGGAAACAAGCTGTTCTTGCAGAGAGAAAAGAAGAAAGCCCTGCCTCACTTGCTTCCCTTTCCATTTTAATCTTCCTAATAAAAGGGTAACACAAAGCAAATGTTAAGTGTTTGAAAGCAAATATCCCTGGAGCCTGGCCGTGGTGTGGTTCAGCCGCGTTCAGCCTGCTGGAGGGCTCCAAGTAGCAGGAGCTCCAGATCAAGTTCTAGGTGAAGAGCAACTGACTGCTCAAGATAATATCTTGAGAACACTTAGAACTCCAAACGCACTGATAGGAGACAAGGAATATTTTTCTTCTAATCAGGATCGAGGATCCTTGCTAGGATACTGGCTGCAAGGCCAACATATTTCTGTTCAGTTAACGAGCATTCGCGGGCACGTAGCACGTAGAATTCACCAGGCTTTGATTCTTTGAGGGGTACCCAGATAAACACGAGTCTGTTCTCCGTTCATGGGTGAGGGGTCTTGTATGTCTCAGCTGCAGCAAGAGGCAGGGTGTGTTAAGCACATGAGGAAAATGTGGAAACTGTCTGCCCAGAGGAAGGAGCATTTATTTTCAACTGGGATGAGCAGGGAAGGCTACAGAGGAAGGAGTATTTGAACTGAGCCCCAGAGGAGAGGTAGCATTCTAATAGCCTTTGCACATATGAATATGAATGCAGAGACATGTATGGTTTTGTGTGTGACGTAAGTGCGGTAATAATGAATTTGTTTTCCAAGTTTAAAAAGAAAACTATAATACTATGCCTTGGAGAGCTTTCCATGACTGTATTAGACCTATCCCATTCTTTTTATTTTCTGTAAAGAACTCTTCTTATGATATCTGCCCCCTATTGATATACTTTCCTTTTGATAGAATTGAGATATAAGTTCAAACTTACAGAAAAGTTGTAGAAATAATACAAAGAACTTTGGTATAGCTTTTAACTAAATTCCCTAATTATTAACATTTTTTCCATAGTGCTTTATCAGTCTCCCTTCAACCCCCCACTCCCTCCCCGTTTTCTGCCTCACGACAGGTGATATCTTTCTGGATCATTTGGGAGTAAGCTGAAAACATTAAGCTCCTTTATGAAAAATTCTTAAACGTGTATTTTTTAAGAACAAGGCCTTGTCATTTATAATCACAATATCTTTAGCAAAATAAGAAAATTTAAGATCGATACAAAACTATTACCTAATCCATAGTCCGTATTCAGATTTTGCCAGTTTTCCCTGTAAATGTCCTTCATAATTTTTTTCTCCTGGTCCAGGATCAAATCCAGAAACATGACTAGCATTTAGTTGTTATATATATTCAGTTTCTCTTAATCTGGAATATTTCCTCAGGCTTTCATTGTCTTTTCTAAAATTGAGAGTTTTGAAGAGTATAGGTTGGTTTTTTTAAAAAAATCAATTTGCATTTTTTTGGGGTCTGTGTTTTTGGACTGTCTGCTAGTTCCTCATCACTAGATTCAGGTGTGCATTTTTGGCAGGAATGTCACACACATGATGCACCCTCCTTATTGCATCATATCAGGAGGCATATGACATTGGCCTGAACCATTATTGGTGATATTACTTCATTTCCTTGGTTAAGGAAGTGGTCAGTAGGTTTTTCTTTACTTTTTTTCTTTCAACAGTAAAATTACAATTAACCCTTTGTAATTAGTAGAATAATGTATTGGGAGATATTTTGATACTTTGTAAAAACCACACTGTTCTCCACAAACTTTCACCCACTATAAGGAAGAGTATTGCTTTTTTATTTATTAAGCATGGATTCATGCATTCTGTTTTAATTTGATGGGTTATAAACTATTAATATTCAGTATTTTTGATGCTCCAGTTATCCCAGATTTATGATTTTATGATGTGTGCATCTTCAGGCTGGCCTTTGTGCCTTTAATGTCCTCATGTTCTCACTTGAATATTTCTTACTCTCAGGCATAAGATGTCCAGGCTTATCTGAAACTTCCCTGCCCTATTCCTGGAATCTGCATTTCTACAAGGAGGATGGTATTCAGTGTTTAGCAGAGACTTGTTTTAAGAATACAAGATTGGAGCACTAGGTTTGGGTTTTTTTTTTTTTTTTTTTTTTTTTTTTTGCTTCTGGTGTTTTCGGTAAACAGAATTAGGAAACAAGCACACAAACATATGTTTATTTAAAAATATATCTCTATCTATTTCTGTATCCATGAGTCCATACTGACGCCTCGAACTCTGTTGCAGTGGCACAAGGTTGTTCCCAGCCTAATGCCATTCTGCACTGGTAACTCCCTTCTTCAACAGTGAGAAACCTGGTCCCACTGTCCTCAATGATTTACTCATTTTCTCAACCTTCCACTATACAGAAAATAGTTTCAGAAACGCTAACCCACTCTACTGTGAAAAGCAAGCCTAATAAATTTCTTTAGACTGAGGTTCTTAAAGGTCTGTTGATTAGTTGATACTGTACCGATGTTAATTTGTTTTGTTTAGTTTTGTTTAGTTTTTAAAGAAGATGTTGCAGGTAGGAGTTTATTAATTACTTTTGCTGTGTTGCGTCTTCGTTTCTGTGCGAGGGCTTTCTCTAGTTGTGGCAAGCGGGGGCCACTCTTCATCGCGGTGTGCGGGCCTCTCACTATGGCAGCCTCTCTTGTTGTGGAGCACAGGCTCCAGATGTGCAGGCTCAGTAGTCGTGGCTCACGGGCCCAGTTGCTCCGCGCCATGTGGGATCCTCCCAGACCAGGGCTCGAACCCGTGTCCCCTGCATTAGCAGGCAGATTCTCAACCACCGCGCCACCAGGGAAGCCCGTTAATTTGTTTTTATGTTGTTGTTTGTTTTTTGCGGTATGCGGGCCTCTCACTGTTGTGGCCTCTCCCGTTGCGGAGCACAGGCTCCGGACGCGCAGGCCCAGCGGCCATGGCTCACGGGCCCAGCCGCTCCGCGGCATGTGGGATCTTCCCGGACCGGGGCACGAACCCGTGTCCCCTGCATCGGCAGACGGACTCTCAAGCACTGCGCCACCAGGGAAGCCCCGTTAATTTGTTTTTACAAGTATACTCTGGTTACGTAAGGTGTTAACATTAGGGAAAGCAAAGTAAGGGATATAAGGGAATGCTTGGTTTTTGCAGCTTTTCTGTAAATATATGACTAGTACAAAATAAAAAATTGTAAAATATTACTAAGGTTTTTCCCCCCTCAACACACGCACTTTGATATGGTTCTATTTTTCTTTTGAAATACAATGAGGTTTATTTTGTTTGTGTTCCGTTTTAGGGTTTTTCCCATATTCTTGTTGATAGAATTTTTTGAGCACAAAAATATTAACATGATTCAAAAAGTAAAAATTGTTAATAATATGCAGGGATAAGTGTCAGCTACTCTTCCCCATCCCTTCCACCCTATTCCCACCTGTGCCCTGTACGTATAGTTTCATTACTTTCTGGCTCATCCTTCCAGTATTTCTTTTTGCAAAAATAGGTGTATTTTTCTTATTTTTCCTTCTTTTTATACATATATATATATATATATGTATATATACCGTTACATATATATACGGTTACACTTCGCTTTCTTGACATTTATCAGTAAATCCTGGAAGTCATTCCCTATTTGTTCAGTGAGATCTTCATTGGTCTTTTATGCAGCTGCATAGTATTCCATTTTGAACAACCATTTTAAAATGTCAGCATTTACATTGTATCTGATGTTTTGCAATTACAAGTAATGCTATAATTTATGACCTTGTTTGTATATACTTTCATACTGTTGAAGTTAAATCTTCAGAGAAAAAACTTAAAAGAAGGATTTCTGGTTCAAAAAGAAATCCACTGTAGTTTCCTTAAATACTGTCAAATTTCCTTCCAGAGGGTTGGACCCTTTGACATTCCCACATGCAAAGTATTGAAGTGCTTGTATACCCACTTCCCAGAAAACTAGGTTGTCAAACTTTTAATTTTTGCCAGTTTAATGGGTGAGAAGTGGTATATCAGTGTAGTTTAAATTTGCATTTCTCTTATGAATGAAATGCATATCTTGTGATCTGTTTAAGAATTAGTTTATATCCCTTTTTGGTTAAGTCATCTGTTTTTTGCCCATTTTTCTATTTTCTATCAGGGTTTTAGAACTTTTTCTCTCAATTTTAGGAATTCTTTCTCTATGTTAGAGATTTTGGTCCTCTGTCTGTGATAAATGTTGCAAATATTTCTTCCAGTTTAATCACCTTCTTTTAAGTTTGGTTACCATCTTTTCTTCTATTGCTATGCAATAGTTCTTTTATTTTTATGTAGCCAAATTAATCAGTCTTTTATTGCCTCTGGAGTCTAGAAAACCTTCCATTATACCTAGGTTTTAGAGAAATTCATCCATGTTGTATTCTACTACTTGAGTAGTTTTAGTTTTCACTTTGAGCTCTCTGATTCATTTGGAGTTTAATCTTTTTTATGATGTAAAGCATGGAACTAGTATTATCGTTTTAAAAATGCCTACCTAGTTCCTCCAGGTCATTTATTAAAAAGTACATCTTTCATGTTTCTGTTAGTTCTTAGGCCAATTCTGATAATATTTATTTTTCTTGATACCATGACTATTAATTTTTGGTTCATTTCATCCCTCCAGGCTGAAAGGGATATTAAAATCTACCACAACAATTGTTTTTTCTTTTATTTCTGATAGGTTTCCTTTACATGCTTTGCTCTTTAGTGCATACAATTCATGTCAGCTTTCTCTTCAGTGATCAATCTAACATAGTCTTCCTCTTATAACTTCTTATTTTTTCTCTTACATTCCATTAATCTGAAATGAATATTGCTACCACTGTTTCTGTTTGTTTGCACTAGCCTAAATTATCTGCTGTAATTTGGGTTTTAACTTTTTTCTGTAATTTTATGTCTTTTCTAAAAAGCACATGGATGCATTTTGTGTTGAACTCAATCTTATAGTTTCTGTTCTTGATGAGTATAAATTAAACCATCTTGTGCACTTGTTAGGCTGTCATGTTACATTTTACTTTGGACTGCTTGCTTTGTGCTTTCTCATTTTTGTGCTTTCTTGCTGGGGTTTTTTGTTTTTCCAAAATCATTTTAATTTATAGTTTTCTAATTATCAAAGCCAGAAATGAAAACACATGTTATACCTTTATTGTCATCCTTTTTATAAACAAGTTTTCATTAAATACTGTTGCAAAGAGTTTTTCCTCTAAACATTTAATCTTCAAATAAAATCAAACACTGCTTCTTAAAAAGCAGAATTTGGCTTTTTACTAATCTTTCAGGTCCTCTCTATTATTGATACAGAAAAAGTATCCTCTTAATGTGATTCTTTCTAGAAAAGAGAGGGGACAGGAATCTAATGCAGGTACAAAGGATTTCACACTGGGGATATTGCCCAATCACTAGAAAATTTTTGTTACCTTTTTGTTCTCCACTGCAGCCTGATTTAAGAGCAATAACACCTTCGTTGCCAGTGCTCTCTGTTAATTATAACCCTCAAACTCCCTGAACATGGTTTAGAACATATACAAGTAATATAGAATTAAGGTTTTAAAGAAAGTGAAAATGCCCTACTGCAGTCATATTTAAGGGATGCCAAAACTTCTTTACAGTATATGTTTTTCCCTCTACAAATTCAAAAATAAAAATATTGGCTCACTTAAAGCCTTTTATCTAGTCACTGTCAGTTTTCTCTCTGAAGCACCGTGGTTTTATCCAACAGAAAGGCTAATTTTGGACTTATATTCCCCAAAATATGAATGTTTGACCTAACAATTCCATTTATAAGCAGTATAACAAATGAAAGTGAGAATGAATGAGCTAGAGGGATGATAGGTAGTCAGACTCAGAGTGACACGTCATCACATTATGTGTGTAAAAACCGAAGAGACAGGCTGCATCTACTCTAGGCCCCTGAAAGGGATAGTTGGTGGCATGGTGAAGATTCTGGGCTTTTAGACAGAATAATGTAGATTTAGAATGTTATGACCAGAAGGTGTTAGATTTTTGTTGTATGCTGTACCAAATGTCTTCTTCCTAAAGCAGTTTTGATTCTTTCTTTACAGTGAAGATGCCAATATCTTTATTTTACTGTCACATCTCATCCCTCACCCTCCATCTGAGGAGGGCTGGTGGCCACAGTCTCTATAAGCACGTGAGGTGTTGGCCTGCATGACTGAGGGCTCAGTAACTGCCCAGTTTTAGCAGAGGTGATAGGTGGCCTGGCCTCAGAGCATGGGTGGGAACACAGTTTGTTCTGTGACCTGAGTCCCTTGTCCCTCATACCTGCAAAACATCCCACAGTGCATGTTCATTTTTTCTTTGAGTTAAAGTCCTCAAGTATTTTCCTTCTTTCACCTTAGCTAAGGGCACTAGGTTTCCCTGTCCCCAAATATTTTTTTTAAGTGTTAGGATTGATTAACAAGATATATCTTGTTTCCAGATTTTTCTTTTTTGTATTTTTTTGGCCATGGTAGATGACCACAGGGAAATTGATAACTAAATAGGCTGGGCTATGGAGAGAGGCAAGAGTTGCTTTCCTAACAAGGAGTAGAGGAGGCAAGTTATTAAGAAAGTGGGAGGCCTGGAGTGGAAGTATCCCTCTGTTCAGCTTCCTACTTGGCTGCGGTCTGTGGACCACTACCTTCCTCACACTCTACTTTTAGCTGGATCTGAAGTTGAGCAAGCTCCAATCCAGTGGTCCTAACACTGCCAGGATGAGCAGGCCCGCTGGTTTCTAATTACTTTTGTAGCTGCTTCCCCTCCCCCACTACCATGTAGGGACAGCAAGAACATTGGGTCAGAGGAAAACCCGTAACTGGAGAAAAGCCTAGGTTGGGGGGAAAACAATTCAAAGTATTTCTAACAGTTCAAAATAAGAAATATCTGTGACATTATATTTTCCATTTCTGGGTTCACTGACTTGTGACATATTTAATAGAAGAAGTATTAGAAAGCATCACTGACAGGGCTTTTTTGTTGTTGTTGCTTCCTGGCCTAAGAAACTGAAATAGGGCATGCCCAGCAGGGCTTCTCACAACAGTGACAGTGAGGAAAGAATTCCGTGTGTCATCCCCATTGATGAGGGGCTCCAAGCCTCACATCTTCCAGGACTCTATTTGTCAAACCACCAGTCTGATCATTTTTTCTGAATAGACTGCCTTGACAGTTCAGCGAGAACACACACGCTGTGTCAGGGAGGGTTACACAGACAGGGAGAAGTATGTGAAGGCTCATAGACTTGAACCTATAGGGATGGATTTGGAAAAGGAAGTGAGCCCTTTGGTCCAAGTCTTGGTTGATGGTACCAGCACACCCGTAATCAAGTATTCCAAGTCCTAAGCATAGGGCACAATCATCATCAGCATCTCTGGATCATTTTTGTGAAGAGATTTTCTGGGATGGCAAGAAGAAGTAAGAGTATGACAGAATCACAAAGAGCATGTATACCTGTTGATATTCTAGGACCACATTAAACAAAAAACAGTGACAGCATCAGGAAATTAATAAATGAATCCAGAGTCCAGTAACTTGTTCTAAGAATTAATTAGGTGAGGGGGAGAATTTATAACTTCTACTGCGAGGTATTGAAATTATAAGGTAGGTAATATTTTAGGGGTGTTTAATATTTAATTGCCTTATATTGGAAATAGCGTTAAGAATATCTACCATCATTTGGTAAAATAGATACAAGGCTTTACAGAGCTCCACTGATATTTGTGTCTTTTTATATTCCTTTTGTAGATGAGAAAAAGGGGGCTCAGAAGGATTAAGGCTGTTCAAGTACGTAGAGCTATAGCAAGAAGCAGATCTCAGTTCCAAACCCAATTCTGACTTGTTTTAACTCCCTATTCTTTCCATTTTGTCATTCTACTTCTCAAGACTGGGCAAAGTTGAAAGACAGTAGGGATGTAAAACTTTAATCCATCTCTCAAGATTTGAATGAAACCTAACCAGCAGATTTTTCTCCCAGTTCCCATATTGTTTTGGAATATAATTATTTGATCATTACAGATACCTTGATGGAGAGTCTCTTGGAAAACTGTTGCCAATGGAGGTGAAATTAGGGAGAAAGCATATGAAATTTCCTAGATCTACTACTTGTTATGACTTTGGTTCATCATTTTTTTTGAGAGCATAGAGTCTTCTTTCTAGTGGCTAACCCATGACACTGTGTATAAGTAGGGGAAATGAAGAAAATTATTGAGGAAGGTGGTGCTATTGTAATTCACAATGATTTGTGGTGGTCATATGTTCTGGTACTGGCTGTAGAGAAAAGACAGGCTAGGATGTGGTCGGTTGAAGTGTAACAGACTCAATTAACATTAGAAATTTTGGAAAACAAAGTATAAGTTAGAGAAAGTCATAGATCTCACTAAAGACTGGTTATCTAAGGAGCCCTCAGAGGATCTTTCTTAATGTTAAAAGCCATGTGGGGAGAGGCTTGGTAGTATCAGGTAGAGTTGGGTTCATTCAGCAAATTGCTGACCACAAGGTCTATGCAACAGATGAGTCCTCACCTCCTCTTCAAAACTGTGGTTATTTGGTATTGTTTAAAATACAGAAACAAGAGATCATACACTTTTGTTGAATCATCACCAGTCTTCATATACTTTGCATAAAGAAACAGGAAAAGTAAGATCAATTTTGGACTAAAGAATTACATCCTACATGAGCTGCAGTTAATTGGGAATAGGAGAATAAACAGCAGACAATGAAATCTAAATTAAAACTCACATTCTCTTCTCTCTTCTCTCTTCTTCAGCCAGAGGAACAATACATTATTCTTGCCCTAATCTTCTAGTATTCTGGGATGGTGGGGCTAATTGATCAGTAAGATGATAATTAAACTGAATTCTCTGCTATTCGGCCTTTCAGTCACAGTAGAGATAGCATATACAAGAACTAGCTGCAACAACTGCAAGAAATTAATCATCTTTTCACAATATCTCTTCCTTACATCCAGTGTTCACACCAAATACTTGATATATTCTTGTATGTTACCCAGAATAAATAAAAGAAAATTTTTTATTTCATCCATGAAGTAGAAATCCTGATGGGGTAGGATTTTGCAGTTCGTTTAACTCAGCAGTATGTTCTGGTAAGCAGTGCTCTAATAGTTTTTCTTTCACTTATTTCCAGGCTTTGTCCTACACTGACATATATAAGACGCATGAAAGAGCTTCATTTTCAGCCACTCTGGATGGGTAATAAATGGTAAGTGATTCTCAAGCAATCTACAGGAATCATACTTTTATGTCCTTGATGTTGAATGGAAATGTTTGATTTTTGCCTCAGTTATAGAGAATAGTTATGAAAGTGATTTTGTTCATTAAATTATGCAAGGTGATGAATGTATAGCTCTAGTTTTGTGTTAAAGAAGAAAAATACTTGGTATACTAGCAACTTGCAATGTCGTAAGGTACACACCAAAGGGTATGGTGCAGAATACAGGAGAAGAGGGCAAAAGCAGATTTCTCTGAAAATGAAGGAGTCATTTTTAAGTTTAGGCCAACCCAAGAGGGTTGGTTTAAGAGCTGTCCAAATGAAGCCTTATTTTTATGATGTGTTACCCTTACCACTGACCAGCTCTTCCACACTGCTGTCACCTCAAAGGTGGTTTTTCTAAATCCACTGGATTCTTAGAGTAAATTTGGAAAGAGATGTGTTTGCAGCAGTAACTGACCAGTTCCCTTTCACAGAAACCCATCTTAACTGCCTGTGAAACAAGCCTAATAAAACTTGTGAAATTTACTAGTTGCCATTCACCTCCCTGTACCAAACATGCACAGACCAAGAGTACAGACCATTTGCCAGGTGGTATGTGACATGTTAAGAGTTACACTCATTTATGTTGATTATGCTATTAGGAGCTGCGCCATCACAAGTATATGTGAATAAGCATGTGTGTAATCCAAACGCTTAGAGTGCATCACGGGTCCCTCATGATAAATAAATACATGTGAAGAGATGAAATAAGTAGTTTAGATCTAAATTTCTGCAACATTAGTTCATAGACAGTGGTGTACCCTGATACTTTCTTCAAGTAAATTTCCTGGTAAACTGGGAATAAAATAATTCTTGAAAGCATCTGTGCCCCTAGTTTATATACAGGCTTTGATGTAACAGCATCACTTTCCACATAATTTGGAAACAAACTAAATTAGAAATGAGACATGGGGAACTCAAAAAGAATAGTAAGCCGGCTGGGTCAAATGGTTTTGACTATAATATTTCATAACGAGAGAAAAGTCTTAGTGACTAGGGTATGGAGTAACGGAAAAGTTTCTTCCAATTGGCAAAGTGGGAAATAAAAATGATCAACGTGCATCGGGTGATAATCAGTCATTTCACCTTGAAAATAATGTGAAAAGTGAACCTTTAGAAATCTCAAGTGACCAAACAAGTATGTGCAGAAATTAACTTTTTTTTTATTATATATCATATAATGTAGTAGTAAAGTCTGAAGTGCATGAATAAAAAGTTAGTGAAATTACAGGAGGAACAATCTATATAGCAATAATAGGTGCATTCCCTGTGCATCTGAAAGAAAAAAAAAAAGAGTTTTCACTCATTTTGGCCTAAAACTTAGTGTTCAGGTTCCCAGGATTCTGACATCAGAACCCGGATAACGCTGATTAGAACCATAGGGGCTTTACAATAAAAGCTAAAATATTGACCATATGATGGCAAAAAGTCTTATTTTGTGGTTAACTGATTCTCTTCTAGCTACTCTCTGATGAAGTTGGTGGTGCTGTAGAGGAGGACCGCCGCCTCCTGGACGAGGACCGGGACCGCTCAGCATCGTAAGGGACATGCTTGTCGTAGTTCTCCATCTGAGCCTCAAGGAAATCTCTCTGCTGCTGCCTCATGGTCTGGCTTATGAGCCCAGGTAGGGCATGGATGCTACCAATCAAAGTCTCCAATTTGGTTTCCAGGGTAACGATCCTCTTCTCAAAGTCTTCACTCCTTTCATTTAAGTCGGAAATCATGTCATACATGATGTTCTGGGTCTAGAAAACAGGATTGAGAGAATAGAGATGAAGAGCGAAGTTTTAATTCACTTGCCCTGGAAGCAAACTATCAACTCTCAGAGCTTGAGGGCTGGTCTCCTTTCGGTGACATGCAATGCAGCAGTGGGGTCAGCTAACTGAACACTTGACCTGGCAAAGCAAATTCAGTGTGTCCGTTCAATGCCAGGATTTAGGAAAGAAAAGATCTTAGGCCTTAATTTGATCCAGCTGCAGAAAATGGTGTGCAGGTACTGCTGGTGGTATGTCCAAGGATTTTAGGTGGTGTGCAGGTAGACAAACACGTTTTGATTTCATATTTATGTATATATTCTAATGGTTGTAGAAAAGTTAGCATGTCAAATTCATTTTGCAACATGTAATTAATACTAATTAGGGCAAGGCTGATTTTTAAAAACAAGCCGATTTAAAGAACAATACATAATAGTACAGATGGTATTAGGATGTAGCAGAAATTTTGAGCGTGGAATATGAATGAAGTTTAGGACAAACTGATTTGATCAAGTAATTTAGTAACGTAAAGCAATTAATATCTTTTTGCTCTCCTATGTTCCAAATTACAGGCTCTCCATTGGGTCAAATAGCATTTTTACAGATAACTGCTGAGAGAATAAAAGTTAGGGGAGACACTAAAGTTACCAATCCACCTTGTTGGCTATGGCTGAATCAGAACTAAGTGGTTTGAAATAGGAAAATGCTTTTGGTGCCCTAGAGAATTTTGCAATTGGTTGTCCTGATCAAAGGGTATTCATAACTCTGACGCCCAGTTATAGTTCCGGAAATAGCCAGGAGACGGGGAAAGAAGACCTCAGGGCTGATCAGCTCAGAGCCAGAGAGGGAAGGGGGTGCTCAAGAAGGGAAGGCTGGAGACATTAACCTTAGCCCAGTGCAGCCTTTCCCAAGCCTAGACCCCTTTGGCTAAGCCTGCCCTCCTGTCTCATTTCCCTCTATAATATGTGCTCTTATCCTGCTTAACAACCTCTTAATGGTGATAAATGATGATGAACTGATTAAATAAGGGAGTTACTGTTCGGAACACAGGCACCTCCTTTGAGTTTGGCCAGGAAGACAGAGTGCATTAACTTTATTTTTACTGTTGATACATAGTCTTGAGACTATATGAGCAACATCCATTCGTTCAGAAACCCTTATGGCATGGATAGTCCTGCAAACATAATGATAAGCATGGCGCTAAAGAAATAATTGAGGGGCTTCCCCGGTGGCGCAGTGGTTAAAGAATCTGCCTGCCAATGCAGGGGACACAGGTTCTAGCCCTGGTCTGGGAAGTTCCCACATGCTGTGGAGCAGCTAGGCCCATGCGCCTGCACAACTACTAAGCCTGCACTCTAGAGCCCGTGAGCCATAACTACTGAGCCCGCGTGCCTAGAGCCCGTGCTCTGCAACAAGAGAAGCCACCACAATGAGAAGCCCACGTACCAAAACGAAGAGTAGCCCCCACTAGCCGCAACTAGAGGAAAAAATCCCACACGCAGCAACGAAGACCCAACACAGTCAAAACGAAAAATAATTAAAAGATACAGCATCTTGCCTCATAGATATATAATTTTACTTCAAGAGAATATCTATTATATATAATAGTATATATAATATGTATTTATATATGCTATATTACATATAGTGAAATGATATATAATATATATATTATTTTCAAGGGGTCTCTTATTTTTTCATAAAAATACCCAATTTCTTTTATCATTTGATCTAGGAGTGGTGGAAGAACCTGCCCCATCTTTGTCCATGATGTGTCCCAGTGAGAACAATGTGTGTAAATACTGAGCACATCTTCAGGCCTCGTATGTGTGTGCTGCCCAGCTTAAATGAATGATATATGATCTCCCAGGGGTAAGTCATTAAATACTTCACTTATCGTCTTCTATGTATAAGATATCAAATATTCATCTTCAACATATTTATACAGTATGTATTATTGATATACATTAAAAAATGAATATAATTAAGTGTGTTATTTCATGGGACTAGGACAAATGGATGTAATTTTTGGAGAATATACTGGAGGCTTTATAAAGGACATAGTTATAGCAAACAAACAGCAGAACACAGGTCCAACAGAGAGTTGCCTCTTTCAAAGGATTCATGTTAACAGGCTCAACACTTATACATAAATCTATTCTAATGCCTCCTATAGAATTTAGAACATTGAAAGGTAATGTTGTCATTATTGACAAATATTCACATTTTGACAGTGGACTTCACTTGAGAGGAACAACCAAAAATAAACCAGATAAAGTGTATAACTGATAGAAGAATTGGGGATTATTAATGTCCTTTTAAAAAGTGGTATGAAGACCTTGAATAGTCAAAACAATCTTGAGAAAGAAGAAAGGTGCTGGAGGAATCAGGCTCCCTGACTTCAGACTATAGTACAAAACTACAGTCATCAAGACAGTATGGTACTGGTACAAAAACAGACAGGTAGATCAATGGAACAGGATAGAAAGCCTGTTGCTTAAAATATATAAAAAATAATTTTATTGATGAGTCCTGTTTAGCCCTGAACCTCATAGTAAAGCCTAGGATGTGGTTCTGCTCTCATAGAGATGAGACTAAACTACATATAAGCATCCCCAAAGTACTATCTCATAGTCCACTTATGTTTCTTACTGAACTTCCAAATCACTGCAAGTAGGAAAGCTTTTAGAATGGGGTTGAACAATGTATGTAGGGAAAGTGCATATTAAGTAAGAGTTTCAGAAGAATTCTTATAAGTTGGGCCATCATGTCAGCATAGTTTGTTGGTTTGATTTGTTAAATAAGTTTGGGGTGGCCTCCTCCTGAAGCATTATTGATTTCTATGCAGTGGTTAGTTCCAATAGCTGCAATCATGAGGGCTGAGACCCCCAGCTTACCTTTGCCAGGTCCACCAAGGTATTTGCTTGATCATTCAGTTTCCTCTGCTCCATTTTTACACTTCTTAATCTAAAAGACAGAATCTGAAGTCAGAAAGGTTCCTTTTCTTCCCTACGACTATCGTAAGCCTTCCAAAGAGCATGCACAAAATTGACAAGAGCAAATAACTGCATGGATAATGCCTTGAATATCTGGCATAAAGTCCAAACTGGTTATGTATCTGGTACAATGAGAAGCATGCTTCCCCAACACCGCAAAAAGGAAGGGAGAGAGAAAGAGATGAGGTGTCCTTAGGACAACTATTTACTAGGTAGTTAAAGTTCAACTGAGAAAGGCTCATAAGGCTTTAACCATATGAGAAAAACCAAAACATTCCTTAAAGACCCAGTATCGTGACAAATAGACATAGGAAGAAAAATGCAAAGCAACTGGAATTTTATCAATGTTGGAAGCAGTAAGCACCTTCCTATGCCTATGTGACTAGATACAGGTGTTAGCCCTGTTTAGTCTGAAATGGATTGGGTTAGGTATTTGAACCTGATGAAACACAGTGATAAGTGAGATTCTCATTAGCAAAAATAAAACTTTTATTCAACCAGCAGCAAGATAACTCAAAACACATAATTCTCTTATTCGTCATTGTATTTCACTTGACTTTTATCTTAAACTGCCATTGAATTTGAAGGGAAGCCAGACCATTTCCTTGGGAGAACTTCCTTTAATTTTTATTCTAGATAAAGGCACAGGACAATTAAAGTGTCTGACAGGTGGCATCTCTTCTACTGGTAAAGTTACCTTTAGAAACTTTTAAATATCAATGTGTGTATCTGATTGACAGTCAAAAAGCTGGTTTTCTTAAAGACAAATTCTGAATGAGTACCTACTATTCCTTAACTTATTCACAGTAATATTTCAACAAACATTTACTCAGTGCTTGTTATGTAGCAAGAAATTAAGATTTTCCGACCAGAGAAAAGTAGTTGATTGTCCTTTAAGCCAACAATTCAAAGCCATGCTCCAAAAGAGAAGCAGGTCTCTCTGAGCTGCTTTGTGAAAAACCCACGCTAACCTTATCACTTTGATGACGAGTCCTTTGCAAAGTATAGTGTTAATGTTGGAGGGAGTACGCTTGAGTATGTCCCAATTTAAATGAAAGGTAATTGGTTAAAGGGATAAAAAAAAATTCACAGGGCAAGATTTTACTGCCAGGGAGATTTTTGTAACACATGTTCACGATGCTCAGTGATCCTGTTCTGAAATGTGGATATCCAATATGTCACCAAATCTGCTCCACAGTGAAGAGACAGTGCCTTCTGCCAGTAAGAGTTGAACTGACACCTGCTTACAACATGATCTTTAACAGTCTAAAACAGTTTAAGGTTAGAACTTGTGATTGTGACTATGTGTTTCTTTATTAGAAGACTTGGAACTAATTTAACTGGCTCCTTTTTATGTTATTATAGTGATGGAAAACGTTTCAGTCTAAAAGAAATTTACAAACATATATTTAAATCTAATATGTCGTTGAGGAATGTTTCTCTAAGTACTTACAAGGGTTACAATTCTTGATGTGTGCCTTTTAAAAACAAGTCAAAAAAAAAAAAAAAACCAAACACAACAAAAAAAACCAAGCAAAGCAACTTTAAACATGTGTGGGTCATTACAGAGAAATGTACTAGAAAGACTAAGTGTCAGACATGTATTCTGTCCGCCTTGGCCCTAACCTGACATTCAGTTTCTTCATGTATGAAAAGAAGAGGGTTAGATTAGGACTTTGTTTTTGAAGTGCTGGATTTATACCAACAGAGGTGTTCTAGATGACTAAATGATACTCAAACAAGACATTAACCAATACTAGAACAGATGGAGAGAGAGTTATTCCCTTTAATTCTCTTCCAATTCTTGATTATTATAAGAAAAATGTCTCAGGCTAGTCCTATCCTGTTTTTATCTCCTAACAAACACCTGCTCTTCCCCTGTTTTTAAAAAAAGAGGGAGGAGAATCAGCTCAGAGCTTTCTGCAGGCAACAGCTTGTGGCTAGAATTCAATACCAGTGTTTCAATTGTCGACTGATGTTCCCTTTACCTCACTCTCCTTGCTGGGAGTGATATATTTTTAAATCCACTTATGATAGGGATTTATCATAAGCTTTCTTTTAAAATTTAGGTAAGTCATAGCAGAGCTGGCACATGAAGTTCGGGGACACCAGAGCGGAAGCCTCCAGCAACTCGTGAGGGCAGCACGGCCCTGAGCCCTACTAGCCTGGTTGAACTGCCTGAAAGGTAGGAGAACTGGTACAGGAAGCCTACGTAAGCTGCAGCTGCCAGAATAAAAGGTAACATGCAGTTGTGTTTTTTACTTCTTCCCCCCACCCGCCCTCACCCCCAAAAAAGAAGAATAAGAAACATATGTTGATTTCTTCCTTGTGAACTTCACTTATCACAGGAAAATATCATGATTTTGGAACACATTTCCATAGCAGCAATCAGACTACTAAAATTCACAAATAAAGGATCCGCTTGGGTGCATGCAGCCAGTAGGAAATTCTGCGAATGTTGAGAGGAGCGGCTCACACAACTTACTTCCGAGCTCTATTTTCATTTTGTTGAAATAAAAAGACAAAACAAAAGAAAAGAAACTGTAAAATATTCTGGAACAAAATAACACAGAGTGGTGTTCATTCATGCACAGGGGGCTCGATTCATTAGCTGGAAGGTCCTGTTAAGATTCTGCAGGATTTTGGCATATCGATCAGAAAGAAATGCTATTCCCTTATGTTATCATCCTTCTGCATCGCTACTCTACTTCCCCACCTGAAAGCACACAGCTTCCTCCAGAACTAGAGTTCGGAAGGAAGAAGTTGTGTAAAGTCATCTTGGCCTCTTTGAAACATGATGTCCAAGTAAACAATAGGAGACATTTTGGCCTAGTATCAATAGGATATGGTTACAAAGATAATATTCTAAACAATAGGATTATAATTTTTGGAGGGGGGTACGTCTTTTCCAAGTTGGTCTTTTGAGAAGCCGGGGCTATTGAAGAGCCTGGTCTTCTGACAGGGGGTTACCCTAACACTCTCTGTTATAGACATCACATTTATTGGATTTCTTGGCTGTGAGACAAGTTCATGTTAATTGATGGGTCTCTAGCTGAGACCGAAGAATGAGAAACTGTAAAGTTGATACCAGAAAAAGTGGTAAAAGTTACAGAAACAGAATGCTTCATGGCACTAAGTGACGATCCCCAAAGACAGCTACGTTACTGAAGAGAGGACACAGGCCTGCAGAGTTAGGCATCCAACAGAGACTAGCAAGGTCATGTGTCCGGGAGAGAGGCTGGGAAAAGAGAAGGAGAGTTGAGATAGAGGAGGCTGGTAGAAGGGGGAGAGAGCTGCTGCAAAAGCTCTCTGGACAAATCAGAGGAGAGCAGAGGCCAGGAGAGCTCTAGCAAGTCAACTGGTACATTTTCCCTCAAGTGGCAAGGTCCGATTTCACCCGGTGCTGCCTGACAAGGCTGGGGCAGTAAAGGCCTTGCTCTTAGGAATCGAGCCCTGTGTGCTTTCATGTATGGCTTCACTCATTAAGTTCAGTGAAAGATAATTATGCATAATTAGCATAACCTATCCACACCCAGCCCATCTACTTTTCACAAAGTATAAGTACCCTCCCACCTCAAGGAAACCCAACAGCCCCAAGACTAATTTATAAAACAATTCAGAACATTTTTGCGTTGCTTAAAGCTCATCTACTTTAGAAGTACACAAGGCTACAGAAGAAACAATGAGAAATGTCTGAAAGAAGCAGAAGAATCCCGTGTGGTTTCCTCTGTTACTCTACCCAAAAACAGCATGCTGAACAACCCATGTAACCTACACCACGAAACCCTTCAGATCATGTCAGTACAGCTTGTAGCAATATGCCAATGGCCTAGGGACAGTTTTTACACTGAGTTTCACCAAAGATTTTTTGCCTAACTTTTTTTTTTTTTTTTTTCGGTATGCGGGCCTCTCACTGTTGTGGCCTCTCCCGTTGTGGAGCACAGGCTCCGGACGCCCAGGCTCGGTGGCCATGGCTCACGGGCCCAGCCGCTCCGCGGCATGTGGGATCTTCCCGGAGCGGGGCACGAACCCGTGTCCCCTGCATCGGCAGGGAGACTCTCAACCACTGCGCCACCAGGGAAGCCCCTGCCTAACATTTTATTATAAGAATGTTCAAACCTAAAGCAAAGTTGAAAAAGTTTTATAATGACCACCCATAAATTGTCCCCCAGGGTTTTGAGTGTGAATGTATTCCACACTTAAGAGTTCTATGACAGTTTATATAAATATAGAAATACCCACTATTTACACATGGCTACAGAATTATATGACAAAAATTGTCAAAGCGTTTGCTTTTTTTTTGGTTATAAGGAAATTTATCAATGGCATCAAAGGCAAGTCACGTTTCATTACATATTGAACAGGTAAGTTACACTAACAGGAAGGGACACAAATACGATCCTGGAGGAAATGGGATGTGTGGATGCTCAACCCAAAGACTGACCCACTTGCCTACTTCCACGTCATCTCACATCCTTTCCATCCTGGGACACCACATTTTCTCACACCCGCAAAGGTAAGTTTTCATTTTAATAGATCTGAACAATATAGGTTAGTATCGAAACATACAAAGAATGATTTCTCCACAGTATACCATGTGTACCTCTTGTATGAATGTTGCGGTTATTGTGTTGTACGGTTTGGGGGCTGTAGGAATGATCACTCTACCAGGAAATTTTACCAGGTGACCCTTGAGGGAGAGGTAAAGGCTCAGCATCTCTCAGGGGACACTCTCTTAGGTCTAAGCTTCAAGGAGTCAAGATGTGGAGGCAAGTGGTCCTAGGTGGTGGCACCTGGTTATAAAGGTAGCTGTGAGCTCCAGGGAGTGAATTCCTGCTTGTGAGCCAGATCGAACACAATGTTGCTCTCTGTGTTTTTCACTTTTACTCTCTCCCAGACTTTGAAAGAGTACTCGCTTAAAATTCTTTTCCTTATATGGGGAAAATGCATAGTTGTGTGTCCAGTCAAGTCACAGAGCTAAAGGAGAAATAATGTCACTTTGGTGTTGGTGGCAGCAAGGGAAAGAACATGTGTGAATTGCTAAGAGTAGCAATGAGGACCAGCTTACTCTACCATATATGCAGAGTCTCCTATTTTAGAGCTCAGGGTGCTTGGATTTTATTTTCATTAAGAAAGGTAGCAAACTTCTATACAAGTACATGTATGTCTATAATTATAGACATATTCCACATTTTCAGTGATACCTATTTAAGAAGGAGAGTGGATGGCAGATGAAGAGGTGAAAGATGAATGCTTGGTGATTTTCAACGGAATGTGAGTGTAATATACATATGAATTCCCTAAATATGTAAAATTAACACTTCAGCCTCAGAACTTCCTGTCTGCTGTACTAATTAGCTCTAAGAAAACACATCTCCCTTTATAATCAGGATACCTAGTATTTACCTACCTTTCCACGATTACCCTGGTAGGTTGCATGAGAAAAGCCACTTTTCTGACCCACAAAATGTGATGCGTCTGCCCTGCCCCATACAGAAATGGCATTAAGAGCAAGGCTGCATGGCATCATAACTGACACCCGCATAATGTACTTACGGTAAGGATGCTGCCAGCCTGGGGGAGAAAGACCTGGTGCTTTCAAATTATCATTGAAACTTGCTAGATAGAGATTTGTATTTTATAAGTCTATGATGGTAGGTATAACAGTAACAATAAAATGGCACGAAGGACTTAAACAAATTGAATAACAGTGGCCTCGATAAAGTCAGAATAATGACTGCAAGGCCTATAGGAACTCTAAACTCTATAATGAACACATAGCATCTAGAAAATCCCTCAAGTTCTGAGTAAAAACTAATTTAAAAATTCGAGTATTAAGTCAATTGTACGTACTACCTTCATATAAAGATGCTTGGCAGTATGTTAATTTCTTTAAAGAGTCTGTAGTAGATACAAACTAAACATCTTAGAGCAAACTATATGAATAAGTAAATCAAGAAATACAATTTTAACTAAAATTATTGCTTCTATCTAAAAAAAGAAACTGAATAGACCCTTTAATTAATATATTATGTGGCTATTCTCCCAATAATAAATGATTTTTAACCATCAAATGAACTGACAAATGAAATCCTGAGAAAAGTTATGGAATTATTAAAATGCCAAATAATGTGTTCTGGGAACAAACATGATAATGTTCTCTTTTTCCCTCCTGCGTGAAAGAAGAATAAGCAGGTGCAAGAATTAAAACCCAGAGATACAAATGCAGAATGAAAGAGGAGAATGGTACTTACTGATGAATAGCTTGCAAGAATTTCCGTTGATGTTTTCTGACTTTTGCATGATCTATCTTTTTTACTAGCTTTGTATTTTTGTAAATTAGCCATGTTTCCCTGAGTACATTGGCAGCTGCGTTTTTCACCTGTTAGGAAAAGAAACAAACACAGCAGTTGATAAATTCCAGAGCAGAATCCTTTGCAACTTGGCTGGCTGTCATGCTCTTCATCCCAATGATCATGGTAAGCTCTAGCTCTGTTTAGTAACTGTATCTCAAAAATTTTTTTCTTGACTCTGTGCCTGTCTAAAAGTACCTGTATCTGTCTGGGAATGCTTACCTTGAAGTATGAGGGGCTAATGATCTCTTTCGCGGCTAACTTCTACTCTAACTCTACCCCATGAGGAAACTTTCAACTACCTTTTCTTTTTTTTTTAAATCAAGAGGTGCTGCTTTCTTCACCTTGTATCGCAGTTGCTCTCTCCATGTTCTTCGTTTCCCTGGAGAAAGGCAAAATGCCAGAAGGCCAAGGTTAACCCTGTCCTTTGCAAGCTTGCTCGGCATTTCTGGCTGTGCACTACAGGAAGGGCATGTTTCCCCTGCTGAATGTACAAGAAGACCCAGTCATCCAGCCTCCCAGGGTGACTTAGCAAATTGCTTGTTAGCGCACTTTAATCAACTGACAGAGAGTCTGTGTTGTCATGATTTTGTTGGTAATTTAAGTACACTGCGTTTCACATGGACAGGACAAACCTAAAGGATAAAGGCATGAAAGTAACACTGCCAAGACTTACTGCAGCTGATGGAAGGTGTGAATACTTCCTAGTGAGACTTCAATCACTTGCTTTCTTGACACTTTCAAGTCTTCAAAGATTCCTGCAAGTTGGTAAGTCCTCTTCCTTGCTCACAAGACAAGAACTGATGACCCAGAGCTTTCACTTGTGCTTGTTGTTAGCTACTTATTCTGGGAAGTTGAGTCATTTAATTCTTTTGAGTGATCGATAAAGGGTGTCTCGCAAGGAGAGCTGCAGGCTAGAGGGGGGCTGGGTGGAGGAAGACAACTTTTTAAAGACAGGCAGTGTGGTGGGGTAAGACAGAACAGTGAACTGGGCTGCAGAAATGGGTTCTAAGTTCTTGACTGTGGACCAACCAAGTCAGGTCAAGGAGACAAGCTAACCTGGCAGGATTTTAGTTTGCTCTAACATAAGAAGGTTAGAGAGAATTATTGTTAAACTCCTTTTCAGCACTTAGATTTACAATAAGGAAGAGTATTATAATTTACCAAAACTATGGCCCAAGTATGTATGTGTATTTTTTCACTTTAGCAGAGAAAACATCAGGTTGGGTGGCTGAGGGTGAACCCTTTTTCATGGCGCTGAGTTTTCTTTTTGAGTGAAATTGTATGGCTAGAACCCACTTTAAGAACATGGCTGGTTTCTGAAGACTGCTTTTAGTTGTGACTTCCTCTGGATATTCATTAGACTCTGCATGGAGAACATTCTCCAGCCAACAGAAAGACGAAACACGGGGTGTTGAGCACCAGCGGTGCGTGTACATGACTTGTCCGCAGTGAAGTTAAAAGGTGTTCCAGTGAGCTCTTGCTCTTCGTTCTTATGGAATCATTTCTCTTCCTCACAAGGTAAGAGTCACCATTCAGAAGGCTCTTCCATCTGACACTGGTCTCCTTTGCAAAGGTAAGGAACTGGATGTAGTGTAATTTGCTGAGGTTGGAGGACCTTGCTTTTGTTTTTAATTAAAACATTTTTATTTTATATCAGGGTATAGTTAGTTGATTAACAATGATGTGTTAGTTATGGGTGTACAGCAAAGTGATTCAGTTATAACCATTCAAGTATCCATTCTTTTTCAAATTTTTTTCCCTTTTACATTATTACAGAATATTGAGCCGACTTCCCTGTGCTATGCAGTAGGTGCTTGGCGGTTATCTATTTTATAGGCAGTAGTGTGTACATGTCAGTCCCAAACTCCCAATCTATCCCTCACCCCCACCCTTTCCCCCTGGTAACCATAAATTCGTTCTCTAAGTTGTGTTTCTGTTTTGTAAACAAGTTCATTTGTATCATTTGTCTTTTAGATTCTGCATATAAGCGACATCATATGATATTTGTTTTTCTCTCTCTGACTACTTCACTTAGTATGATAATCTGCAGGTCCACCCATGTTGCTGCAAATGGCATTATTTCATTTTTTAATTTATGGCTGAGTAATATTCCATTGTTTATCTGTACCACATCTTCTTTACCTGTTCCTCTGTTGATGGACATTTAGGTTGCTTCCTTGTCTTGGCTACTGTAAACAGTGCTGCAATGAACATTGGGGTGCATGTATCATTTTGAATTATGGTTTTCTCAGGGTATATGCCCAGTAGTGGGATTGCTGGGTCATATGGTAGCTCTATTCTTAGTTTTTTTTAAGGAAACGCCATACTACTCTCCACTGTTTTACCAATTTATATTCCCGCCAACAGTGTAGGAGGGTTCCCGTTTCTCCACACCCTCTCCAGCATTTGTTGTTTGTAGACCTTTTTGATGACGGCCGTTCTGACCCGTGTGAGGTGCTACCTCACTGTACTTTTGATTTGCATTTCTGTAAATAATTAGTGATGTTGAGCATCTTTTCATGTGCCTCCTGGCCATCTGTATATCTTCTTTGGAGAAATTTCTATCTAGGTCTTCTGTCCACTTTTGGATTGGTTTATTTTTGATATTGAGGCACATGAGCTGTTTGTAAATTTTGGAGATTAATCCCTTGTCAGTTGCATCGTCTGCAAGTATTTTCTCCTATTTTATGGGTTGTCTTTTCGTTTTGTTTATGGTTTCCTTTGCTGTGAAAAAGACTTTGAGTTTAATTAGGTCCCATTTGTTTATTTATTTATTTCCATAACTCCAGGAGGCAGATCAAAAAAGATTTTGCTGCAATTTATATCAAAGAATGTTCTTCCTATGTTTTCCTCTAAGAGTTTTACAGTGTCTGCGCTTACATTTAGGTCTTTAATCCATTTTGAGCTTACTTTTGGTGTTAGTGAGTGTTCTAATTTCATTCTTTTACATGTAGCTGTCTAGTTACCCCAGCACCATTTATTGAAGAGACTGTCTTTTCTCCATTGTATATTCTTGTCTCCTCTGTCATAGCTTAATTGACCATAGGTGTGTGCGTTTATTTCTGGGTTTTCTATCCTGTTCCATTGATGTATATCTCTGTTTTGGGGCCGGTACCATACTGTCTTGATGACTGTAGCTTTGTAGGAGGACCTTGCTTTTAAAGAGAGAGGAGTGGGAAGTGACTAGCCAGCACTGCCTGGGGTTGGGACAGGCCCTTCCCTGCCAGCAAGGAGAAGGGCTGGCTACTGGAGGTCTCAGCTCTCTGAGCAGATATACTGCCTGGAGGACTGGTAATGGCCCTGGTATATCCTCCCTCCCTGGTTTTATCTGCTCAAGACACAGAGTAAGAACCTAGAACACAGACCAGCGAGGCCCCGAGAAAACTGGGTAAGAAGTGATGAGACAAGAACACAGCAGTTCAACACAGCAATTAATTTTGGTTTGGATTCTCATCTAAAGTCTATAAAATTTTCAGAGGTGATCCAATGCTTGTCCTTAATGTATTTTAAATGATTCTTTTTCTTTGGGATGGTGGGGGAATGACTGGAAGGGAGTAGGGAACCTCAGTTTCAGAGTGTACTGCAGTGGGCGATGACCCCTGGACCTTATATTGTAGGATTCGTATTCACTAAACATGCAATGTAGATGACAGGCTGAAAAATAATTGACTCCTCATCTGAAAATGAAATCCCTACAGCTGCTTTTAAGAACTGTGAAATATATCCCTTTATGGCGAAACATCCCCTTTCTAACTAACTAACTAACTCCCTTTCAAATACAGGAATAAATCTCTCAAAGCATCTTATTTAACTGCTACTTTTCAATACAGCAGAAACAAAACAATATATCCAAACATAGAAAAACTTATCCTCTACTGATAATAGTAGATTTTTTCCCTTGGTTCCTCCCAGGGTTGAAAGGGAACAGAAGACAGGGTGGAAACACCTCAGTGTTTTACAGGTTTGAAGGACGGGAATTGTTACATGAAAATGCTAATCCAAACTTACAGGAAAAACGGGAGAGGAGAAGTAGGTCTGCGCATTTGTGATCCTTGAGATGAAAGTTTATTTGCAGTTAAGAACTCTGCTCTATGGTCATGTAACAATGTAACTCTGGAGCCCCTGCTCCACTTTCCAGGGCATTTACAAAGTTTTAGAGGTCACGTCATTGTTTCTCCCTAGCTCAGTGCTTTTGGCATAGCTGGTACTAAAACGTGTCTATGGTGTTAAATTTGAAAAGTGTCTATGGTGTTAAATTTGGCACCATAGTAATTTGTATCATAAAAACTTCTAATCATAACCATAGATGCATATTTATCAACCAAAGGACCCTCCTGATACGAAGGGTGTACAGGTTTAAAGAAGAGACCTAGGATCTAAAGGGGACAGAGCATTTCCATTTATTAATTCAACAAATTTATTGAGTCTCTATCACTTGCTAGATAACATGAGAGTTGGTACGAGGGATTCACAGATATCTCTCAATAATTAGTAGCTGTGTTATATGTTGCCAATTAATGGCCCAGTGCTACTCTGAAATATAACTTATTTCTTCTACTTCACAGAACAAGGAAAGTGAAAAGTGGGCCCTTTCTTAACAGGAACCTTCTCTTCCTCTCTCCATTTCCTGTACCCCCAAAGACACAAACAGGGAAAAAGGAAAATAAGAACATTTGTTCTACCTCACTAATTGACATGTACACACTACTATATTTAAAATATTGATTGATAGATAACCAACAAGGACCTACTATAGCACAGGGAACTCTGCTCAATAGTCTGTCATGACCTAAATGGGAAAAGAATTTGAAAAAGAATAGCTACATGTATATGTATAACTGAATCACTTTGCTGTACATCTGAAACGAACACAACATTGCAATCAACTATACTCCAATATAAAATAAAAAATTAAAAAAATTTAGGGGCTTCCCTGGTGGCACAGTGGTTGAGAGTCTGCTTGCCAATGCAAGGGACACGGGTTTGTGCCCCGGTCCGGGAAGATCCCACATGTCGCGGAGCGGCTGGGCCCGTGAGCCATGACCGCTGAGCCTGTGCGTTTCGGAGCCTGTGCTCCACAAGGGGAGAGAGAGGCCCGTGTACCGCAAAAAAAAAATTAGTGGTCAACTCAAATGCAAGTCTTTTATCAGAAAAATTTTGAAAGGCATAAAGTAATCAAATATTTGAGAAAACAAAGGCTCTATAAGCCATTTATACTATTAAAAGTAGTAACAGTCACTAGATGCCTTCAACCCTCTTTCATAGGTATAAAGGACATGACATGTTATATTGCTGGCTCCTAGGTAAATATGAAAGCTATAGGTAGTAAGGTAAAATATATTTTTTATGTGAAACAATACTTTCTAAACCACAAAAGCTCTTAAAGCTGATTATGATACATACAATTAGAGTTATTTAGCAGGCTACTTTGTTTATAGATTTCCTTTGCTTTTTACTACTTTCTTTTTCTTCCTCTTGCCTCTCCCTTCAGAGGCTTTTCTGAGGCAGGAGAGTTTCTCGCCTCTCATTCTGATAATTACAGTAAAATGTTGCTCTATATGCTGTGGGTGATGCCTCCAGGATGCCTGGGGGACAAAGTCAAGGCCACTAAGCCTGTGCAGCTTAGTAGGACATCATGTGCTCTCACTGCCCCTGCAGCAGCGGGGCTGGATGTGCTCAGGGCACCAACCTTTCTTGCCAGCCCAGTTCTCCTTGAGACCAGGTACCTGTGGCGGGGTGAATGGAACAAGGCAAGGTCAAGGGTTCCATGCATTTATATTTTAACCCACTGGGATATGTAGCCAAGCAGGATATAAAAGTTACACAGTAAATCCTCTAGAATTTCTGTTCACTTGTTAAGAGATAGGCAAGAAACAAAATTACATAATTACATATAATTACATAATAGTGTTCTTATTATGGATCTTATTGAGAATTCTTAACAGGATTGGAAACACCCACAGTGGACATTAATATGTATAATTATCCTTCATGGTACATCTAGCGACTTTAAATATTATGCCTGGGTTCTCAAAGTTTCTTTCCAAAATGAAAGTAGCCAGAGAGCCAAACTCCAAGATTTCTTTTTGGTTCAAACCTGAATGAATAGTAATAATAATATATTTCCTAAAGCTTTAAGCATGGTAAACACATTGCGTCTGTAAGGTCATATGCTACGAATCGATTAAATAGCTGGTTCTGTCTTACTAAGCCTACTGATAAGTTATTGCTATTATGCTTTGATTTTGGAATCCTTAGATTATTTAGGTTACATGGACCTATTGGCCATTTTTGAATTGCAGAGTGCCATGTAAACTTTTGAAATTATATAGGACAATCCTCCATTAATGCTAGTGCCCAGTGAATTCTGTGTTCTACTTTCAAACATAGTATTTTATGTGGTTAATGTAGTCCCACAGAGAAATGATTTCTGTATAAAATTGTTCCTCAAACTTTGTACATGGTGGATAATTTTTCATGGACATTGTTCAGTTTAGTTAAAACACACACTGGAAGGCTTGGAAGGTTCCATTTCTTCCTGGAAGAATAATCTATCATTTAAAGAAAAGCAATATGAATGTTAAAAAAGTCATATTAAGATTTCAGAATGTCTGTGACCACTATTCCTGTTGACCATCAAAAAACTTCGATGTAGTGTTTCAGGGGATATTTTCATTTTTAATCTGTCATCTTAGTAACTATGTATGGCTTTTAGGTCCTTGTTTATTCTTGGTTATTATCCAGGAATTATTTTAGATTTTTTTCTTCAAAAATTCCATAAATAACCAAATGGAATCAATGTATAAAATAATAGAGAGAGAACCATAAAAGGGCTATTATTTTCATATGTTATATTGAGTATAATAACAGAATGGGAATCATAAACCAGAAATTTATGTTTGATTTAAATTTATGTTTGATTTTAATGCCATTTTAACATTTGCTTTGGTACTTAGTGACATTTTGCCTATAAAAATAGACCTGTCATCAAGCCTGCTCGAGTGTCTTTCTCAGACCTATTAGAGACCCTGTTCGCAAGAAATACTTCAAAGTAGCTGCGCTTTTAAGCAATAGTAGTGAGATAATAGAATTAATAAAGCATCATAAGCACGATGAAGAATGTGAGTTTTGAAACTAGAACAGTACTTTTTACTGAAAAAGCTTTCTACCAACAATATGACTCCTAATTCAACATCATCTACAGGGAGTTTATCAAATGTATACAAGAACTTACTTACGACAGAAAAGCAGTAACATCAGAAAACCTGATGATTGGGGAAGTGAGTTCTAGTCCCAAGAACTAAAGGTCTAGATCCATAGATCTTTCCCGCCAAGCAGGTAGAAACAGAACTTTCATCTGATTTACTGAAGGAACAGCATTATAAAAGCTTAAAATTATCTGATCCCTGGAATACAGCAGTTAACTCAGAACCCTGACTACATTAGGTCCAAGTATATTTTTGTGAAATGAATACATTATTCCCAGGAAGAAGATGACAATAAATTCAGGATGGTCAAAGAGTATCTGTTAAGGGGACTTGTCCCCGTCTCCAAATCTTTGGGGAATAACAAGCAAAACCAGTGGTTCTCACTGTAGACGTTTTGTCCCTTTAGGAGACACGTGGCAAAGTCTAGAGGCAATTTTGTTGTCACAAGTTAGTTAGGGGAAGTGCTGCTGGCATCTAGCTTCTAGTGAGTGGAGGCCAAGGGTGCTGCTATACATGCTGCAATGCACAAGGAAGTCCCATACAACAAATGCCCAGCCCAAAAGGCCAATAGTGCTGAGGTTGAGGGACCCTCAGCTAAAGTAGCTAAACTGTAAAATCAACCTGGAGTGTCTCCTGAAAGAAACTGGGAGACTTCTGTGATTCTCACATACATCCTCATCAAAAGCAGTATACAACAATGTTAAATGGTAGATTTTTTAAATCAAAGCCCTTGTCTTTTCCAACTAACTGCTAAAATGTTTCAATAATAAAGATAGATATGGAATATCAATATCCCAAGGTAAATGTAAAGAAATTACTTTTTTCCTTCTCAAAATAAAACATGGGGAAATCTGTCTAAATGTGCTAAGTTGTTTTTTAAAAAGGTTTCATTATGTGGATTTTGTCACCAGTTTTTTTTTTCTATTGAAAAGATTTATCAATACATGGATATATATGGATTATATGCTGTTGTAAGGTATTTTTCTACATAGTATCTTAAGTGTGGCATTAACTTAATTCCTGTGAAAACATAATCTTCATGATAAAATTATCTGGATTATACAAGGGACTTTATGGAAGAGATTTTTTTTTTTGATATTGCACAACTTCTGATCCTTAAGATACACGAAACATGTGCTACAATTTTGGATTAGATGTGGACTAATAATGTAATGTGCACGTATTTTCGTTTCCTAGGATATCTTTGAGGGTTACAAGAACCCCAACCTTCAACTCAGCTCTTTTACCTCTCTCCTTCCACCCTCTGTGTGCTTCCCTGTAACATTTAGAAATGTTCACGAATTTAGAGAATGAATTCAGGAACTGAAGAAAATGAGAGAAACCTGTGTAGAAGACATTCCAAAGTGGTAAATCCAGGTTGAAAGCATGGTGGCAACTAAGTGTCTTTGATCATCTAGAATTGTGTGGACCTACTAACTGCAATGAAGTCTCAAAATAGTGTCTGATAGATAAGATGTAGAGTGAGTAAAAACACTACAATTAGAATGCTGCTTGAGACCTCTCTTGATTCTTTTATGGGTAAAGTATGACAACGTGTTTTGTTATTTCAATGGCAGACCGATCAGATTCCATGTTGAGGAGTGGTTATATAGTAAGATGACTGCTGTAAAATAATTTTGTTATTTTGGTGTCTCAAGTGACTATGAAGAGAGGCTAAAAATTTAGCGTGATACAAATCTTTTTCTTTGTACATGGGCTACCTAGCCTCTGGGTCTTGGCTTCCACGTTTGTATAATGGCTATGATCCTAGCACTTCACTCAGAAAGTTGTAAGGATGAAACAAGTGTGTCAGCCAGCGCTCTAAGGTGACATGCTTGAAGCAGTGGCTGGCACAGAGTGAGGGCTCTGTGAAACCTGTGATGACTGTTTTCTCCTGTCTGGATGCCATACCATTTTTCAACATCTCTCTACCCCTACCTTGGGGTCCTAAAGGTAGTGGGGTTTTTTTTTTTGTCTTTGCAACCCCAGTCTTTACAACAGTGACTGTCTCACAGAAGCTCAGTAAAATATCAGTTGAATCACCTTCCCATACAATTTTTTATAATACACGGATGGTATATTCTTTCCTACTCAATCCAATATTGGTCTCCTCCTGCATGCTGCAAACTTAAATGTTAAGTATGCCTCTTTTAGCTTTATGTGGTTTATTTTTATACTTGAGTAAATACCAAGGTTTTCCAATTACTTCCTGACTGACCTAAAGTTAGGAAGAGTTTATTCTCAATGTGAAGAAATGGAACTGACTCCAAGAATGCCTTCACTTTAAACCATATCATTTCAGCTTCAGAGATCAAAGTAAAAACTATTATTGTCCAACACTGAAAGAAAACAGGCGCCCCGGACAAGATGGCAGAGTAGAAGGACCTGAGCTCACCTCCTCTCACGAAAACACCAAAACCACAACTAACTGCTGAACGACCATCAATAAAAAAGGACTGGAACCTACCAAAAAAGATATTCTACTTCCAAAGACAAAGAGGAAGCCACAACAAGATGGTAAGAGGGGTGCATCTGCCATACAATCCCACTGGGTGGGTGACCCACAAAGTGGAAAATAATTATACTGCAGAGGTTCTCCCACATAATCATATCACAGAGGTTCTGAGCCCCACATCAGGCTCCCCAGTCTGCAGGACTGGCATCAGGAGGAGGAGCCCCCCAGAGCATTTGGCTTTGAAGGTCAGTGGGACTTGATCGCAGGAACTCCACAGGACTGGGGGAAGCAGAACTGCCACTCTTGGGGGATGCACACAAGGTCTTGTGCACACCAAAACCCAGGGGAAAAAGCAGTGACTTCGTTTGAGCCTAGAGCAGACCTACCTGCTGCTCTTGGAGGGTCTCCTGGGGAGGTGGAGGGGCAGCTGTGGCTCACTGCAGGGAAAAGGACACTGGTGGCAGAGGTACTGGGGAGCACACATAGGTGAGAGCTGTCTTGGAGGCTGCCACTTTTGATGCCAAGACCTTGCCCCACCCAAAAGCCTGAAGGCTCCAGTGCTGGGACACCTTAGAGCAAGAACACAGCACCACCCAACAGCAGACAGGCTGCTTAAAAGCTTCCTGAGTGCACAGCTGCCTAAAAATACACCCCTTGATATGGCCCTGCCCACCAGAGGGACAAGACCCAGCACCACACACCAGTGGGAAGACACCGGAAGCAACAGGAACCATAATCCTGCAGCCTGTGGGACTGCAAACACAGACAGATAGACAAAATGAGATGTCAGACAAAGGAACAAGATAAAACCCCCAAAGACAACTAGGTTAAGTGGAGATAGGCAAGCTACTTGAAAAAGAATTCAGAATAATGATAGTAAAGATGATCCAAGATCATGGAAAAAGAGTGGAGGCACAAACCTAAAAGATACATAACAGGAAATGTTTAACAAAGATCTAGATAAACAAAGAACAAATAACCAGAGATGAATAATACAATTACTAAAATGAAAAAATACATTAGAAGGAATCAGTAGCTGAATACATCAGGCAGAAGAACAGATAAGTGAGCTGGAAGACAGATGGTGGAAATCACTGCATCAAAGCAGAATAAAGAAAAAGTAATGAAAAGAAATGAGGACAGTCTCAGAGACCTCAGGACAGCAGTAAATGCACCAACATTCACCTTACAGGGGTCCTAGGAGGAGAAGAGAGAGAGAAAGACCCTGAGAAAATATTTGAAGAGATAATAGCTGAAAACCTCCTTAACATAGGAAAGGAAACACTCACTGAAGTCCAGGAAGTGCAGAGGGTCCCATACAGGATAAACCCAAGGAGAAACACACCAAGACACATAGTAATTGAATTGACAAAAATTAAAGACAAAGAGAAACTATTAAAAGCAAGAAGGGAATCCCCATAAGGTTATCAGCTGATTTCTCCACAGAAACTCTGCAGGGAGTGTCATGATATATTCAAAGTGATGAAAGGGAAAAAGCTACAATCAAGAATATTCTATCCAGCAAGGCTCTCGTTCAGATTCAATGGAGACATGAAAAGCTTTGCAAACAAGCAAAAGCTAAGAGAATTCAGCACCACCAGACCAGCTTTACAACAAATGCTAAAAGAACTCTAGGTGGGAAAGAAAAGGACATAACTAGAAACAAGAAAATTACAAATGGGAAAGCTCATCAGTAAAGGCAAACGTACAGTAAAGGTAGGAAATAATCCACACACAAATATGATATCAAAACCAGCAAGTGTGAGAAGAGGAGAGTTCAAATGCAGGATACCGGAAATGCATTTGAAACTAAGAGACCAGCAACTTAAAACAATCTTATAGACTGCTATATCAAGACTTCATGGTACCCACAAACCAAAAACCTACAACAGATATACACACAAAAGAGAAAAAGGAATCCAAACACAACACTAAAGATAGTCATCAAATCAGAAGAGAAGAGAACAAAGGGGGAAAGGAAGAAAAAAGACCCATGAAAATAATCCCAAAACAATTAAGAAAATGGCAACAGGAACATACATATTGGTAATTACCTTAAATATAAATGGATTAGATGCTCCAAGCAAAAGACACAGACTGGCTGAATGGATACAAAAACAAGACCCATCTATATGCTGTCTACAAGAGACTCACTTCAGATCTAGGGACACATACAGACTGAAAGTGAGGGGATGGAAAAAGGTATTCCATGTAAATGGAAATCAAAAGAAAGCTGGAGTAGCAATTCTCGTATCAGACAAAATAGACTTTAAACTAAAAGACTCACAAGAGACAAGGAAGGACACTACATAATGATCAAGAGATCAATCCAAGAAGAAGATATAACAATTATAAATATATATGCACCCGATGTAGGAGCATCTCAGTACACAAGGAAAATGCTAACAGCCATAAAAGGAGAAATCGACAGTAACACAATAATAGTGGGGGACTTTAACACCCCACTTTCAGCAATGGACAGATCATCCAGACAGAAAATCATTAAGGAAGCACAGGTCTTAAATGACACATTATATCAGATAAACTTAATTGATATTTATAGAGCATTCCATCCAAAAAGAGCAGAATACACTTTCTTCTCAAGTGCTCATGGAACACTCTCCAGGATAGATCACATACTGGGCCATAAGCCCAGCATTGATAAATTCAAGAAAGCTGAAATCATACCAAGCATCTTTTCCAACCACAATGCTATGAGATTAGAAATCAACTACAAGGAGGGGGGAAAAAAAACTATAAAAAACACAAACACATGGAAGCTAAACAAGTGTTACTAAACAACCAGTGGATCACTTTAGAAATCAAAGAGGAAATGAAAAAAAACCTAGAGACAAATTAAAACATGATGATCCAAAAGCTATGGGACACCTTTAACAGAGAAGTTTATAGCAATACAATCTTACCTCAGGAAGCAAGAAAAATCCCAAACTAACAACCTAACCTTACACCTAAAGCAACTAGAGAAAGAACAAACAAAACCCCAAGTTAGTAGAAAGAAAGAAATCATAAAGATCAGAGCAGAAATAAGTGAAATAGAAACAAAGAAAACAATAGCACAGATTAATAAAACTCAAAGCTGGTTCTTGGAAAAGATAAACAAAGTTGATAAAGCTTTATTCAGACTCATCAAGAAAAAGAGAGAGAGGGCTCACATCAATAAATGAAATGATTGAAGTGAAAAAGGAGACATTATAATGGACACCAAAGAAATACAAAGGATCATAAGACTACTACAAGCAACTATATGCCAATAAAGTGGACAACCTGAAAGAAATGGAAAAATTCTTGGAAAGGTACAATCTTCCAAGACTGAACCAGGAAGCAATAGAAAATATGAACAGACCAGTCACAAGCACTGAAATTGAAAGTGTGATTAAAGACTTTCATTTGCCCAACAAATGAAAGTCCAGGACCAGATGGATTCACAGGCGAATTCTATCAAACATCTAGAGATGAGTTAACACCTATCCTTTTGAACCTATTTTGAAAAATTGCAGAAGGAACACTTCCAAACTCATTCTATGAGGCCATAATCACCCTGATACCAGACAAAGATGCCACAAAATAAGAAACTTACAGGCCAGTATCACTGATGAACATACATGCAAAAATCCTCAACAAAATACTAGCAAACTGAATCCAACAGTACATTAAAAGGATCATACACCCATGATCAAGAGGGATTTATCCCAGGGATGCAAGGATTTTTCAATATTTGCAAATCAATCAGTGTGATACACCACATTAACAAACAGAAGAATAAAAACCAAATGATCATCTCAGTAAATGCAGAAAAAGCTTTTGACAAAATTCAACACCCATTTATGATAAAAACTCACCAAAGTCACCAGAAAGTGTGTAGAGAGGGAATCTACCTCAACATAGGGGCCATATATGACAAACCTACAGTTAATATCATACCCAATGGTGAAAAGCTGAAAGCATTTCCTCTAAGATCAGGAATAAGACAAGCGTGTCCACTCTCACCACTTTAATTCAACATAGTTTTGGAAGTCCTAGCCATAGCAATTAGAGAATAAAAAGAAATTAAAGGAATCCAAACTGGAAAAGAAGTAAACATGATATGACATGACACTATACACAGAAAATCCTAAGGATGATCCCAGAAGACCATCAATGAATTTGGTAAAGTTTCAGGTTACAAAATTAATACACAGAAATCTCTTGCATTCCTATACACTAACAAACAACTGAAGGTCAGAAAGAGAAATTAAGGAAACAATCCCATTAACCATTGCATCAAAAAGAATAAAATACCTAGGAGAAACCTACCTAAGGAGGTAAAAAGCCTGTACTCAGAAAACTATAAGACACTGATGAAAGAAATTGAAGAGGACACAAACAGCTGCAAAAATATACCATGTACCTGGATTGGAAGAATCAATTACTGTCAAAATGACTATACTACCCAAGGTAATCTACAGACTCAATGCAATCCCTTTTAAATTCCCAATTTTCTGCAGTTCTAGAACAAAAAGTCTTAAAATTTGTTTGGAAACACAAAAGAACCTGAATAGCCACAGCAATCTTGAGAAAGAAAAATGGAGCCAGTGGAATCAGGCTTCCTGACTTCAGACTATACTACAAAGCTACAGTAATCAAGACAGTATGGTACTGGCACAAAAACAGAAATATAGATCAACAGAACAGGATAGAAAGCCCAGAAATAAACCCACACACCTATGTTCAATTAATCTACAATAAGGAGACAAGAATATACAATAGAGAAAAGACAGTCTCTTCAATAAGTGATGCTGGGAAAACTGGACAGCTGCATGTAAAAGACTGAAATTAGAACTTTCTGTAACACTGTACACAAAAATAAGCTCAAAATGGATTAGAGACCTAAATGTAAGACCAAATACCATAAAACTCTTCCAGGAAAGTGTAGAACACTCCTTGACAAAAATTGCAGCAATATCTCTTAGGATCCACCTCCTAGAGTACTGAAAATGAAAACAAGATAAACAAATGGACCAAATTACACTTAAAAGCTTTTTCACAGCAAAGGAAACCATAAACAAAACGAAAAGACAACACACAGAATGGGAGAAAATATTTGCAAATGATGCGACTGACAAAGGTCTTAATCTCCAACATATACAAACAGCTCATACAACTCAACAAAAAGCCAATCCAAAAATGGGCAGAAGACCTAAGTAGACATTCCTCCAAAGAAGACATACAGATGGCCAGGAGGCACATGCAAAGATGCTCAACATCACTAAGTATTAGAGAAATGCAAATCAAAACTACAATGAGTTATTACACCAGTCAGAATGGGCATCATCAGAAAATCTACAAACAACAAATGCTGGAGACAGTGTGGAGGAAAGGGAACCCTCCTACACTGTTGGTGAGAATGTGAATTGGTGCAGCTACTTTGGAGAACAGTATGGAAGTTCCTTAAAAAGCTAAAAATAGAGCTATCATAAGATCCAGCAATCCCACTCCTAGGCATATATCTGGAGAAAACCATGGTTCGAAAGGATACATGCACCCCAATGTTCATTTCAGCCCTGTTTACGATAGCCAAGACATGGAAGCAACCTAAATGTCCATCTACAGACGAATGGATAAAGATGATGTGGGGGCTTCCCTGGTGGCGCAGTGGTTGAGAGTCCACCTGCCGATGCAGGGGACTCGGGTTTGTGCTCCGGTCCGGGAAGGTCCCACATGCCGTGGAGCGGCTGGGCCCATGAGCCATGGCCACTGAGCCTGCGCGTCCGGAGCCTGTGCTCCGCAACGGGAGAGGCCACAACAGTGAGAGGCCCGCGTACCGCAAAAAAAAAAAAAAAAAAAATGATGTGGTACATATATACAATGAAATATTATTCAGCCATAAGAAAGAATGAAATAATGCCATTTGCAGCAACATGGATGGACCTAGAGATTCTCATACTAAGTGAAGTAAGTCAAAGACAAATACCATAGATGTCCCATACGTGGAATATAAAAAAATGATACAAATGAATTTTTTTTTTTTTTTTTTGCGTTACGCGTCCCCTGCATCGGCAGGTGGACTCTCAACCACTGCGCCACCAGGGAAGCCCCCATACAAATGAATTTATGTACAAAACAGAAACAGACTCACAGACTTCGAAAACAAACTTATGGTTACCAAAGGGGAAAGGGGTGGGAGGGGATAAATTAAGGGTTTGGGATTAACATATACATACTACTATGTATAAAACAGATAAACAAGGACCTACTGTATAGCACAGGGAACTCTACTCATTATTCTGTAATAACCTATGTGGGAAAAGAATCTGAAAAAGAATAGGTATATGTGTATGTATAACTAAATCACTATGCTGAACACCTGAAACTAACACAACATTGTAAATCAACTATGTACTCCAACATAAAATAAAATGAAAATTTAAACCAAAGAAAGAAAAAACACTAATATTCCCCTTGGAGATACAAGGGTGGTAACTTACTCTTTTTGTCAGTTGAGTGTCCATCATGAAGTTGTGCACATGCTTTTCTGCTTTGGTAAGTTCCAGCTTCCTTGCGACCACAGCTACCACCAGGGCTGTGCAACCAGCACCCTGAAAACCAGGAGAGAAAAGAACCCTGAAGAGTTATTATTTTTGGTCTCAAGCACATTAAACAATGTTTTGTACTAAGTACATTACTACAGTTTTTAATCTTCAGATAGTTATCAGTGTCTTCCATCAATATGACAGAAACTGCATGGCCAATACGAACAAGTAACATGCCTTTAACTTGATGGTAAAAAACTTAAAATAGGTGAACTAAGAACAAATGTGTTTGTATCAAACACATTTTAATCAAAAGAAATAAATGGTAAAACAGCAACTTGCTGAATTTTCAGGGACTTAAAAACAGAGCAAATCAGTTATACATGGATATACAAACTAGTGATTAGCATAAATGCACAGAGAGGAAATAATTATTCTCTAAAAATAATATTCTATAATCTTCTGTGAAGATAAGACCAGCAGGTCTTCAGGGCAATCAACTGTGAAAAGCCAGGGATGGAAATTGATGCATTATGTGTACAACTTCAAACGTGTTCACATGCAGAACAGAAAGGATCACAGTGATCTGAACCTGGACAACAGACATACGTGAAGTGCTGAAGGTCAGGGATAACAGCCTTACTGTTCCAGAGGTTTACCAGCATGAAGAAAGGAATGGGCTACCTTTATTTTGAAAAACTCAACAGTGGTCCTTTTATGAATTATAGGCTATTGTGCTGATCTCTTAGGAAGAGTCGTGTGACACTGCATGGTGCCCCAGAGATTAAAGCCTTCCTGCTCCATGATCAAGGTGCATGCATTCCAAGTTGTGAGGTATGGGGTCTTCTTGGTTGAAAGACCAGTGACTACATGCAGGGTCAGGAGGCAAGGCTGGGGCACCTACAGGAGGGTCCAGGCGAGGAAGTCCAGATCTCCAGACAGAATCTCAACCTTGGGAGGACCACAGAGAATCAAGATTGCCTAGCCATCTCAGTAGGCAGACAACGAGCCACAGGGCACAGGCAGGACCCACAGAATAGGGCCGCAAACAATGAGACTTTACAATATATGGGGATCTTTCAACAGACTGGAATCCTTTTAAACTACTTTTAAATAGCATCCCTTTTATGTTAGCTAAGATGATTAGGATGCTCACTGTATAGCCATCCAAGAGTCTCAAATTCGCACAAGGTAACCTGGTTTTCCTCATTCCCAATAGGTCTCAAAATCATGAGTTATATCTAAGTTTGAGGGAATGGTTATTACTTATAGCATTTCCCTAATATATTATGAATATATTTTTATATCTATAATATTTAAAGACAATATGATATTTAAACAAGCAAGTCAGAAACTTGTATACATAATTTGCTCCTAATTTTATTTTTTAAAAGGAATTCATATTTGTGAAGCAAAGAAATAAGCCCAGCTGTGAAAAGAGCATCTCTCTCAGTGGTTGGAATACCAGTAAGTTATTTAGTTCTTTGTGCTTTCCCGAAGAGTCCACATTTTCTACAATGAATACATATTACTTATACAAACAAATGCTTACACATTTCAAAAATGACAACAGTTTGTAGTTTAAGAAAACGTCTAACCTAACCTTTACATATCTTTATTAACCTTAAAAAAACTCAATCTAGGAAAATGATCTTTCTTCGTACTTACTTTTGTTTTATTAAATAATTAATTATAATCATCTCCATTTGAATTGATAAATGTAATTCAGCCATTCAGTTACTAACCAAAGAAGGAATTTTTGGTCTCACTGAATGAGTTGTTGCAACAAATCTGGCAGGAGGGACAAGACTGAGGAGAAAGGGAGAAAATAAATACACTTGCCCTGTCTTGCTACAACCGGATAATTACAATCATAGAAACATGGCCTTATTAGTAAGTTGATACTGTTTAACTATAATATTTCCAGAGGGTTTAAATATCCCCTTCCACCTAGCTCTATGGAGAAATCAGTATCCTCAGAAATGAAGTGGTACTGATGATAGGATCAGAGAAAGAAGCCAGAAGGTATTAGACCTACCTGGTTTAACCTTCAGATTTTGGAGGTGAGGCAATTAAGGCAGAGTAAGTGATTATTCAATTATGAACTCAGAGTAGCATTGGTATATTTCCCACCCTTTACCTCATCTCATAATACTTTTCTGTATATGTAAGATCACATATATTCTTACTTGTGGTCACTTCCATATTCATGACACAATATGAAGCACTGTATTTCAAAGCAAAACAAATACTCTTAGAGTATGAATGTTTAAAAATTGAGGAATATGGTTACCAAAATAAGGCAAAACATTATTCTTATTTTATAACTGGTGCAACTTTTAAATCAGTGTTTTTTAAACTTAAATGTGACTAGAATCTTTTAAAGCTCTCCATGTGATTCCAACACAAAGTCACTGCTTTAAGTGAAGGATGATATGGAAAGGAAATGGCAAACTCCATTACTTACTTTCTCATTTAAACACGAGGTAAAGGTTCTTACCAGAGTCATTTCACTTATGAAGACATTCTGATAAACAAGGAGCATAAAGGAAGAGGACAGAGAGGACAAGGTCAGAAATGTATGGGCTGTGTGATAGCTATCTTGATATTTTGGGCTGTGTACAGACAATGAAAGCAAGTGATTTTTATGGCTGGATACCAATGAAAGAAAAGAATGGCCTTTGGAAGCATCTACACCTATTATGTTGACTTTCAGACACGTGCCACAAAATCTAAATAAGTTACAGTATACTGATGAGAGGCTAGCCTGAATTGGTGGAAGGAATCAGTGGCCACCCAGGCTAGCCTTCTGTACCTACCCACAGTGTGATGGCATTTGTTTGACAGAAACGGGATCACCTGTTGTATGTAGGCTCCCAGGCATTCCTCGATCAGTGAGCCAAGGGAAAGTCAAGAGCTTTTTAATAAGCAGCAGATATAAAAATCTGAGGGGCTTCTACCACTGGAGAGATAGCTATAAGTGGCAGTTGGCACTATAAGCTGAATATTGTTCTCCTTTGGCAGGATGCCACTGCTGCAATTCTTCTGGAAAGAAATCAAAATCCCAACAGGAGTGGAAAATCACTGGTATCAAGAGCCTTTGGAAGTTGATTTTTTATTTGTGCTTATTCTTGAGTGATATTTTTTCCCACTGCCAGCCCATTTCTTGCTGAGTGTTCTCTAGCTCACCAAAGTCTTGTGTATTAAATGATTACCTCTGTTGTAAACTAGAGAAGCAAGTGAATCTGACAGTTAAGTAATTAGTGAAACCATTGCCTATATCCCTCACTCCATTATCTTAACTGTACCCTTTAAATTGTACCCCAAGAGCCACTTAGAAACCTCTTTTTCTTCAAAGTCCATTACTCCTTATATGTAAGTCTTACACCTCCCCAGGTCCTTAATAAATCATAAGAAGACTTGATATGTATAGAATCAGGTTTCAAAAAAGTAACTTAAAAAAAAAAAACTTTTAGAGTTATGCAAAATGAAGCTGGCTTACCCCTGAAAGGTGCAAGGTAAGTTCCTGCCAACACATTAATTGTTATAGTAATTTAAGTAATGGCATGATGTTATTGTCCACTCAGTGTCTATTTCCTGGACTATTCTGTTCCATAAAATGAATAGAATGAAAGTAAATATGCTTTTACAACATTTTCTCCAAATCTTGTCATGATCACAATGGATATAGAAACAGTTGGGACTAACATATGTTATTCTCTGAAATTAAGATCCCTGCATGCCTTTAACAAGATGAGTCATAGTCCTTTTACCAAAGTCAGAAAATGTATCCTGGTTACTTTTCTCTCATTTCATTTATGTTATTAAGAAAAAGCTAAGCAAATCACTAACTTGCCACTTCAAGATGCTCAGACGACGAAAAACTAAATAAAAAACAAAACAAAACATGGTGTTTATGACGCCAATACATTAAAGTCAAAGGTTTAGGTTTTCCTTGGCTAGTTTATCATCTTTCCTTCTAACAAATTAGATGTTGCAAGAGAGAGAGGAGGAGGGGGGGAGAGAGGCCTTGTCCTTAGAAAAGATAAGTAAGTATTAATGCTCGTTGTGCCAGATCAAAGTGAACAGACAAATGACAATCAGAACGCATAAGCTATAGTTGAATCCCAACACCTGGAGAGTCTTAGATGCTGCCAAATTAAAATGCAGTGCCTGCATAGCAAACGAAACTGTAAAAAAAGAGACAATCTACAGAATGGGAGAAAATATTTGTAAACAATGCGACCGACAAGGGCTTAATCTCCAAAATATACGAACAGCTCATACAACTCAATATCAAAAAACCAGGGACTTCCCTGGTGGCACAGTGGTTAAGAATTCACCTGTCAATGCAGGGGACACAGGTTCAAGCCCTGGTCCGGGAAGATCCCACTGGCCATGAGCAAATAAGCCCATGTACCACAGCTACTGAGCCTGTGCTCTAGAGCCCACGAGCCACAACTACTGAGCCCACGTGCCTAGAGCCCATGCTCCGCAACAAGAGAAGTCACCACAATGAGAAGCCCGCGCACTGCAATGAATAGTAGCCCCCACTTGCTGCAACTAGAGAAAGCCCATGCACAGCAACAAAGACCCAATGCAGCCAAAAGAAAAAAAAAAAAACGACTCAATTGAAAAAGTGGGCAGAACACCTAAATAGACATTTCTCCAAAGAAAACATACAGATGACCAAGAGTCACATGAAAAGATGCTCAACATCACTAATTATTAGAGAAATGCAAATTAAAACTACAATGAGGTATCACCTCACACCAGTCAGAATGGCCAAAAAGTCTACAAATGACAAATGCTGGAGAGGGTGTGAAGAAAAAGGAACCCTCCTACACTGTTGGTGGGAATGTAAATTGGTACAACCACTACAGACAAGAGTATGCAGGTTCTTAAAAAAACTAGAGTTGCCATATGATCCAGCAATCCCATTCCTGGGCATATATCCACACAGAACTACATTCAAAAAGATACATGCACCCATATGTTCACAGCAGCACTATTTGCAACAGCCAAGACATGGGAACAGCCTAAATGTCCATCGACAGAGGAATGGATAAAGAAGATGTGGTATATATATATATATATATATATATATATATATATATACACATACACAATGGAATATTACTCAGCCATAAAAAAGAATGAAATAATGCCATTTGCAGCAACATGGATGCAACTAGAGATCATCATACTGAGTGAAGTCTGACAGAGAAAGAGAAATACTATATGATATCACTTATATGTGGAATCTAAAATATGGGACAAATGAACCTATCTACAAAACAGAAACAGACTCACAGACATAGACATCGGACTTGTGGTTGCCAACGGGGAGGTGGGGAGGGAGAGGGATGGACTGGGAGTTTGAGTTTAGTAGATATAAACTGTTACATTTAGAATGGATAAACAACCAGGTCCCTACTGTATAGTACAGGGAACTATATTCAATAACCTGTGTTAAACCATAATGAAAAAGAATATGAAAAAGAATGTATATACGTGTATAACTGAGTGACTTTTGTACAGCAGAAATTAGCACAACGTTGTAAATCAACTCTACTTCAATAAAAAAAATAAATTAAGATGTAGTGCCCTTCTCTGTTGTATTCTTCTCTAATATAGCACATACAATGAAAGCCATGTCGGTCCCTAGAATTTAAAAGAAGTTCAAGCAGCTCGTTTTCCCCAAGATCATTCATCACACAGTGTTTGAAAAATTCAGAGAAGTGACATATTTTTACTTTAGATCACTGGTGATGCTGATCCTACTAACACTTTTAAGAATGATTTTGAAATACCACTTTGGGATCAAGCTTTAATAACTTAATACACAAGGCTATGGAGAGGGAAATTCCTTTAATAGCACACTGGGGAAAGGTTTTGATTCTTTTCTTATTTAAAAAAGCATCTGCCAAAGATTCAACATAATAATAATAAAATTTATAATTTGGGGGGAAATTCCAGAATACTCACCATCACAGAGAAGCACTCTGCCAAAAACTGCTAAAGTTCCAATTATTCCAGTGTTAAATTAATTATCATCCTGGGTCTTACAATAGCTCCTAAAAGGCCAAACTTTAGTTTGATAGCTGATTGATTGCCTATCACTAATGACAATTTCTTAACATATTTTGAAAAAATCATGCTTTCTACTGAAAATGCACCTAAGTTAAAGATTAACTTGCATTTTAAAATATTAACTTGTTCTTCAAAGGGAAGGTAAAATGAGTACTTGAAAACATTACCCATGTTTTTGTCCCTGGGGTTGACTGATTCAATATCCTAGAAAAATAAATACCTTTTTTAGTGCACTTGCCTGACAATTATTCTTTCATAAAGATACATAAAACAAGCATTTCTGGCAAGTAAGAAGGATTCTAGAAAACATTCAGCTTCACTATAATATCCCATTGGAGTTTTACAAGATCTCTTTAGGTTATGAAAATAAACAACATTCAAGATAACTTTGAAGATAAATTCCCTCTGAGTATCTTCAAATACAGTTGGCCCTTGAACAAGAAGGGGGTTAGGGATGCCCACCCTCCTTGTTGTTGAAAAGCCGAGTATAACTTACAGTGGGCCCTCCATAGCTGTGAATTCAATCAACCATGGATTGTGTAGTACTACAGAATTTACTACTGAAAAATATCTGCAATAAGTGGATCCAGGCAGTTCAAACTGGTGTTGATCAAGGGTCAACTGTATTGTTGATAGGAGGGCAGAGGTCAGTTAAAACGTTCTCATCCTAAGGAAGAGGGGAGAAGGTGTGTGTGGGTTTTTGAGTTCAGTGATAAAACCTGGGTTTAGGAACCCCAACTCTCCTTTAGAGTCATTTGCTTGTTTAGCTCCTTGTGTGCTCTGGTGGCTGGAAAGAGGAAGTGGTACATAAGACGGGTCATTAACAATGAGTCATCCTCAGGTTTAAATCTCCTTATTAGCAATGGTGCCAATGTGAGCGCACGCGTTTCAGAGACAGGAAGGGCAGCTCTGCCAATTCAAAGTGCTGATAGTTTAGAAAATGTAGGTGGAATTGTAGAGACAATATGAGTCGAATACTAGAAGGTCACAACAACTTTCAGCTATATTTGCCTGTACCTGGGAAAAAGCAGCTGTCTTATTTCTTCAGAAATTTTCTTGGGGAGAAGTGAAGGTCTGCTTAGGGCAATGGTGGGGAATTTAGCTTTAGGACTGAAAAGGCCCATCATCCCCTCCAGCTGCTCTGCACAAAACAGAAATTATGCTAAGAATTTAAAGATACGCTCTCTTCAGTGAGGCTTTATTTGATGAGATTCAATGAACATGCCACAAAGTACCAAAAAACAAAAAGTAAGGTAAAAACCTCTTCAAGGTTATTATTTGATATTAAACACCTCATATCAAATTGTACAAGACATATAAAAGATCCTGAGATTTTTCTTTTTTCCTTATTCACACATGCAACACCAAGGAATGGCTCTAGTCTAGTTTTTCAGGGCTCCTACTTCTACTGGCAGGGTAAAAGTAATCCTTAAATGCAAAGACAGGAAGTAGCAGGAATATAATCATACTTTAGGTTTAGCCTTCTTTAATACCAGTCATTCTCTTACTATAAGCTCTGGCTAATTTATGGCTCTCTTTTGGAATATCTTCGGATTGAATTAACACGGTAGTGTTACTACCCTTCAGGGTGAGGGTGAAAACTACTGAACTCTGACAATTGACTGAGATGCCATGTGACCTTAAATCAAGACTCTTTGATACCTGGTAAATTTGATGATGACAATTATGAAGTGTTCTTATCCTAATGTGGTGTAAAAAAGTGATTACTGTTTTATTTTTGCTCCCTGAATAAAATTTAAAAAAATTAACTGGTGTGATTTTTAAATTATTACAAAGTGGAAAACCTTTATGCATTGCTTTTGTTTATACAGAATTACTGATGGGATGGAAGAAGCTTAAATTGGTCATATCTGAAGTCACCTCACTTTTGTTGAGGAATACATAGTGGACTTGTTGAAATCTAGGGTTTACAGGTCACTATCAGTAGAGGACCACTTATCAGATAATAACCAGTATCCCTAGGACTGTGCAGATATTACTCCATATTTAAAAATAATTTATGCCAAAAAATGCAGTCATCCATACTCTAAATAGTTAAAGGGCCAACAGGAGATGTCATAATTTTACAAAAGTAGAGAAGCAAAAATTAAAAATGAATGATTTTCATTTTAATATAAGACTAGAGATACTCTTACTAATGAGGCTGTATTCTACTCTTGAAACAAACATATATACCCATAGGTAAGGAAAAATGATAGCATTCAGCTTGTGTTGTATCTTTTTTTTTTTTTGCGGTACGCGGGCCTCTCACTGTTGTGGCCTCTCCCGTTATGGAGCACTGGCTCCGGCCGCGCAGGCTCAGCGGCCATGGCTCACGGGCCCAGCCGCTCCGTGGCATGTGGGATCTTCCCGGACCGGGGCACGAACCCGTGTCCCCTGCATCAGCAGGCGGGCTCTCAACCACTGCGCCACCAGGGAAGCCCTTGTGTTGTATCTTTATGTACAGATATAAAATGGTAGATAGGGTAACTTTTTAAATGCTAAGCAAATCAATTACTTTATTATAAAGTTGGAGATACTGAGAAACTAGCTGGTACTGACAAAAAGCTAAGACACCATGATGTAACACTGTTATTTGCCTGCCTTCAACCAAAAGGATAAAGCCATTTAAACTTCATCCCAGAGTTTATCATGACATCCAAAACAATAAATCCTCAGCACCTCCTCAAAAAGTGGAAGGATAGGGGATCGGAATCAAGATGGTGGAGTAGTAGGACATGGAACTCATCTCTTCCCACAAATACATCAAGAATACATGTACAAATGGAACATTTCTCACAGAACACCTACTGAACACTAGCAGAACACCTCAAACATCTGAAAGGACAAGAAAGATCTCCAAGTAATGGGGTAGGACGAAAGGGGCTGTGCAATTTAGGAAGCACAGCTGAAATCTTTGCCCACGGCTATGCAAACTGCAGATTCACACCTCCGCAGCTGGCTTTGTAAATGCAGTGCCTGTGGAACATCTGAACGGACAACTGGTGCTCCCATGGCTGGGACGGGTCTGGCCTTAGCAGCTGTGGGCTTTGTGGGCACGTACACATGGGGGCTGGGCTGGGCCAGGGTCTGAGATGCCTCCATAGCTCCCACAGTGGGTCCAGGTGTGTGATGACTGCAGTCCTGGGACCTGACTTCAGCGGCCCTGTGCTGGTGGCTTTGTGAAAAACAAAGACTGAGAAGCACCAGGGCTGATAGTCAGCATACCCATGGTTACATAGGGGCCAAGGGCAGTGCTAACAACAGTGTGCTTTGTGAGCCTGCTTAATGGATGAAAGTGACATAGCAGAGTACGCTCACAGGTGAACAGGCCCAGTGGAGGAATACTCAGTGGCTTCTCTCCCCATGGGAGCACTCCAATCCCGTCCACCTCACCCTGCATATCAGAAATGCAGCTCAGAAATGGAGCTGGGGGCTTCTACTCCAACAACTAGGGAGCAGACTCTGCCCTGGACAGGTCAGTGACAGCCACAGAGCAAAGAGGAGGCCCTGCTCAATATCCAGTGCAGGCTCTGGTCACCACAACGTCAGTCACACCTCCTATCAAGGGGATAATGGCCAGAGTACACTCAGGAAAGAGGTGGCAGTCATCCATACTAAAAACAGCCTTCACACCGAAAAATATTAATGAGTTGACATGCAGGCTACACAGGGACGTTCCCATATAAAAATAGTCCTCCAAGACCACAGTAGATAATTGTTCTTCCTAAACTCATAGAGCAACAGAAATATAAGTAAAATGAAAGCAGAGAAACCACTCCCAATTAAAAGGTCGAGATAATTCCCCTGAAAGAACAAACAATGAAACAGCTCTCTTCAGTCTAATAGTCATCGAGTTCAAAAAGGAGATAATGAAAAATCTGAAGGAATTAAGAAAGGCTATTGACAGAAATGCAGATTACTGTAAAAAGGAACTAGAAACTATAAGGAGGAGCCAAGAAAAATTAGAGAATTCATTTGAAGAAACAAAAGCTGAACTAAAGGCTATGAATAGCAGAATGCATAATGCAGAAGAACAAATTAGTGATCTAGAAGATAGAATAATGGAAATCACCCAATCAGGACAGCAGACAGAAACCCAAATGAAAACAGAAAGAAAGCAGTATAGGAGACCTATGGGATAACATAAAGCATGCCAATCTACACATAATAGAGATCCCAGAAAGAGAATAGAGAATTGAAAATGTATTTGAAGAAATTATGGCTGAAAACTTCCCAAAACTAAAGAAGGAAACAGATATCCAGATACAGGAAGCACAGAGGGTCCTGAACAAGATAAACCCAAATAGACCTACACCAAGATATATTATAATAAAAATGGCAAAAGTTAAAGAGGATTCTAAAGGCAGCAAGAGAAAAACAAATAATTAATTGCAAGGCAACCCCCCATAAGGCTATTAGCGGATTTCTCTACAGAAATGATGCAGGCCAGAAGGGAGTAACAAGATATATTCAAAGTCCTAAAAGGGAAAAATCTGCAACCTAGGATACTCTACCCAGCAAGATTATCATTTAGAATAGACGGAGAAATAAAGAATTTTTTAGACAAGTAAAAACTAAAAGAATACAGCAATACTAAACCTACCCTAAAGAAAATATGGAAAGGTCTTCTTTAAATAGAAAAGTAGCAAGAATCTGTAGAAAAGAGAAAATCACAATTGGAAAGTAAATCACTTAAATAAGACAGTACACAGATTAAAAAAATCAAAAAAATTCTGTGAAAGCAATAACCACAATGAACAGAAAAAGGATGAAAATGAAGATCCAAAATAGGACATCAAAATCATAAAATGTGGGGGAAAAGAATAAGAAAATGTAGATTTTTTTTTTCTAGAATGTGTTTGAGGCTATATGACTACCAGTATAAAGCAAGTAGATATAGGAAGGGGTTATCATACTTAAACACAGCAACCACAAATCAAAAACATACAATAGAGTCACAAAAACCAAAAAGAAGAGAACATAAGCATAATACAAAAGAAAATCATTAAACTACAAAAGGAAAAACAAAAAGAAAAAGAAAGGGACAAAGAAGAAATACAAAATCAATGGAAAAACAAGGTTAAAATGGCAATAAATACATATCTATCAATAATTACCTTAAATGTCAATGGACTAAATGCTCCAATCAAAAGACACAGAGTGGTAGACTGGATAAAAAAACAAGATCCTACAATATGCTGCCTACAAGAGACACACTTTAGGGCAAAGCACAGATAAATTAAAAGTGAGGGGATGGAAAAAGATATTTCATGCAAATGGAAAGGACAAGAAAGTGGGGGGGGGCACAATGCTTATATCAGACAAAATAGACTTTAAAACAAAGGCTATAAAGAAAGATAAAGGAGGACACTATATAATGATAAAAGGATCAATACAAGGAGAGAATATTACACTTGTCAATATATATGCACCCAATATACGTACACTTGAATACATAAAACAAATACTAACAGACATAAAGGGAGAAATTGACAGGAATACAATAATAGTAGGAGACTTTAACACCCCACTCACATCAAAAGATAGATCTTCAACAGAGAAAATCAATAAGGCAACAGAGATCTTAAATGATACAACATAACAGTTAGACTTAATTAGGACATTACATCCAAAAAAAGCAGAATACACATTCTTTACAAGTGCACATGGAACATTCTCTAGGATTGACCACATACTTGGGCACAAAACAAGCCTCAGCAAATTGAAGAGTACAGAAATGACTTCAAGCATCTTTTCTGACCATAATGGCATGAAACTAGAAATCAACCACAGAAATGAGAAAAAAAAACAATTACATGGAGACTAAACAACATGCTACTATAAAACCAATGGGTCAATGATGAAATCAAAGAAGAAATTAAAAAATACCTTGAGGCAAATGACAATGAAAACACAACCATACAAAATCCATGGCATGCAGCAAAGGCAATTCTTAGAGGGAAGTTCATAGTAATACAGGTCTTCCTTAAGAAACAAGAAAAATCTCAAACAATCTAACCCATCTAAAAGAATTATAAAATGAATGATAAACAAAACCTAAAGTCAGCAGAAGGAAGGAGATAATAAAGATCAGCGAGGAAGTAAATAAAATAGAGATTTAAAAACTATAGAAGAAATTAATAAAACCAAGAGCTCGTTCTTTGAAACGGTAAGAAAATTTACAAACCTCTGGCTAGGCTCACCATGAAGAAAGAGAGATGACCTAAATAAATAAATAAAATAAGAAATCAAAGAGGAGAAATCACAACAGATACAGTAGAAATACAAAAAAACATGAGAATACTATGAACAATTATATGCCAACAAATTTGACAACTTCAAAAAAATGAACAACTTTCTAGAAACATACAGCCCACCAAAACTGAATCAAGAAGAAATAGATAACTTGAACAGACCAATCACTAGAAATGAAATCGAATCAGTAATAAAAAAACTCGCTACAAACAAAAGTTCAGGACCAGATGGTTTCACTGGGAAATTCTACCAAACATACAAAGAAAAACTTATACTGATTCCTTTCAAACTCTTCCAAAAGATTGAAGATGAAGGAATACTCCCAAAGACATTCTATGAAGCCAGGATCACCCTGACGCCAAAACCAGACAAAAACAGTAACAACAAAGAAAATTACAGGCCAATATCTTTGATGAATATAGATGCAACAATTCTGAACAAAATATTAGCAAAGTGAATCCAACAGCACATAAGAAATGTCATACACCACGACCAAGTGGGATTCATCCCAGGTTCACAAGGATGGTTCAACACACACAAATCGATCAATGTGATACACCACATCAACAAAAGAAAAGACAAAAACCACATGATCATCTCAACAAATGCAGAAAAAAACATTTGATAAAATTCAGCATCTATTCATGATAAAAACCCTTATGAAAGTGGGTATAGAGGGAACATATCTCAACATAAAAGCTATTTATGACAAACCCACAGGCAGTATAATACACAATGGTGAAAAGATGAAAGCCTTCCTGCTAAAATCTGGAACAAGACAAGGATACCCACTCTCACCACTTCTCTTCAACACTGTAGTGGAAGTCCTAGCCACAGCAATCAGACAAGAAAAAGAAATAAAAGTTATTCAGTTTCGTAGGGAAGAGGTAAAATTGTCATTATGCAGATAACATGATAATATATATAGAAAACCTTGAAGACTCCACACAAAAACTACTAAAACTGATAAACTAATTCAGCAAGGTAGCAGGATACAACATTAACATACAGAAATTGGTTGCATTTCTTTACACTAATAATGAAATATAAGAAAGGGAATGCAAACTAGCAATCCCTTTTAAAATTGCACCAAAAAAAATACTTAGGAATAAATCTCACCAAGGACATGAAAGACTTATATGCTGAGAACTACACAGCATTAATACAGGAAATTAAAGATGATTCAAAGAAATGGAAAGCTATCCCATGCTCTTGGATTGAAAGAATTAATACTATTAAAATGAGCATACTACCCAAAGCAATCTACAGATTCAATGTGATCCCTATTAAATTACCCATGACATTTTTCACAGAAATAGAGCAAATAATTCTAAAATTTATATGGAATCATAAAAGACCCAGAATTGCCAAAGCAATCCCGAGGAAAAAGAACAAAGCTGGAGGCATAAACCTCCCAGACTTAAGATGATACTACAAGGCTATAGTAATCAAAACAGCAAGGTATTGGCACAGAAACAGACATACAGATAAATGGAACATAATAGAGAGCCCAGAAATAAACCTGCACACCTATAAATGATTAATCTTCAACAAAGGAGGCAAGAATATACAATGGGGAAAAGACAGTCTCTTCAGCAAGTGGTGTTGTGAAAGTTGGACAGCCCCATGTAAATCAATGAAGTTAGGACCCACGCTCACACCGTACACAAAAATAAACTCAAAATGGCTCAAAGACCTAAAATATAAGACAAGACACCATAAAACTCCTAGAAGAGAACATAGGCAAAACATTCTCTGACATAAATTGTACCAATGTTTTCTTCGGTCAGCCTTCCAAGGCAAAAGACATAAAAACAAAAATAAGCAAATGGACCTAATCAAACTTACAAGCCATTGCACAGCAAAGGAAACTATAAACAAAATGAAAAAACCTATGGAATGGGAGAAAATATTTGAAAATGATGTCACCAACAAGGGCTTAATCTCCAAAAAAACCTAAACAACCCAATCAAAAAATGGGCAGAAGACCTAAATAGACATTTCTCCAAAGAAGACATACAGATGGCCAACAGGCACATGAAAAAGATGCTCAACATCACTAATTATTAGAGAAATGCAAATCAAAGCTACAATGAGGTACCACCTCACACCAGTCAGAATGGCCATTATTAAAAAGTCTACAAATAACAAATGCTGCAGAGGGTCTGGAGAAAACGGAACCCTCCTACATTGTTGGTGGGAATGTAAGTTGGTGCAGCCACTATGGAAAACAGTATGGAAGTTCCTCAGAAAACTAAAAGTAGAGTTGCCATATGATCCAGCAATCCCACTCCTGGGCATATAACCAGACAAAACTATAATTCAAAAAGATACAAGTACCCCTAGGTTCATAGCAGCACTATTTACAATAGCAAAGACATGGAAACAACCTAAATGTCCATCAACAGATGAATGGATAAAGAAGATGTGGTATATATATATATATATATATATATACACACACACACACACACACACACACACACACACACACACACACACACACACAATGGAATACTACTAAGCCATAAAGAAGAATGAAATAATGCCATTTGCAGCAACATGGATGGACCTAGAGATTATCATACTAAGCAAAGTGAGTCAGAAAGAAAAAGACAAGTACCATATGATATCACATGTGGAATCTAAGATACCACACAAATCAACATATCTATAAAACAAAAACCGACTCACAGACATAGAGAACGAACTTTTGGTTGCCAAGGCGGGTGGGATAGGGGAGGGAAGAATTGGGAGTTTGGGATTAGTAGAGGCAAACTATTATATATAGGATCGGTAAACAACAAGATTCTACTGTGTAACATAGGGAACTATACTATATTCAATATCCTGTGACAAACCATAAAGGAAAAAGAATATGAAAAAATATATATTATGTATAACTGAGTCACTGTGCTGTACAGAAGAAATTAATACAATGTTGTAAAACAACTATATTTCAATAACATTTTTTAAAAAAAGAGGAAGGATAGAAGAATAAGGAAAAAGTAAGTAATTGCAACCATTATAGTTTTCTCTTGAAGGGTAATGAGGGACCTTGTCTATTAGGCAATCCTATGATCTTAGGTTTTTAAAATAATACCCAGGGGAAAGGAAGAGATCTTTGTCTCTTAAGCTCTAATATTAGTTAGGTCTTGGTAAAAGGAAAATTTCTACTTGACTTGTTTGATCTATCACAATGGAATTCTTGTTCAGGCATTTCAGTATATGAAGTCCACTTGTTTTAGTATTTTCATAATCATCTATGTATAGCATTGTAAACACAACCTAAAACTTATTTAAAAAGCTTTGCATGATTGTCTTGGATTTACAATTTACATTTCAGGCAAGGAGAAGTTATTTTTTGATAAGACCATTTGTTTCTCTCTTAGAAATATTCTGGAAAACTCTCTCTCCTCATGGTTTAACAATATATTTCTGCCAAGACCATGACTGAAATGTCCTAAATCTTAATGTCCTTGGCTCCCAAAAATATAACTCATGACATAAATTAAGCTATTTAAAAATTTTAAATTACATTTTAATTTTGAGTTTTTACCAATGAAATGTGAACATCTAAGGTGATCCTATGACATAATTCATTAGCTTTATGAAGAAATAATGCAGTGCTAATTTCTTGATGTCTACATTTTTGAAATAGGAAAGCTTTGTAGGTATTAGCATTCAGATCAACTGTATTTTACTTCAAAGTGAAAAAAAAACACATAAAGGTATAAATTCTATCAAAATTTCCTAAACACAAGAACAAGAAAATTGAAATATAAAAGAACACAAAGAATCATAGTACTTCAGAGACAATACACAAGATGATTCAGGGATGACCCTGTGCTCTCCCAGGAGTATTGTGAATTGCGTTTCTTTTTCACAATTTATTAAAGGCCAGAGAGATGACTCATGAGAAATGTGACAATATGTATTTTACCTAAACATGCATTGCAAAAGTCCCGGGGAGAATAGGCTGGAAAAAGATAGAAAAAAAAAAAAAGGAAAAAGAAAAAAAAAGCCTGAAATTTTTTTAAAAAAGTCATATCTAGCTTAGACAATCCCAAAGTAACAAACGGGTATTTAAACTTCCTGATATCAAAAGCAAAAAAAAAAAAAAATTGTCTCACAAAAGAGAAACACAGTTCATCTAAAGGAAACTAACCTTTTCTATAGACTCTGAAAAAAATTTATGTCTTAGGAAACTATATTCGTCAGCCACTCTCTGTAATAGTTTCTAGGTAACTGCAATACATAGGCTCTTCATCCCCAGGAAATTTACATGGGATATAACCAACTCCCAGAAGCTCACCCCCAGAAGACTGCTCTGTGGCCTGCCTCTGTGGGAATTTATTTGGCCGATGGATAGAGACAATGCAACTCTACACAGTATTTCAATTAGGCTAGTCAAAGAGCACCCAATTTCTCTATATGCAAGTAAACAATTTTTGATTGGGTCAATTAAGAAATGTCTGTTCCTTAAGAGGGAGATGGAATGGAGCTCCTCAGCTTAAGGACAGAGGGACTGTTTTCACCATGAGCTTAGAGGACAGCAGTGAAGTCACTGTAAATTTCACTGCATATAACATTTTTGTGTCCATATAGATTAAAAGTGGCTTATAAAATATTTTCTAAAAATAAACTAGGATCACCAGTGACATCTAAGCAAGGAAGTAGTTCAATGAACTAAATATAAAATTTGTGCCATCAGATGAGATTTTGCAGGAGCTGTTCTTGAGACATTAGGGACAGAGAAAAAAATCAAGGAAAGATAAAAGTATTACAAGATCCAGGCAAGGTTAACCTCAAACTTGGCTCTGATCCGTGGCAAATGAAGAGGTTTGCATAAACCCTGAGTCATACCTGATTCAAGAATAAAAGGGAGGTATCTTGCCAAAAAGCAAAACCAAGGAAATTGTTTCTAAGAAGCATAAGGGGAAAGACTCTGCAATTACCAGTTCTGTGTTTATAAATAGCATCATTCATGTCCCTTGTGGGCTTGTTATGGGCCCTCCAAAAATACATCCATGCAAATTTTATTTCCCAAAGCATTATACTATATAATAAAATGCTATCTTTTGAGGAAAAAGGAAGTGATCCAAGAGTAAACATAAAGGACCATACCAATTTTAATGAAAAAAAATCACTAAAATTCACAAAACTGTACTTTTCTTTTACAAGCAAACAATGTTACATTATGACCCCAAATTATATTTTCCACGAATGGTCATCTTGTTACTACTGTAACCTTAAAATTAGCCCCCAGGTTTTATTTTCACATCTAGCTATTCAGTGCTACTAAGTGGGAGAAGAATGTTCCCACTCTATGTATGTCATGGGCACTCAGTCCTTCCAGCTAGTTCTGACTCTTGGAACAATCTTCCTAGGCAGCTGCTACAAGGGTACACGCTGCCCTGGCTACCATTCAAAGGCCCTCGCATGGGGAGCCTGTTCCTCTCCTGCCAACTTGTGGGTGGACACAATGAAGGCGTTGGGCAGAGATGCCTAACTTCAGACATTCTGGGAATTTCCTGACTAAGGAGCTTCCAGTACTAGTTCACATCCTTCTGTAGGCAGGAACCAAATAAGTATCAGGCTAATGCTCTTTGCTGTAATCCAATGATAAAAAGAAGATAAGAACCTAGGTCACTAAAAGTGGTGCATCTGGCTTAGACATTTCAAAGTTCACACCACATAATAATAAATTTTAGACAATTTGCTAGCCTTTCATTTTCAGACATCTAAAACAAACGGTACACACCAGCCCTGGCCACATCATAGTGTGTAAGGGGCAAGGAACATGTCTGAGCCTGCTAGGTGTCCCAGAAGAGTGACACATCACCACAGGCAGCAAACCTCACTCAAGAGATCCCCAAGATCTGGCCTCCCACCCCCAGCCTCATGCCACTTTTCCTCTTTCCTCTGTACACTCCTGGCCTGGTGGCCTTACATCAACGTACCAAGCTCCTCCTTGCCTCACTCTCTTCAAATAAACTATTTCCTCTTCCTGGAATGCCCTTCCTTCCCCCCACTTTGCCTGGCTACCTACCCTTCCCACCTCAGTTTAAAAGTCAACTTTCCAGGAATTTATTTCTCTTAGTAGATCCCATTCTTCTCCCTCAGTGCCCCCGAATCTGATCAGAAATCTTACTTCCTCACATACTTGTCACAAATGTAAATAACAACGATTTGTTAATTATTTTAAAAAGTAGGCATTCCCCTGTAAGCTCCATGAAGGCAGGACAGAGACAGTTCATCCCTTTCCTGCTATATTCTCAGTTGCTAGGCCAGCGCCATAATCGGCACTCAACAAGTATTTGTTAAAGTGATAAATATTATCTAATTACATAATTGGAAAAAAATGTAATTCTTCAACCGTTCAACACATTGCACGATAGTTATTATGGTCCACATTTTACAGATGAGAGAAGTACATTTCAGAGAAGAGGATTTCACTCAAGTTCACATGGCTAATAGGAAATGAAAGAACTCAGACTTAAACAAAGAACTTCTGACCTTGAAGCTGAAGCTCTAAGATCAGATTTGCTCATCAAATTAGCACATAGCCCACAAAGAGCATTCTAGCAGCACTCTGTCCTCAATGGAGCTTCACAATGAAGAGAATTAGGATGAGAACTGTTGATGTTCTCTCTGAACAGAGAACTGATTTATTGATGCTGCCTTCCTGATGTTTGGAAATTGAAGTAGCATACTATGACTTATGCACATGGATGGAATGGTCTAAAGTACTTTCTTGAGTGTTCATCAAAGAGACAGAAAATGAAAAGACACTTACCATAATTCCAGTGAGCAAACAGACTCCTTTCCCACAGTATGTGTTAGGTACCATGTCACCATAACCAATGGAGAGAAAAGTTATTGATATCAACCACATTGCTCCAAGGAAGTTGCTAGTAACATCCTGTTGATCATGGTACCTGAAAAATAGCAAACAAAGCCAGTCCTTCTTAATTAGTCTAGAGTAGGGCTTCCAAGGGCAGTTTGATTCAATACAGTGAATTTACTAATAGCGTCTATAAAATGCTCTATTTAGAGGTTTTCAAAGCTCATTATTATAAATAAAATTGGAGTTCTACCTAAGCAATCTGAAAGACATCAGAATTTCTCAACTTTAAAAATAATCTGAAAGAGAAACTGTAAAATATGAAAATTGCTTTTCTCACTGGTTTAAGTTGATCAACGCACATTTATCTTTGAATCCTGCTTTGGTCTTGCTCACATCTCATCCTTCCTTGATGCCCACTGATGTGCCCAACTTGTGGAACAATATGCAGTGCCCCGATCTCCCTCCTCACCTTTGTACCAAAAGGAGCCACGGTGTTCCCTTTGCTACCTTTATTTCTTATTGGGCCAACTCCTAGTCATCTTTCAAAATAAGTTCAGGTGGGAGCCTCTTCTATCTACGCTCCTCCCAGCCCATTTCTGGGGCTCCCTCAGTACCCCATATATTCCTCCATCACAGGACTACATTGTAACTGTCTACCTGGAGGTCCTGTACTAGCCATCCTCCTTGAAGATGGAAAATGTACCTTTGATTGCATAATCCATGCCCAGAACTGGAGCTTAATATAAGTTATTACCTCACCAGATACACACAAAGAGTTTATAGTCAAAAAGAGGGAGAGGGATGCAGTTTATCCTCATTATTCTATGAGGTGTCAAATTTTTCTAATGAGAAGAAGGATTTTTATATCAGAAACAGATATAAAATTTTGCTTGAATTATCAATGTTAAACAGTAATCCTGGCCCATCGTGGGACACTATTATCCACCATGCATACAACTGTGAGGCCATGCAAGTTGTTACTTTAGAGAAACTTGCCCTGGATGCATGCTCTGTGTAGTCATGGGGCAGAGTAGCCCTCCTCCATGGCAGTCACACCCCAGACTCTCTCTGGTCACTAGAGACATTCCTTGCTCTTCATCCAACTTCTGTAAGGACCACCCTTTCTTCCCAGCTCTCAGATACCACTGGGGATGGCTTTCCCTTCCTTATTTCTTGCCCTCCAAAGCATGCTGATAATCCCCTAGCTTGCACTCACTCAGTCCTGCCTTTCAGCTCGACGATATGTCTGTGTAGCCAGAGCTGTGGAGGCAAGGAGGCTGCCCCATGACCTGAGCCCCAGGATTGATCCCACATACAACCCACATTGGGCCAGTGCATTCTCTCCCTCTTTTTTTTCTGTTCTTCATATCATTCCAAGGCTTCTGCATCTATAGCCCAAAGTGCAGGAAGTTTATAGAGTATAAGCTTTCCTCTGCAGTATCATACCTCTGAAGGGGAGACTGTGGATCTTGCCTCTGTCTTTGGATACAGAAAGGCCTATGCTTAACACTTTGGTACCTTTGTTTTCTAACAAAGAAGAGAGAACTAAGAAATGGTATTTTTTGCTACTTTGGTCTAGGGAAAGAGAAACCTCTGCCTGGAGTGAGTGGAACCCCAGAGTAAGGAAGAGTGACGGCATCACCATATCTTCAAAAAGAAAATGGAAGGGCACGCACACAGGCAGCCAGCCCTGCTGAGGGGCATCCTGTGATTCTCTGGTGATGGGAGGGCAGCAACCTCCACCATTCTACCCCAGGGAACTGCCACTATGACTTAGATGCAGAGTCCCCTCTTCCCAGGATGGCTGGGTGGAGAGGCTGTCATTGCCAAAAGGAAGGTCAAGATGTACTCGTCTTACTCAGCCTTAAAAAAAGAATGAAATAATGCCATTTGCAGCAACATGGATGAACCCAGAGATTCTCATACTAAGTGAAGTAAGTCAGACAGAGGAAGACAAATATCATCTGATATCACTTATATGTGGAATCTAAGAAAATGATACAAATGAACTTATTTACAAAAAAACCAGACATAGAAAACAAATTTATGGTTAACAAAGGGGAGGGGTAAATTAAGAGTTTGGGATTAACAGATATACACTAATATACATAAAATAAATAAACAACAAGGACCTATTGTATACTACAGGGTACTATATTCAATATCTTGTAATAATCTATAATGGAAAAGAATCTGAAAAAGAATCTAGATATATGTATATATATATATACGAAAAGAATATATATCTATCTGAATCACTTCACTATACACCTGAAACTAACACAACATTGTAAATCAACTATAATTTAAAAACAAGATCAATTCCTAGCTTTTAAGGAAGCCAGATGAGTGCATTTCCTCTGAGAAACTGTTAAATAACATGCACACAGGATTAGAGTGACACGATCCATGCTGTAGTTCGGCTACAACATGAGCTACCAGGCTCTGTGGACTGCTCGGGGAGCCTGCTATGCCTGTGTGATGAGGCTTCCATGGGGCCATGTGGTTTTTATTTCAAACAAGACCCTTAGAAGTAAGCTTTGGATGAATAACCCACTCATGGTATTGGGGCTTTCTATGAATAGTCCTCATCAAGCAGTTGCCTGAAACAGGGAATACATCACCCTGGTGTGGGTGTGGGCTACGTGAGAGAGGGGAGGCAAAAGCTTCATGGCCTATTCAACCCTTAATTGTGAGACAAAGTTTCTTCTTAACAAATCATGATTTACACAAAGATTTGATACGTATAAGAGCCAATGGCCCTAATTCCCTGGTGCATATGAAATATGTGTTGAGCCCTCACTATGTGTTCAACACTTGACTTTCATTTTCTCATTTTACATTGATGTTTTAAGACATGGACAACCTTTCTGGCTGAAAAAACTATACTCTTCACCCTTTCTATATCAACAAAGTGTCCTCAATCACTACCCACTTAGAAAATGTGACCACATCTGAGTGATAACCTCAAGTTATTGCTACGTCGCTAGTGACCAGAACACATCTCTAGGCACATGGTGTTCCTTTGGTAGAGCAACTACAAAGAGGAGTTTGAGATTTCATACTGTAAACAAAGGTCTTTAAAGGGGCACCTTCACTGCTGGTGCCCACAGGTAAATCTTCTCAACTTTGGCAAGGGTGTGAAAGTCTTTCTCATCTGTTCTTCCTGAAGCACTTTGATTTGGTTTTCAAAGTTTAGAGCAGTAAATGACTTTGAAAGTTACAATAAAAAGCATTCACTGACTCTCCTTTAGTTACCTACATTTGATAAGTACACAAGTTTTAAATACAATTTAAATACAAATTGCTTCCATCCTCATTAAACTCTTCACCATTCTCAAGTATTATGCCATTATATCATTCAGTTATTATTTGTTATATGTTATGCATGTTATATTGGGTCAGATACTGTAAAGCTGTATTGAAGGGCCTAATTAGAAACAAATATCTTTCTAGGAGTTGGTATTTAAGGGCTTGGGGTTCAATGGTAAATTATCTTTTTTGCTTAATAAATAATTAACCTACCTGAAAAATGGCTCAGAATGGAAAAATAACATTTCATACTCATGTTTTTGTTACATTCAGGTATACTTAGTCATGACTAGTCAAGAAGAGGCAGGTAATTAGGACCACATTACCTACTATTAGAACAATAAAGGGTTCTTTCTTGGCAACTCAGAAACAAATATTAGACTTATCAACAGGATGACGTTTTCACTTAGAACACTTCCAGGTTTTGAATTTATGCCAGAGTCACACCACTGCGAACGATTAGTATATACAATTTAAACGGTTAAAAATTTTCAAAACGTTTCTTACAGGTTAAGTTCACGTCACAAACTTACTCAGACAATTCTGACCTTCTCCACAAGGGGAGCTATTCTGGGAAAGACTTGAAGAAATGACTCACATGGCAAAATTCAAATTCTAATGAATATGAATGCTTGTTTAATTAAAATATATTAAAGAAGATTAAAATTAGTGTAAGGAATGCCTAATGATCGCAAGCTTTTTAAAAAAAGGACTTTAGCGTTTAGGGAGAGGACTTATTGCTGTTGTACAGCATTGCATGTTTTAGAGACTTAAAGATTGTAAGATCAGCTTTAATGTTTTAAAAGAAGTAAAACGTTCCTTTTCTTAGTTTCCATTCATTTCTTCATTCATTCTTGACTGTGGGTATACCACTGTTTCTTAAATCACAAATATGGCAGCTTTCCATAATATTTGTTTAAATTCACAAGGGTGATCTTTCCAAGAGCATTACTGAATTCTTCCCACTCAATGAAGCAGCCCCTGCCCATCACTCCTGCCTCTCTCACAGCACCATTCCATAAGTAACAGGAGCTCTGGCCACAGTAATAGCTGGCAGTTATGCCATCCTCTTCACCAGCTCTTTCTCTACAGGTACATTTCCTTCTGACTAAAACCACCCTCCCCCACCTTCCTAGCCCTGATTTGTACTTCGAGAATCTGCTCATAACTCCCCTTTTCCAGACTCCACATAGCATTTTTAGCATGGTACTCTAGGCTGGACCATAGGTCCTTCCTCTGTATCCTGGGAGCCTCTTATAGATATCTCTCATGCCATCAGTCAATGTCAACATGGGTCATAACACATATAATGTATACTTTGCTTATCAAACATGCCACGAGAATCTAAATTATAAAGAATTTGAGCACAAAGATTATGCCTTACTCATTGTTTTATCTTCACTTAGAAGAATAGAGCAGGGAATTGGTGTTTATTGAATTAATTAATATGACAATATGAAACATTTTTTCTCAAACTGACTGGCCCTTGGCCACATGTTAGGCCTTCAGGATCACAAATATAGAAGTACAAAAAAGGGACAGAAATGAGTCTTTCCCATCAATCAATATGAATCAGATTTGTCATGTTATGTTCCAAGACCTGTAGGCAACTTATAAGTTATTTTTACACATGTAAAAAATATTCAACAATGGAAGCTTACAGCTGACAAACTATGTTTATTAATCCTTTTCCATTAAACATACTATTAATACTATGAATAGCAAAAATACCTTAATTTTCAGCTCTGATCTCAAATGTCAGCCTCAGTTACATAGTGAAAAGTATTATGGAGATTCAAATGCATGTGATCAATCTATCATCAATTCTCTCTCCTGAATCCACCATTCTCTCCTGAAATATTGCTAAAATGATAGTAAGGCAATTTAAAAAAGGTATAAGCCCACAATAACAAAAAAGAAAAAAAAAAGAAAGAAAAGAGAAATCAGAGAATGAAAAATAACACATTTTTATACAAACAAAAGGGCATGGGGAATTCTGCTTCCAGTCAAGATGGAACAACAAAGGACGAATTCATGCTGCTTCTTGAAACAACTACAAAACCAGACAAATATTTGAAACAATAGTGAACAAGACATAGATAATCTAGAAACGAAGAACAATGATCCCTGAGAGATGGTAAACAGCCAAAGCGAGTCATAAAATTGCCCCAGCTTAATGCCTCAAGAAAGATTCCAGAATGTAGCTCAGGTATGGAAATCAGCAGAGCCCAGAGGTCTCCCCAAATTGAGGACAGAGCTGGGAATACAGGGAAGCCATGAGTTTATAGGGCGAAAAACCAGAGAGGAAACATCTGTACAGAGAGAGATCCAGAGATCTGTAGAAAGGTCTTCTTGATTATTCATCCAAGTACTTACTGATCGATATGCACAAGTAAAATGGCAAGGTTGGAGAAGTGAAAATACTGTAGGTAAAGTGGTACATTATCACTTGAAGGTAGACTGTAGTAAGTGATACAGTGTCAGGGGAAGATAAAACTGTGACAATTTAGTTATAGTATACCTAAGTGTATAGGTATGCTATAACTCCTAAAAGAATCATTAAAATAATACATCAAAGAGTAATAAGTGATAATCTTATAAAGGATATAAGATAGAATAAAAAAAGATAAGCAATCCAAAAGGAGGCAGAAATAGAAAAAAGGAACAGAGACTAGATAGGACAAATAGAAAACAAGTAGCCAGAGGACAGATTTACCCAAGCGTGTCTGTAACCACATTAAATATAAATGGCCTAAATACCCAAAATTAAAAGGCATAGATTATTATAGAACCCATGGAAGGTTCGTAACTTGGAGAAACCAGATGTCATGCAATGAGTGGGTAAAGTCCAAAGCTGAAAACAGGAGAAATTATGATGTCTAAGTATATGGCATAATAGATGCCCAGGTGCTTGCCCCTGCCTGGTATTGCTAGACAACTAACAGGAGATAGAGGTTTGTTCACTGAGGAAACACTGGAGATTTTGATCCAGGCCCCAGCTAAGGTCAGGAAAGATGTTTGGGGCTGAAAATGTGGTAATTAAATTCAAGTTTCCAAGCTGAACAACAACATTCCCAGTTTACTTTCTTCACTCCCTGTTCTTGACCCTATATTAGAACTTACTAATACAGAGAAAGAATATATTTCTCTCTGGAGAAACAGAATAGTTTCAATGAAAAGACATTCATTACTAACAGCAAGCATTTTCTAATGAAAAATGCAGCTTTCCACTTATCCACCCATAGTGAATTTCACCAGACACTAAGCTCCTCTCTCCATACAAAGTTTCCAATTCCCACTCTTGAACGTGAAAGACTAGCAAATGATCAGTACACATTGGAATTATACTTTCTATAAAAAAGATACTGACAAAAATGGGATGGGAAAGAAAGGAAAGAAAGAAGGGAAAAGGGAGGAAACAGAATAATCTCCAGACAATGGAGAGTGATGGGGTGTGGGACTCCTGAACTTTCTAAGTTATATCATGGAAGAACTAAAGGAAAATATAACATCCATAAAAGGAACAGGATGCTACAAAGGAGTGCAATTAAAGAATAAAAAAGAGGGACTTTTAAAAAACTTAAAATTATAATAAAAAAATAATTGCAATACAATTAGAATATAAATTGGTAGAAATCTCCCAGAAAGTAGAACAAAAAGACAAAAAGAGAAGGGAAAAGGGAGCACAAAGAAGATATATTCTCAGAGAACACAGAGCATCTAACAACTAACTTCAAAAGGAGAACATAGAAGTGGAAGGAAAGAAATGATAATTTTTTTTTATTTCTTTAGTTTTCCAGGAAAACTGGAAGGCAGGCATCTCTAAAGGAAAGTTCTACTTAGTATTTGCACAGAGAATAATGAAAGACCTGTGCCGAGGGTGATCATTGTAAAATTTTAAATACTAGGAATAGAGAGATGATCTTTGAAAGTTTCAAAGGGGAAAAATAGATCACAGATAAACATTAAAAATGGTTGCCTCACAACAACAGACGTATGGGTCAATGGAACAGAACAGAGAGCTCAGAAATAAACTCACACACCTATGAACAATTAATCTTCAACAAAGGAGGCAAGAATATACAATGCAGAAAAGACAGTATTGTCAGCAAGTGGTGTTGGAAAAGTGTGACAGCCACATGTAAATCAATGAAGTCAGAACACACCCTCACACCATACACAAAAATAAACTCAAAATGGCTTAAAGACTTAAATATAGGACATGACACGATTAAACTCCTAGAAGAGAACATAGGCAAAACATTCTCTGACATAAATTGTACCAATGTTTTCTTATGTCAGTCTCCCAAGGCAATAGAAATAAAAGCAAAAATAAACAAATGGGACCTAATCAAACTTACAAGCTTCTGTACCAAAAAGGAAACCATAAACAAAATGAAAAGACAACCTATAGACTGGGAGAAAATATTTGCAAATGATGCAACTGTTAAGGGCTTAATTTCCAAACTATACAAACAGCACATACAATTCAATAACAAAAAAACAACCCAATCCAAAAATGGGCAGAAGACCTAACTAGACATTTCTCTAAAGAAGACATACAGATGGCTTAGAGGCACATGAAAAGATGCTCAACACCACCAATTATTAGAGAAATGCAAATCGAAACTACAATGAGGTACCACCTCACACCGGTCAGAATGGCCATCATTAAAAAAATCTACAAATAATAAATGTTGGAGAGGGTGTGGAGAAAAGGGAGCCCTCCTACACTGTTGTTGGGAATGTAAACTGGTGCAGCCATTATGGAAAACACTATGGAGGTTCCTCAAAAAACTAAAGATAGAGTTGCCATATAATACAGCAATCCCGCTCCTGAGCATATACCCAGGCTATATAAAAGCTATAATTTTCGAAAGCTATAATTCAAAAAGATACATGCACCCCTATGGTCATAGCAGCTCTATTTACAATAGGCAAGACATGGAAACAACCTAAATGTCCACTGACAGACGAATGGATAAAGAAGATGTGGCATATATATACATACATATACATACAGGTACAATGGACTATCACTCAGCCATAAAAAAGAATGAAATAATGCCATTTGCAGCATCATGGATGGACTTAGAGATTATCACACTAAGCGAAGTAAGTCAGAAAGAAAAAGACAAATACCATCTGATAGCACTTAAATGTGGAATCTAAAACACGACCCAAATGAACATATCTATGAAACAGAAACAGACTCACAGATATAGAGAACAGACTTGTGGTTGCCAAGGGGGAGGGGATGGGAGAGGGAAGGACTACAAGTTTGGAATTAGTAGATGCACACTATTATGTATAGGACGGATAAACAACAAGGTCCTACTATATAGCACAGGGAATGGTTTCAATATCCTGTGATAAACCATAAAAGAAAAGAATACGAAAAAGTATATATATGTATAACTGAGTCGCTCTGCTGTACAGCAGAAATTAACACATTGTAAATAAATCAACTATACTTCAATAAAGTTAAAAAAAATAAATACTAAAAATAGTTGCCTCTAACATTATTTAATTGTATTAACGTGTGTGTTGGGGGGGGTGTGTGGGGGGAGAGGAAGGCGGAGGCAATCTATTTCTCCCAGATTTGTAGAGGGGAAGGATGGAGAATCTGGGAGAAGGAACTGAACAGGAGTAATTCCAGCCCTCTCTCTGCTCTGCCTGCCCACAGAGCAGGTGTATTTGGTTCTCTATATGGTAAGCTGCCCAGGCCAGGGGTGATCCAATACAGGGTATAAAGGTTCAGCTATGACTCCATCTAACTCAGTGGTGAATCATCAGAACACCAGGCAGCCCACTGGGATATAGGTCAAGTGGTGGTATCCAGATCTGCTTCACATCAGTAATGAGGCTGATAATTTGCTGTCTGCCAATTGAAGACCCAGAGAAGGATGATAAATTATCTCTCTCCAAGCTCCAAATATGTGCATGGAGTTTTCACCTAAAGCAAAAGCAAATAAAATAAGTGATCCAATTAATTAAAACATATACAAAGAAGTCCAATGAAGGGACATATTTAGGTTCAAAGGAGAAAAGTGCTGAGTGCCAAATGGCTCAGAAAGGAGGGGTAACATATATCTCTTATTTGCCACTGATCCATATCAAAGGGGCACACCTGTAGCTGCATATTAGCATCACCTGGGAAGCACTGACAATTACCTATGCAAAAGCCCCATCCTCAATCAATGAAGCCAAGAACTCTTGGGGTGGGGTCATGACAGAGATTTTTTTTTTTTTAAAGCTCCTCTGGTAATTTGTATGTGTTGTCAAAGCTGAGAACTAACTATTAGCTTTATTTCAGAAGTTCTCATTCAGTAACATGTTGAGCTTCTATATGTATAACAGAACTTTCGGAGGCACTGGGAACATGCAGATGGATAAAAAACAGTAAGCATTCATGAGAAACCTAAAATGCAGAAAGGGGGAAAACTGCAAGAAATAATAAGGTAATATAAAAGTTGTAATAAATGTGAATATGAGCAGCAAAGGTAGATCAAGAAAAAATGTATATAATAGATTAGAAGTAACCACACGAGTGTCCAATATAACACTGACACCTAAAATTATAGTTTTAAACTAAAAAAAAAAAATGTAAAATTTTGTAGGTCCAAACCCTTTACTAAAAACCTCTGAGTAAGGGTGCTCTAAAGTGAAAACACTTTAATTATATGTATAAAACTACTCAAATAATTTACAGAAATCCCTTCAGCTCAATTTGAATTGCCCCAATCTGTGTGACTTTCTCCTAATCCCTTCTTCATACTCCTACTTTTTTCCCTATCGCTGAGTTATGAAAACACAGACATGACTTTAGGGCCTTGGGGATCCCCATATAGACTTCCTTCAATACCAACAAGTATCCAGAGAAAAGCGGCAGAGACAGGCTGTGTAATGTTACCTATAAAACCTAACTCATTTGGGCATAAGCCAGATTCAATTTTTATTAACTGCTTAATTCTTTAACTCTAAAACACCAAAATGAGTTTTCTACTTTAAATTTATTTTGCTCCTTTAACCTTGCACGTTTGGAATTTTTTCTTCTCTTCTGTTAATTTAGAAAAGTCAAAAAACTAAACACTTCTCTCTCTTCCTCTCTCCTTTCCCCCACACTTCCACTTTCCCTCTTCCTTCCTCTCCCTTTCTCTTTCCTCCGTGCCTCTGTGTGTGTGTGTGTGTGTGTGTGTGTGTGTGTGTGTGTGTGTGTGTGTGTGTATTTCATTCACAATACAGATACAGAAGATTGATCTTTGGGTAGAGACCATCAGTGGGTATGTCTAAGGGCATAAGCTTCCTATGAAATACAGCTCAAAGTCCCGAAAGGAAAAGAGTGTGTAACAGAACATATATAGATTTTCAAATTTGAAGAATTACAATTCCTTATGTTTCCCTAAAAAGATGACAAAATGTTTTATTGTCTGACTCTCTATTATTCATTTATGGATTTTCATTTCTGTTAGAATAAGTGAGTTCAGAAATGACATCTGTCAATAAGCTAACAGTCTTAGATCGCATACCTATATAATTATTTGACGATTATCTATGTTAAAGACCTATAGGAACACAATGGTATCACATCAACATAAGCTAAACAGATCTGAAAAGACTTATCAGCATTCAGGCTCTCTTTGATAAAGGGGGTTAGTGAAATATGCCCAGCTCTAGGAAAGAACTTTCAGGTCAAAGAGCCATGGAGATTAAGTCTGGTTCCTAAAAACGAAGATGGAGGAAGAGCCCAGGGCATAAGTGTCCATCATGAGAGATTTCCTGAATGCAGAACTCGATGTAAGCAGCAGTTCTCAATCCTAGTGCACCTTAAGATGCTCTTGCTTAAGATCTTGAAATATAATTCAAATAATACAACTTATCTATACACATGATTTATAAAACAAAAATCAATATAATATCCTAAATGTAATATAGAAAAATAAGAGAGAAGTAATTTATAATAAATAATGTATTTCAATACCTAAATGCTCGGGCAAGGCTAACCTAGAAGATTTAAGAAGCAGTCAGTTGTTTGCACCTGTATGTAAAAGCACTCGAATACAGTTCAGTCTGATGAAAGTGTATGTATGGTTCTGAATTCAAATGCCACAGGGGCATGGTCATACTTAATGCGATTTTCTAAAATGTGAAAAACTTTTGGTCAAATTCCAGATAAAACAAATGACAATTTTCCCTCAATTTACACACTAATAATATTATTTAAAAATCAAGCATATGTTACAATTGGGCAAAAATATTTTATGTTTATATTTTAAATGGATTTAGGTCTAAACTAAGATTATAAATAGGTTTTTAGTACACAGAGTGTCTACCAGGTGAGTCTAAGGTCAAATGGGATACAGAACAGTTCTTTGTTGGGTGGGAATGTCCCATACAAACAGAATACAGAGCATCCCTGGCCCCACTGATTGACAGCAAAAAACCCCTTCTCTGGAATGGCTCCAGGGAATAAAACCACCCCCAGTGAGAACCAGTGGTCCAGAGTTTCAGGGCAGCTAGCACTGTGCAACAGCCATCAGAAAATCTGGAGCTAGCTTCATTTCAACACATCTGGAGTGCAGTGAAACTAGAAAACCATGGAATTTGGCACAAATTATATTCTTAAGCCCCGGCTACTCCCCAGGCTATCAAAAAAATACCAAGTTCCAGAGCAATGTTATAACCACGGCTTGCATTTCCACCAAGGTTCTCTTCCTTCTTTGTTTCTTTACTAACTTCCCAACCAATAGTTATTTTAATTTTTCTGGAGCGAGGTCCATTCCTTCCACTCCTGCTATGTGCCAAGCATCCTCCACACACTGCTCCTCTAAGGGGAAGGTGGAAGCCAGGAGACAGACCTGGAGACACACTTGGTCAGGCCCCAGATTTCCTTACCAGAAAGTCAATTTTTCAAGCACTCCCTTACCAAAATCACTTAGTACAATTCACGTCTGACACACGCCAGGCTCTACTAATAGCAGAGAGAGCATGTCTACACTGGCCTGGCGGGCTGTGGTTTTAGAAGCCCCTCTACCCTCAACCCTCCATGATTTTCCATCAGCGTGACAGCCTGCAGAGCTATTTACTTCCCTTCTGGGAAGAGCGGCGGGCAGACCGTCACTAGGTGGCAGTGCCACACTGATTTATCCCCATGGCTGCCTGGCTGAGTTTGGGCCGACCAGTGCCAGAGTCAGCTTGTGAGGGGACTTTCCTGAGAATACCTTCAGGCAAAAGCCCCTCTCCTGGGCATCCTGGAAGAATGGACTGTTCCACTGAAGAAACAGCCACTACAAGTGATACACACAAGCCCAGGGCCACTCCTACACCTGCAGCCTCAGGTGTTACCAAGCATCTTAGGGGTATCATCTGAGGTGAGAGAGTATGTATATGTGTGGGCCTGGACATGCATTCCATTCTAGATCCAATTAATATAGATCTAAGGTAGCTGCATATCTTCACATTTCAACCCTCTGAGGTTCTCTAGATCAAATACCAGAACATACCTTGTAAACCTGTAAGAACAAAAAAGTCCCTGTGGATTTTTCTAACCAGGCCATGTTGGAATTGAACCAGCATTTGAGGATATAGATGTCAGGGTCTTGTTTACTCACTCTGAGATCGAGTCCAGGAAGGGTTGCTCTATATTCAGAGGCAGTGATCGCCCACCGCCTCCCTTAGCTTCTTTACCCAAAGCAGCAAGTCTTAATGTCTGAGCCTCCCTTTCTTCTATTGTGAGACTCACCCATCTACCTCCCAGGTGGCTGCCAGCACTGAGATCACGAAGTACTAGCCAAATGCTACTGGATCAGTACATAAAGACTGTGTTTGTGTTCTACTTGACCAAATCCCTCTCTATTTATGGAAAAGCAGACACAAAGAAAAGTCACTGCTTTTGCAAGTGTGCCTTCTTGCACGCAGGTGAGGTGGCAAACACTGGGGCTTTTCCGAGCATAGGCAGCTTTCGGGTTTGCTCCCTTCTGTTGTCACTGTCAATGAGTACAGTGATTGGTACCACTGAGACGTGAAAGAGTGGAAAGAGGACTGGGGAAAGGAAGGAGGGAGAGGAAGCAGTAAGTCGGGCGTTATCCTGGCACAGCAAAAGTAGTAGGGGGTGAGGGTAGATCAGTCAACAAAATAAAGAGAGTAAGAAGAAAGACGGATTGTTCAGCAACAAGAAGTCCAAACAAGAAAAAAGAGAAATATCGCAACCTTTCTATGCCATACTGTTCCCCTACTCCTCAGCTGCCCTCCCTCCCACAGACACTAGGACTTCAATCCTCAGGGGTGCAGGGGACGGGGATGGTACATTTCTGTGTCCCAGCATCTATCATGCATTCCTGAGAAATTTTTAACATCTGTTTAGGGCTCTCAGTCAACTGGAAAAGAATATATCCTAGTGATTCCAATCAGCCCAGCTCTTGGTGGTGGCAGCAACAGCCTTAGCGTCTCATGCCCATCTCTGGGGTCCATGCCTACTGGGGTCCATCAACAGTAGGCAATTATCATGAACTGATTTTAAAGCTTGAGTTTTCAAAATACAGCAAATGAAAATTCCAACTTAGAACCTATGATGACAAGAAGTTTTAGCCTCCAGCACTTCACAGTTCCAGGCTATGTTTCTAGGGAAGCAAAACATTCCTGGATGTCCTTTAATTTCTCAGAGAGAGACGAGAAGCAGCAGAGAGTCAGAAAACTGAGCCACCAAACCAAGAAGAGAGCAGAGAGAGCTCTCAGGGACACTGAGCTGAAGGTGACTTCAGCAAGGCTGAGGTGATGGATCGTACACTTTCTGAGAAGGTCATTTGCAGGGTTCACCAGTTAAATTTTCCTATTTCAATTCTAACAATTCATCTTTGAGGGCCTGCTAATTGCATCTTGCTTGATTGAGCACGAGCAGCTTAAATATAGACTGCAACACCAAAACGTCGTGAACGGAATTAAAACCCAGGTCTAGGTTCATGAAGGAGAACACGTGGGGAACAGACCTTCCTCAAACCCAACCCACTGTCACCAAGGGCCTGTCAATCCTCCACTGTGTAAAGTCCTCAGAGGTCTGAAGTTGAAACAGTATGTCTGGAAAAGGGCCAGGGCCCCGCTGGATGGTGCCCCAACTGGCCAACTCTGGTTCGAGAAGACTGAGCCAGAATCCCTTCCCTAGGACTGGAAACGTCTCCTTCCTCCCTCTTTGGGGCTTGGAGGCTGGGAAAGAGGAGGAGGGGGACCTTCAAGAGGGCAGAGGAGTAGGACATGGAGATCACCTTCCTCCCCACAAATATATCAAAAATACATCTACGTGTGGAACAACTCCTATAGAACACCTACTGAATGCTGGCAGAAGACCTCAGACTTTCCAAAAGGCAAGAAAATCCCCATGGACCTGGCCATGTGTCTGACAGGGTCTTAGTGTCCCGGCCTTGTGTTAGGCCTGAGCTTCTGAGGTGGGAGAGCCGAGTTCAGGACATTGGAGCACCAGAGACCTCCCAGCCCCATGTAATATCAGTTGGCGAGAGCTCTCCCAGAGATCTCGGTCTCAAGGCTAAGACCCAGCTCCACCCAACGTCTGGCAAGGTCCAGTGCTGGATGCTCCATGCCAAACAGCTAGCAAGACAGGAACACAACTCCACCCATTAGCAGAGAGACTGCCTAAAATCATAAGGTCACAGACACCCCAAAACACACCATTGGACGATGCCCTGCCCACCAGAAAGACAAGATACAGCCCCACCCACCAGAACACAGGCACCAGTCCTCTCCACCAGGAAGCCTACACAAGCCACTGAACCAACCTTACCTACTGGGGGAAGACACCAAAACAACGGGAACTATGAACCTGCAGCCTGTGAAAAGGAGACCCCAAAACCGGTAAGTTAAGCAAAATAAAAAGACAGAGAAATATGCAGCAGATGAAGAAGCAAGGTAAAAACCCACCAGACCAAACAAATGAAGAGGAAATAGGCAGTTTACCTGAAAAAGAATTCAGAGTAATGATAGTAAAGATGATCCAAAATCTTGGAAATAGAATGGAGAAAATACAAGAAATGTTTAACAAGGACTAGAAGAACTAAAGAGCAAACAATGATGAACAACACAGTAAATAAAATTACAAATTCTCTAGGGAGGCGGACCTTCAAGATGGCAGAGGAGAAACACGTAGAGATCACCTTCCTCCCCACAAATACATCAGAAATACATCTACACGTGGAACAACTCCTACAGAACACCTACTGAACGCTGGCAGAAGACCTCAGGCTTCCCAAAAGGCAAGAAACTCCCCACGTATCTGGGTAGGGCAAAAGAAAAAACAGAGACAAAAGAATAGGGACGGGACCTGCACCAGTGGGAGGGACCCGTGAAGGAGGAAAGGTTTCCACACACTAGGAAGCCCCTTCGCGGGAGGAGACGGAGGTTGGCGGGGGTGGGGGAAGCTTTGGAGCCACGGAGGAGAGCGCAGCAACATGGGTGCGGAGAGCAAAGCAGAGAGATTCCTGCACAGAGGATCAGGGCCGACCAGCACTCACCATCCCGAGAGGCTTGTCTGCTCACCCGCCAGGGTGGGTGAGGGCTGGGAGCTGAGGCTCGGGCTTCGGTCGGATTCCAGGGAGAGGACTGGGGTTGGCTGCGTGATCACAGCCTGAAGGGGGCTAGTGCGCCACGCCTGGCCGGGAGGGAGTCCGGGAAAGAGTCTGGAACTGCTGAAGAGGCAAGAGACCATTGTTTCGCAGTGCTGAGGAGAGGGGATTCAGAGCGCCGCCTAAATGAGCTCCAGAGACGGGCGCAAGCCGCGGCTATCAGCATGGACCCGAGAGATGGGCATGAGACGCTAAGGCTGTTGCTGCCACCACCAAGAAGCCTGTGTGCGAGCACCGGTCACTCTCCACACCACCCCTCCCGGGAGCCTGTGCAACCCTCCAAGGCCAGGGTCCCGTGATCCAGGGACAACTTCCCCGGGAGAACACACAGCGTGCCTCAGGCTGGTGCAACGTCACGCTGTCCTCTGCTGCCGCAGGCTCGCCCCGCACTCCATGCCCCTCCCTTCCCCCCGGCCTGAGTGAGCCAGAGCCCCCGAGTCAGCTGCTCCTTTAACCCGTCCTGTCTGAGCGAAGAACAGACGCCCTCAGGCGACCTACATGCAGAGGCCGGTCCAAAACCAAAGCTGAACCCCAGGAGCTGTGCGAACAAAGAAGAGAAAGGGAAATCTCTCCCAGCAGCCTCACGAACAGGGGATTAAATCTCCACAGTCAACTTGATGTACCCTGCATCTGTGGAATACCTGAATAGACAACGAATCATCCCGAAAATGAGGCAGTGGACTTTGGGAGCAACTGTAGACTTGGAGCTGGCTGTATGCGATTGACTGATTTCTGGTTTTATTATTATAGTTTAGTTTTCAGAGTGTATTATCATTGGTAGATTTGTTTATTGAGTTGGCTGCTCTCTTCCTTTTTTTAAAATATATAGATATATTTAGGGAGGGTGGGAGGGAGGGAGACGCAAGAGGGAGGAGATATGGGAACATATGTATATGTATTCACGTTGTTATAAAGCAGAAACTAACACACTATTGTAAAGCAATTGTACTCCAATAAAGATGTAAAAAAATATATATATAGTTCACTTTTCTTTGTGTGATTTTGTCTGTATACCTTTGCTTTTACCATTTGTCCTAGGGTTCTGTCTATCTGTTTCTTTTTTTTAATATAGTTTTTAGCACTTGTTATCCTTGGTGGATTTGATTTGTGGTTTGGTTGCTCTCTTATTTCTTTTTTTCTTATTTTTTAAATACATTTTAATGTTTTTATTTTTAATAATTAAAAAATTATTTTAATAATTTTATTTCTTTTTTTTTATTTTTCCCTTGTATCCTTCCTCCCTCCCTCCCTCCCTCCTTCCCACCATCCCTTCCTTCCTTCCTGTCCTTCTCAATTTCTTTCTCTCTTTTTTTCTCCCTTTTCTACTGAGCCATGTGGCTGACAGGGTCTTGGTGCTCCAGCCAGGTGTCAGGCCTGTGCCTCTGAGGTGGGAGAGCTGAGTTCAGGACACTGGTCCACCAGAGACCTCCCAGCTCCATGTAATATCAAACGGCAAAAGCTCTCCCAGAGATTTCCATCTTAATGCTAAGAGCCAGCTCCAATTCAAAACCAGCAAGCTACAGTGCTGGACACCCTATGCCAAACAACTCGCAAGACAGGAACACGACCACACACATTAGCAGAGAGGGTGCCTAAAATCATAATAAGCTCACAGACACCCCAAAATGGACCACCAGATGTGGTTCTGCCCATCAGAAAGACAAGATCCAGCCTCATCCACCAGAACACATGCACTAGTCCCCTCCACCAGGAAGTCTACACAACCCACTGAACCAACCAAAGCCTCTGGGGACAGACACCAAAAACAATGGGAACTATGAACCTGCACCCTGCGAAAAGGAAACCCCCAAACACAGTAAGTTAAGCAAAATGAGAAGACAGAGAAACACACAGCAGATGAAGGAGCAAGGAAAAAACCTACCAGACCAAACAAAGAAGAGGAAATAGGCAGTCTACCTGAAAAAGAATTCAGAGTAATGATAGTAAAGATGATCCAAAATCTTGGAAATAGAATGGAGAAAATAAAAGAAACGTTTAACAAGGACCTAGAACAACTAAAGAGCAAACAAACAATGATGAACAACACAATAAATGAAATTAAAAATTCTCTAGAAGGAATCAATAGCAGAATAACTAAGGCAGAAGAACAGATAAGTGACCTGGAAGATAAAATAGTGGAAATAACTATGCAGAACAGAATAAAGAAAAAAGAATGAAAAGAACTGAGGACAATCTTAGAGACCTCTGGGACAATGTTAAATGAACCAATTCGAATTACAGGGGTCCCAGAAGAAGAAGAGAAAAAGGGTCTGAGAAAATATTTGAAGAGATTATAGTTGAAAACTTCCCTAATATGGGAAAGGAAATAGTCAATCAAGTCCAGGAAGTGCAAAGAGTCCCATACAGGAAAAATCCAAGGAGAAACACACCAAGACACATATTAATCAAATTATCAAAAATTAAATACGAAGAAAAAATATTAACAGCAGCAAAGGAAAAACAACAAATAACATACAAGGGAATCCCCATAAGGTTAACAGCTGATTAACCTTATGGGGATTAGCAGAAACTCTACAAGCCAGAAGGGATTGGCAAGACATATTTAACATGATGAAAGGGATAACCTACAATGAAGATTACTCTACCCAGCAAGGATCTCATTCTGATTTGATGGAGAAATTAAACCCGTTACAGACAAGCAAAAGCTAAGAGAATTCAGCACCAAAAAACCAACATTACAACAAATGCTAAAGGAAATGCTCTAGGCAGGAAACACGAGAAGGAAAGAACCTAAAATAACAAACCCAAAACAATTAAGAAAATAGTAATAGGAAGATACATATCAATAATTACCTTAAATGTAAATGGATTAAATGCTCCCACCAAAAGACACAGACTGGCTGAATGCATACAAAAAGACCCATATGTATGCTGTCTACAAGAGACACACTTCAGACCTAGTGACACATAAAGACTGAAACTAAAGGGATGGAAAAAGACATTCCATGTAAATGGAAATCAAAAGAAAGCTAGAGTAGCAATTCTCATGTCAGACAAAATAGACTTTATAATACAGACTATTACACCAAAGAAGGACACTACATAATGATCAAGGGATCAATCCAAGAAGAAAATATAACAATTGTAAATATTTATGCACCCAACATAGGAGCACCACAATACGTAAGGCAAATACTAACAGCCATAAAAGGGGAAATCGACAGTAACACATTCATAGTAGGGGACTTTAACACCCCACTTTCACCAATGGACAGATCATCCAAACTGAAAATAAATAAGGAAACACAAGCTTTAAATGATACATTAAACAAGATGGACTTACTTGATATTTATAGGACATTCCATCCAAAAACAACAGAATGCACTTTCTTCTCAAGTGCTCATGGAACATTCTCCAGGATAGATCATATCTTGGGTCACAAATCTAGCCCAGTAAGTTTAATAAAATTGAAATCATATCAAGTATCTTTTCCGACCACAAGGCTATGAGACTAGATATCAATTAGAGGAAAAAGTCTGTAAAAAATACAAACACATGGAGGCTAAACAATTCACTACTTAATAACCAAGAGATCACTGAAGAAATCAAAGAGGAAATCAAAAAGAAACCTATAAACAAATGACAATGAAAACATGATGACCTCAAACCTATGGGATGCAGCAAAAGTAGTTCTAAGAGGGAAGTTTATAGCAATACAATCCGACCTCAGGAAACAAGAAAAATCTCAAATAAACAACCTAACCTCACACCTAAAGCAATTAGAGAAAGAAGAACCAAAAAACCCCTCAACATTAGCAGAAGGAAAGAAATCATAAATCTCAGAGCAGAAATAAATAAAATATAAACAAAGAAAAAAAAAGCAAAGATCAATAAAACTAAAAGCTGGTTCTTTGAGAAGATATACAAACTTGATAAACCATTAGCCAGACTCATCACGAATAAAAGGGAGAAGACTCAAATCAATAGAATTAGAAATGAAAACGTATAAGTAACAACCGACACTGCAGAAATACAAAGGATCATGAGAGATTACTACAAGCAACTCTATGCCAATAAAATGGACAACCTGGAGGAAATGGACACATTCTTAGAAAAGCACAACCTTCCGAAACTGAACCAGGATGAAACAGAAAATATAAACAGACCAATCACAAGCACTGAAATTGAGACTGTGATGAAAAATCTTCTAACAAACAAAAGCCCAGGACCAGATGGCTTCACAGGCAAATTTTATCATTTAAAGAGCTAACACCTATCCTTCTCAAACTCTTCCAAAATATAGCAGAGGGAGGAACACTGCCAAACTCATTTGATGAGGCCACCATCACCATGATACCACAACCAGACAAAGATGTCACAAAGAAAGAAAACTACAGGCCAATATCACTGATGAACATAGATGCAAAAATCCTCAACAAAACACTAGCAAAAAGAATCCAACAGCATATTAAAGGATCATACGCCATGATCAAGTGGGGTTTATCCCAGGAATGCAAGGATTCTTCAATATACGCAAATCAATCAATGTGATACACCATATTAACAAATTGAAGGAGAAAAACTATATGATCATCTTAATAGATGCAGAAAAAGCTTTCAACAAAATTCAACACCCATTTATGATAAAAACTCTCCAGAAAGTAGGCATAGAGGGAACTTACCTCAACATGATAAAGGTCATATATGACAAACCCACAGCCAACATCGTTCTCACTGGTGAAAAACTGAAACCATTTCCACTACGATCAGGAACAAGACAAGTTTGCCCACTCTCACCACTAGTATTCAACATACATTTGGAAGTTGTAGCCACAACAATCAGAGAAGAAAAAGAAATAAAAGGAATCCAAACTGGAAAAGAAGTAAAACTGTCACTGTTTGCAGATGACATGATACTATACACAGAGAATCCTAAAGGTGCTACCAGGAAACTACTAGAGCTAATCAATGAATTTGGTAAAGTAGCAGGAAACAAAATTAATGCATAGAAAACTCTTGTATTTTTAAACACTAATGATGAAAAATCTGAAAGAGAAATTAAGGAAACACTCCCATTTACCATTGCAACAAAAAGTATAAAATACCTAGGAATCAACTATAAGACACTGATGGAAAAAATTAAAGATGATACAAACAGATGGAGAGATATACCATGTTCTTGGATTGGAATAATCAACATTGTGAAAATGATTATACTACCCAAAGCAATCTACAGATTGAATGTAATCCCTCTCAAACTACCAATGGCATTTTTCACAGAACTAGAACAAAAAGTTTCATAAGTTGTATGGAAACACAAAGGACCCCAAATAGCCAAAGCAATCTTGAGAAAGAAAAACAGAGCTGGAGGAATCAGCCGCTCACACTTCAGACTATATTACAAAGCTACAGTAATCAAGGCATTATGGTACTGGCACAAAAAACAGAAATATAGATCAATGGAACAGGATAGAAAGCCCAGAGATAAACCCACACACATATGGTCACCTTATCTTTGATAAAGGAGGCAAGACTATACAATGGAGAAAAGACAGGCTCTTCAATAACTGTCGCTGGGAAAACTGGACAGCTACATGTAAAAGAATGAAATTAGAACGCTCCCTAACACCATACACAAAAATAAACTCAAAATGGATTAAAGACCTAGATGTAAAGCCAGACACTATAAAACTCTTAGAGGAAAACATAGGCAGAACACTCTATGACATAAATCACAGCAAGATCCTTTTTGATCCACCTCTTAGAGAAATGGAAATAAAAACAAAAATAAACAAATGGAACCTAATGAACTTTAAAGCTTTTGCACAGCAAAGGAAACCATAAGCAAGACGAAAAGACAACCCTCAGAATGGGAGAAAATATTTGCAAATGAAGCAACTGACAAAGGATTAATGTCCAAAATATACAAGCAGCTCATGCAGCTCAATATCAAAAAAACAGACAACCCAATCCAAAAATGGGCAGAAGACCTAAGGAGACATTTCTCCAAAGAAGATATACTGATTGCCAACAAACACATGAAAGAATGCTCAATATCATTAATCATCAGAGAAATGCAAATCAAAACTACAATGAGGTATCACCTCACACTGGCCAGAATGGCCATCATCAATAAAATCTACAAACAATAAATGGTGGAGAGGGTGTGGAGAAAAGGGAACCCTCTTGCACTGCTGGTGGGAATGTAAATTGATACAGCCACTATGGAGAACAGTATGTAGGTTCCTTAAAAAATTGAATATAGAACTACCATATGACCCAGCCATCCCACTACTGGACATATACCCTGAGAAAACCATAATTCAAAAAGAGTCATGTACCACAATGTTCATTGCAGTACTATTTACAATAACCAGGACATGGAAGCAACCTACGTGTCCATCGACAGAAGAATGAATAAAGTAGATGTGGCACATATATACAATGGAATATTACTCAGCCATAAAAAGAAACGAAATTGAGTTATTTGTAGTGAGGTGTTTGGACCTAGAGTCTGTCACACAGAGTGAAGTAAGTCAGAAAGAGGAAAACAAATACCACACACTAACACATATATATGGAATCTAAAAAAAATAAAAGGTTTTGAAGAACCTAGGGGCAGGACAGCAGTAAAGTTGCAGATGTAGAGAATGGACCTGAGGACAAAGGGAGGGCGAAGGGTAAGTAGGGATGAAATGAGAGAATGGCATGGACGTATATGCACTACCAACTGTAAAATAGACAGCTAGTGGGTAGCAGCTGCATACCACAGGGAGATCAGCTCGGTGCTTTGTGTCCACCTAGAGGGGTGGGACAGGGAGGGTGGGAGGGAGATGCAAGAAGGAGGGAATATGGGGTTATATGTATACATATAGCTGATTCACTTTGTTATACAGCAGAAACTAACACAACATTGTAAAGCAATTATACCCCCAAAAATATGTTAAATTAAAAAAAAAGAAATGATATGTCTTGTTAAAGCCTAGAAAACATACTTTTTTACAAGCAGAGTATAAAAGGGGAAAGAGATGAAGAGAAGAGAGGAGAGAGGGGTAACACAGAAGAAAGGCCAAAAGTGACAAAAGTGAATAAAAAATAGTGGAAATTATTACATGTAAAGCTCTACAGGGAAAACGTAAATAAATGATTGGAGAAAAATCACTACATAAGCCAGGAAAACTCAAAAACCTTACTCACTTAAAAAAATTAAAAATCAGCCTCATTTTCTAGCATCATGCACAAATCGATCCCATAGCCTTCACTAGTTCCTACTACAGTTTCCAACTACTCCAGAAAAAGAAAAACAAGAAAAAACAACTCAAAAGTCTTTCATTATCCTTCAATTTTTAGTATTTTCAGAATTTAAAATGGTAATCAAAACCCCTCCTGGCTGTATGTGTACCACCTGCAGAAGCAAGGCACGTAATGTGTACACTCAGTAAAGTGGGCTATACACTCAGCTCTCCAAATACACTGGAGATGATTGCTGTTGCCAGATACAGAAGCAGACGTTTTTCCCCTAAAGAATCATAATTTTAGCTTGCCAAATGGGTGAGATTCACTTTTTTAACCAGAGAATTCAGGAATGAATAAAAAGGAATACTGCAAATGGAAACCTGGGTGGAAAATGACCTCTGCACTTGGGCTGTGCGCATGTAACCAAAAGCCATCAAGGATCAAAATTACAACAATCAAACAAACCCATGAGCTTAAGCCTAGGAGTGTAATGCTTGTCAGTCATCTCTTCATCTCTACAGCACTATCACATGGCTATGGTATGTTCTCCTTAAACTCTATTCCTGTTAAACTGCACTAGCCAAATGTGAACCTACCAAGCCAGAAACATTTCCCTCTGCTAAAATGACAAAACTGGGCTTATAGCAGCCAAGTGCAACAGCTGGATCTAAAAGCAGAGTACTGTGTGTGATGAACTTAGATGATGAAGGGGTAGCTATGGAGGTAAAAGTCAATAGCTCATCACTAGCTTTCTCTTCCATCCTAACAAATGTGGTTAACAATTACCGTGTGCATAGTTTGGTAACCATAGAGTGCCCCAGGGGATAAAGTATTTGCATGAGTTCTACATTCGCTGTGAGGCAGCATATAGGAAATATGTAACCTGAAGACATACAAATTAGAATAGGAAGCATGAACTATATTACAGCACTGTTTAAAAGCACTTTCTGCAAAAAATGTGAAAATGTTCACTATCTGTGCTGTCCAATTCAGTGGCCACTAGCCACAGATGCCGACTGAAGATCTGAAATGTGGCTAATGAAAATGAAGAACTGAGTTTTTAATCTTCATTTTAACCAATTTAAAATTAAAATTAAATATCCATGTGGGGTGTCTGGCTGCCATATTGGACAGTGAGGACAAGCAGGCCACACAGTGGTAGGAGAGCCACAGCACACACATAATCATGCTTTAATAACACAGTTGTTTTAATTCAGCAGTAACATTCACACTGAACTCTCTCTCCATCAAAGTGAAACTGGGTAAAGAAGTACAATATATTCCCTGACTTCCAAGACCTTAAACTATATATATATATGTTTACATGATATTCCATGTTCCATCATCATTTGGTTACTTATTTTCTTGTTATGCTTCTTGGATAAAGAAGTATTTTAAAGAAATAAATTGAATTTGGATTACCTTGTGTATATTAATTCATTCAGACATGCAATGCTCCCCGAGTTCAGAGAGACTGTGCCAGGTGCTGGGGCCAGCAGGGCAGGCAAAGTACCCTACCCAACAGTTCTGAAATCCACAGGGAGTCAAGGATTACCCCTAGTCTCCCCTGGCGGGCAAAGCACCCCTGTTCTTTCTATCAGACCTACTTTAGTCCCTTTGCATGATACTGCTCATACCGTGGGACTCAGCTGGTACCCCAGGAGGAATCCACAAAAAGATTATATCAGGGCAGGTGTCTTTTGGGTTGACTGCTTTCCAAATCAGACAACCTGAACACCAGAGTTCTTCTCTCATTGTCAGTATTCAAACTCTGCTCACGTGGCGTACTATTGAAAAAATGACAGAAGCAGGCTCCATATGTATTTACAAGATAATCCTGTATATTGTTTAGTGGTATGTATACTGATAGCCAATACAGAAAAAAAAAAGTCATGGGAATGGGTGCATAGACGATCTCTTACTACTCTGTATCTTTTGATATATATCGACATTATTTCAAAACAGATGTTTCTATGGTGTGAATATTCTATTTATGCAGCTACTTAGCTTGCATAGAAATAGTTTTGAAGCAGTGTGAAGAATCATGCAACCCACAACGGTTTTCTTTTGCTTCATTTGATTTAATGAATGTTTGTTTCTGAACTTGTACATTTTACTTAAAAATAACATTTTCATAAAAATCTCTCACTGATGTAAAGTCAGCTGAACACATTATACAAGTGTTGACTTCTAAAATTAAAGAGGAAATCAGGAATAACTGCCACACCTTTTTTTTTCTGAGTTAGTCAATGGAGATAAGGTTTACTGTGGGATATTTTCCTTTCTATATTAAGGATTATATGATTCTCAGTTTATGTACACACATTATTAATATAAGGCATGCTTATCCTGCAATCACTTGGCAGGTGTCACTTCATATATTGTCCAGGGTATATCTTTCAAACCTACAAACATATATATATATATATATATATATATATATATATATATATATATGTTACTACTGTATTCAGAATTGTGACCTCCATCATATTCAGCTCAGGAACCACTGAACTTTGTTTTCTGAGAATGACCAGCACAGACATATGGTGGCTTACGAACAGAACGTGATGTACGGGTAATGAAGACACACACTGAGCTCAGTGCAATGTGGGGTGCAAGGGAGAAAACTATTTCAGGGGCTATTTTGAGGTTGGCTAAGAGGAGCAGCGGGCTTCCTGCAGGTCTGTGTCCTAATCCCCCTGGCTCCAAGGAGAGACAAGAAGTACAGTGTTCACCACGACAGTTGGGGTGCACACCAGCCTCTGGGGAAGCTCAGGTCAGTCAGCACAGAGACATATAAATAGTATGGCTTCCAATCTGTGCCATTTCTGCAACACACTGCTGTCCTCCATCCAGACCCCTCTTCTCTGTCAAGGGTATCTCCAGACACCAAGCTGCCCCGAATCAGACAAGTTGGGGTGACCTTTATGCCTCATCCCTACAATCAAGGAACCGTGACGTTCTGAGGCATCCACCTGTAAACATTCCTAAACTGAGCCATTTCTTCTCCACCTGGCCTCTCTGGTCTTAATTCCTGCTTGTCTCACACTTGGATTCTAAACTCCAGCTGAAGAACTTTCACAATTCATGGGATATACGTTGCTCACACCCCTCCAGGCCTCTGCACATGCTGTCCTTTCTTCTTATACCTTAATCCCCCTTTTAGCCTGGCTTCTGGTCCTTCGAATCCAGTCTACAAAGTCATGTCTTAACATTTATGCCCCTCTTCCTCCTAAGAGTGGGTCAGGCAGCCTCCTCTGGATGGGCTCATGGCTCCTGCACTGCACTTTACCACCCACCACTTGTCCATAGGGGTGCACACTGTTTCTGGTGCAAAGTTACATGCCCAGTGCTGGTTAGTATTGTGACTGATGCATAGTAGATAAACAATAGATTTTCTTAGTGAATGAACAAGTGAAAGATTCCCCATTCCCACTGTTGTATTCTAGGTCTGGGATGATGGAGGCTTAGTCAATTACAATAGACATTTTCCTAGCCTCTCTCTCTGCATCCTCCTCCTCTCTCTGGTCCCTGAGTTATGTTTCTAAAACATAAATCTAACAATGCTATTTTGTCTCATAACCTTGGATGGCTCCCTGTTAAAAAGAAAAGTCCCATCTCCTTAGCATAATATCCAAGGCCATATACAACTTGGTCCAACCCATCATTCTTGCCATTTCTTCCCATCACCAGCTACATGCCAAACTCCGCTGCTTTTGTCCCTTGGCTTCTAATTGTCCTTATCTCACTTCTCCATCTTCAACATCCATCCCATCTGAGAAGTATCCCTTACTTCCCTGAGGCACAAGTCCCTACAGATGTCACAGCATTTGTGTTAAACTGTAATTTTATTTTGTTATTTATTTGCCTCTTCCACTGGTCATTAAGAATCAAAAGGGGTAAAGTCTCTTAAATCCCACTGACTAGCTCAATACTTGGTTCCAGTAGGAGCCCAATAATTGTTTGAACACTAAATTTCAACAAGTTTAAATTCTATATGCTTAATCACTAAAGGGATTTCAATTTTGGAAGTTATTTGCTTTAAATAGGAACATAAAGGCAGGATAAATCAAACTTAATACAGGTGCATTTTGTCATGTAGCCAAATAGTAAGATAAACGCATTACTGAGAATATTTATCCCCATGTTCTCACTTCTAGTTTGTATTGTTTTGTGTTGTAATATGTGGCAATTTGCTGGTTGCTTATGAGTCTCAACATTAACAAATTAATGAAATTTAGTGAATGCAAAGAAAATCTGATTTTTATTGGTTTTGGTTCAATAATTATAAACCTATCAAATTAATTAAAATTGTTATTAACCCCTTTCCCCAAGATAAAATGACAAATTCCTTAACGTGTAGGATACTATATATTAATTTGTGATTCTTGTGCTTTTGTTCTTTTTTTAACCCTTCAGTTCAATTTTGACTCTAGAAGAAAGATATTTCTTACACAATCCCAATGAAGCAGCACCTAGTGATTCTAAAATTCTTTCCGTTTGTGGAAAATGAAGATTAAGTGACAAAATGCTGTAAATAGTTTATAGATTATGTACTGCAACAGAAAACAATTTCAAAACAGCTGTTATTGTTGTATTTAATACCCCAAGTTATTACCATGTATGTACGCCACAGATAAATGGAAATACGGCTTAGCTCCAAAGGGTCTGATTACAAAATCCACAGGACAAAAGGTAACAAAGGTCTCTGAAGAACGTGAACGAGTTGATAAGGCTGGGAAGTAACACAGTCACCTGATTTTAAATGGCAATCAACAAAACACTTATTAAATAAAACAGGATGTGCCCTTGGCGGTACAGCGGTTAGGGCTCTGTGCTTTCACTACTGAGGGAGCGGGTTCAATCCCTGGTCGGGGAGCTAAGATCTCCCACAAGCTGCGTGCGCAGCCAAAAAATGAAGTTTAAAAAACAAAAGATGGAGAAATAACTTAGACTTAGGAGTTTGGGAATGACATATACACACTACTATATATAAAATAAACAAGGACCTACTGTATAGCACAGGGAACTATACTCAATATCTTGTAATAACTATAATGGAAGAAAATATAAAAAAAGAATATATATCTATATATGTATAACTGAATTACTTTGCTGTGCATCTGAAACTAACACAACATTGTAAACGAACTATATTTCAATAAAAATTTCTTAATAAATTAAGAAACTAATCCCCTCTGTTACTTTCAGTTTATAGAAAATTGGAATACACTAATGACTAAAACTTAAATTTCTTCTCTCTGAAGTTTTTTCTCTACTTATTTATTGTCTTACTTTCCTACACTTATGAACTGATTAATGGATCTTACAAGCCATCCAGTTCAACTGTCTCAATAATAGCTAAAGAAACAGGCCTAGACATGTGAACTGACTGTCCAAGGTGAGAAAAGTAATGATCATCAGACAGGAATTAGAACCCAGGTCTTCTTACTTCCAACCACACACTCAGGCTTCCCCTCTTAAGTAAATCTGAGCTTTGCCAACTGGCATCCAGGTTTCAAGACTTGCTACCCATGGACTTATTTCACAGGTCTTCACAGATTACTTCTACTACAAAAATTTTAAAAGCTTCTAAAATCAGTACCCTTCATTAAACTGCTTTCCTGAGAGCCCTTGAGGGCAGAAAAATAATTTTAGTAAAATCCACTTATTCATAAGGAATTAAATATTTTATGCAATGGATAATTTGAGATCCTTGTGTTCATGTTCCTTTTTAACTCTTCAAACCAATGTAGACTCAGGAAGCAAGACATTCCTTACATAGTCCCCATGAAGCAGCTCATAATGATTTTAAAGTTCTTTCTCCATGAGAAAAATGAACATTATGTGACCAAATGCTGAAAATAACCTACAAGACTTCCACTGAAGCAGAAACATTTTAAATTGACTGTTAGTACTATATTAAAGACCCCCATGTGCTTGGGCATTTAAATAATCAGTCGTTCTTTTCTTGAAAACACTTTAAAAATCTCTTATGCTGGCATTTGGGGTCCACTAAATGAGTCTCCAAATTGCCCTTCTGACTTTATACACTATGTTCCCAAACAGAACAACTAACTTGTGTATTCTCTCTTCAATCTGTCCCACATCAATCCCTTGGTTCACAACTGTTACGTATTCTTAAGGTCCTGTTCAAATGACACTTTCATACCACCATAGCATTTTCTGTCCCTTTCTTGGGCACGTGTCCCTTTCCAATTTAGATTGTTGTTGGTGCTGCACATCCTCCCGCTCTCCTCCTAGACTGTGAGCCCTCGAGCTGGGTCCTTGGTCCAAGTATTCTTCAATTGCATCCATCAGCTGTGACAGCATCTGGCAAGGTCTGTTCCAGAAGGCACTCAAGGAGGATGTTGCTGAATGACGGCAGTAAGGAGAAGAATCTACCTCAGCTGAGAAGCACAGACGCAGCCGCTGAATCCCAGGAAGCAGAAGTCCAGGTTGATGCAGAGCCTTGCCAAAGCCCACATAGGGGAATTTCTGATCATTGAATCCCAAATAACCAGCTAACTTTCTGCATCAAATCATATTGACTGCTTACATATTTTTTTCTAAAATTCACTACTTAAATGTCCCAGTCCTCCTTGTAAGGAATGGCACCAAAAACGGTGGAGAGCTTAAACAAGCTTTATTTGGGCGCTCCCGGGCGAGGTTCACTGGTCCGAGAGAAAGGGGCCAGAGAAGTCGCGCCTGGGCGAGGGTTTGGGCAGAATTTATAGGGGAAGAAGGGAAAGGGGTGTGGTGAATCCGGGAGGGCGCAGGGTAGTCCTTACTTGGTGGTCTCTTCGGGTATCGTGGCAATATCTGGTGCCGGTTGCATCAGTCTTGGGACCGTTTGTCCCACCCCTCGAAAGGCGGGAAGGCTGGGCCGGGTGGAAAGTCCCCAGGTCAGTTCCTGGAACTGGGTGGCTGGGAGCTCCAGATCAATTCCGAGAACTGGCTGTGTGGAACGTTCAAGGCTGATGCAACCTGTGAGTCTGATTGCGTTCCCCTGCCTCGGGCCAGTTGGCCTTACACTCCTGACTTGACTACACAGAACAGGAGTTCCTTTTTGACTCATGAAAAAAACTTGTCTCTCTCTCTAGTTGACTCTAGGTATTTGTTCTGCTGTGATAGTGACACTGCACTGAGCAGCGACGTTTGTCCCCAAATGAAAAAGCATTAGACTGTGGTGTCTAATGTAGTAGCTTTCTCATTGCTTTGTTTGTCCTATTCCCATGCAGACAGGTTGTCACTAACTGCTGCTATCCCACTTCAGCAGTGTCCTTCCCTTTCTAATTTGCAGCTATTGGAGAAACGGGATTCCAAGCTGCACTAAAATAGTGTCTAATGAAAGGCAAAAATCTCTCATTGAGACTGCCAATTATTTTTTCTATGAATAAAGCACACTTTAGCTTTAAAACGTATATTTTTGGCTACTCGCTGACAGTTTTGATTTTTTCTCAGTTGAATTTTGGAAGGACAGGCTGTTAGATAATAGTTCACTGGGAGCAAAGAAAGTCCACCCAAGGTCATGCGCCTCTTTTATGAAGCTCTTCTTTTAGATAGAAAGTTATATCAGTAATCTATTAAAGAAGGACACCTGTAGGTACTTCCGTAGAAGCCTATCTGTGATAGCCTGCTGAGTTAAAAGATACACAGGATGTTGTAATCATAAGAGTTATCTATTTTAAAAGTCTATACTGATATACAGTTTGGAAGAATACAAACCTATTATTATCATGGAGTTTTTGCTATGGAAATAGCCGTTATTGCTAGGGAGCAGGAAGGCTAAAGTGGGATGTTTTTGGTTTAAATTTTGTTATCTTTAGAATTTTGATTTCTAACTTCTCTGCATTATTGTCCAGAAACACAGACTATACAATGATGCTAAGTCTAGGAAATCTACTAAGACATATTTCTCAGATCACATCTGGTCAATTACTGAAAAAGTTTATGAAAATCAGAAACAATGTATATTCACTACTTGCTGGGTACAGGGCTGAATATATGTTTGTAAGATCGGGGTTATTAATTGTTATTCAAATCATGTATAAGTCATTTATATTCTTACTGACTTTTGGTCTGCATGGCTTATTAAAAGCTGAGGTGTATTAGTCTCCCTCTGTGATGGTACATGTGTAAACTTCTGCTTAGAATTTGTTCATTATTTTATGTATTTTTGAAGTTATATAATTAGACATACACAGACAAGTTTAGAATTCTTAAATCTTTCTGGTGAACTGTACCCTTTATGTTATGTAATGATCTTTTTCACTCCTAATAAAGTTTTTGCTTTAAACACTATTTTTATTTGGTATTAACAAAGCTATACCAACCTTCTTTTGATTAGTATTTGCCTGATGTATCTTTTCCCAGTCTTTTATTTTCAACCTGTTCATGCACTTTAGATATATCTCTTGTCAACTTTACATAGGTAGAATTTAAAAGAAAAATAATAATCTCATTTACTGCAATTACTAGTATCTGTGGGTTTGTTTCTATCATACTATTGTGAATTTCTAGTTGCCCTATTTGTTATATGCTTCCTCCATACCACACATTTTTCTATCCTCCATTTGCTTGGGTGTTATATGCATTCTAGTTTTCTTTTACTAGTTATCCTTACAACTTTCAACAAGAACTTTAGACCTTAAGTTCAATAACCCTCTTTCCCCAAGTGCTACATGGACTGTAGAACTTAAATCTAAACCTTCTTTCTGAAGGACATCCTTTAGAAGTCCCTTTAGGGAGGATCCGTCGGTGGTAAATACCCTTACTTTGGATTATCTAATAATGCCTTTACTTTGACCTTGTTTTTAAATGGAATTTAGGTAGTTATAAAATTCTAGATTGTCAAGAAGATTACCTTCTTGCAACACTTCACGGACTATGCCACTGTATTTCAGCTTCTGTTTTTTTGAAGTTGGGATGTCTACCTAAATAGGGATAGCAATCACTGTGACAAGTTTCTTTTCTTTTTCTGATTCCTTTTAAGATCTTTTACTTGATGTTCTACAATTTACTACAATATGTCTACATATATATTTGTTTTTCTTTACCCTCTTGTTATTTATTTGGCTTCCTGAATCTGAGGATTCATGTCTCATTAGTTTTTAAAAATTCTAAGCCACACCACCATTTTCATTATTTTCTTCTTCTGGAAGTCTAATCTGAGGTATTTGTACATTCTCACTGTACCCATGTGTCTCTTCATTTCTTTCATATTTTCTATCTAATTCTAGACATAAAGAATATACACCATTCAAGAAATATTTCTTTAGCTCTATCTTCCGGTTTACTAATTCTCTGTGAGATAGCTGTGTCTAATCTGCTACTTAACCACTGAGATTCCTGTTTGGTACTTTTAAAGTTTTCCCCAGTCTTTATGACAGTGTACTTCTGCTTAATGCTTTCATCTTTCTTCAATCAATTTAGACATATTTATTTCTTATTCTGCATATCTGAAGTTTTGAGGGGCCTGGTGTTCAATTTTTCTGTTTGTTATTTCTGCTTTCTCCCTTGGTGGTTTGTATCTTTATGCATTTGGCAGCCTTGGATGATTGAGAATGGGGTGGGGAAAGGTGTATATCTTAGGTTAGGAAAGACCTCCTGCTGGACCTGGGTTGAGGTGTGCCCCTCTGGAGAGGTTTGCATCTGCTCTGCCAGGTGACTCAGAGCGTCACATACCAGGGGTTTAAAATGTTGGTCTCTCAACGGGCAGTAGTGTAAATTTAAAAGCATGTATGATTAGCCAGTGGTTATATATTCTTCAGGGGAGACCACTTTGGACCCCAACATACCACCCAGGCTGGGAGATGGTATGTTTTCTGTTTGTTTGGTTTCCTTCTGTGGTGGGAGATTTTCTATTTAGTCTACCATTTCATTAAATGTATATCCCCTTAGAGCAGTGTGTTTCAAACCACTGTCAAGCCCTATTAGTAGATAGTGAAATCAGTTTAGTGCTGTGGTTCTCAACCTTGACTATGTGTTAGAATCACCCAGGGAGCTTTTAAAACCCTGACTCCCAGGCCACAACCCAGGACCAATTAAATCAGAATCACAGAGGGTGGGGAGCCAGCAACGTATATTGTTATAGCTCCCAGGTGACCTGAATGAACAGCCAAGATTGAGAACCACCACGATGACCAGCATTTTATAATAAAACAGAGTGGAATACAACAGAACAAAGAGTACATTAGCATTGATCCTTAGTAAGAACTCTGCACATTGCTACAAGAGCTGCTGCTCAGTGGTGTGTGTGTGACAATGTATCATGTTCTAATACATACTGTATTCTTTACTGTGGTTTTCCCTTAAAAAAAAAAAGAACCTAAAAACATTAAGCCTCTTGGTTACCAAGATTAGAAGCTGTCCTCAGAATAGCTGAAGCATGAGAGCCAGTTTCTTACCTGCATTCCTACTGCAATTTTTTTTTTTTTTTGGTATGTGGAGATTTCCCTAACTTTCTTGGACATCCAGCTGTACATTTCCATTTCATCCAGCTCCTCCAGGTGTTTGGTAAAAGGTTATCAGGATATCAAAACTACCATATTGCTGAATACGGAATTTCACATTTCTTTATATACTTCTGGTGTCTTTGAAGTTTATTCAAAAACACACACTATGATGTCTAATTTTACACCTAAAATATGCTCTAATTATACTCTATGGATATTAATATATTCTACAAAGACATCACAGAAAGTGATGTGGTGTGCCTTTACAACACACCCACCACAGTACCAAGCTTGTCATAGATAGATCTGCAGGAAGATTCTGTAAGATCAGGGCTTTGGAGTTTTTGTTGCCCAGTTCACGAGACCAATGGGAGTTTTCAGAAGGGGAAATAAGAGAAAACAGACAGAACTCAAAAGGAAGAACCAGGGTAGAATTTCTTATTGACCAAGTGCTAAAGTAAGATGACCAGTGGGCAAAGTGACCACATGTGAAGGGCACATCTGAAGCATAGAAATGTTACCCCTTCTCTATAAACTGGAATGAGGGAGGCATCAGAGACATGGTGTTTGTTGTTGCTGCTGTTAGCATGGCTAAACTAGCCATTGCGAACTTTCAAGCACCTTCCCAAGCTCTTTTGGACAATTTTTTTTTTGTGAGGTGTGACAATAAATGAAATTAAAAATTCTCTAGAAGGAATCAATAGCAGAATAACTGAGGCCGAAGACGGGATAAGTGACCTGTAGGATAAAATAGTGGAAATAACTATTTCCACAGAGCAGAATAAAGAAAAAAGAATGAAAAGAATTGAGGACAGTCACAGAGACCTCTGGGACAATATTAAATGCACCAAGATTTGAATTATGGGGTCCCAGAAGAAGAGGAGGAAAAGAAAGGGACTGAAAAACCATTTGAAGAGATTACAGTTGAAAATTTCCCTAATACGGGGAAGGAAATAGTCAATCAATCCAGGAAGCGCAGAGTCCCATACAGGATAAATCCAAGGAGAAACATGCTAAGACACATATTAATCAAACTACCAAATATTAAATACAAAGAAAAAATATTAAAAGCAGCAAGGGAAAAACGACAAATAACATACAAGGGCATGCTCATAAGGTTAACAGCTGATCTTTCAGCAGAAACTCTGCAAGCCAGAAGGGAGTGGCAGGACATATTGAAAGTGATGAAAGGGAAAAGCCCACAGCCAAGGTTACTCTACCCAGCAAGGATCTCATTCAGATTCGATGGAGAAACAGAAACCTTTACAGACAAGCAAAAGCTAAGAGAATTCAGCACCACAAAACCAGCTTTACAACAAATGCTAAAGGAACTTCTCTAAGCAGGAAACACAAGAGGAGGAAAAGACCTACAATAACAAACCCAAAACAATGAAGAAAATGGTAACAGAAACAAACATATTGATAACTACCTTAAATATAAATGGATTAAATGCTCCACCAAAAGACATAGACTGGCTGAATGGATACAAAAACAAGACCAATATATATGATGTCTACAAGAGACACACTTGAGACCCAGGGACACATACAAACAGAAAGTGAGGGGATGGAAAAACATATTCCATGCAAATAGAAATCAGAAGAAAGCTGGAGTAGCAATTCTCATATCAGACAAAATAGACTTTAAAGACTATTACAAGAGACAAAGAAGAACACTACATAATGATCAAGGGATCAATCCAAGAAGAAAATATAACAATTGTAAATATTTATGCACCCAACATAGGAGCACCTCAATACATAAGGCAAATACTAACAGCCATAAAAGGGGAAATAGACAGTAACACAATCAGAGTAGGGGACTTTAACACCCCACTTTCACCAATGGACAGATCAAACAAAATGAAAATAAGTAAGGAAACACAATCTTTAAATGATAAGTTAAACAAGATGGACTTAATTGATATTTATAGAACACTCCATCCAAAAACAGAATACACTTTCTTTTCAAGTGCTCACGGAACATTCTCCAGGACAGATCATATCTTGGGTCACAAATCAAGCCTTGGTAAATTTAATAAAATTGAAATCATATCAAGTATCTTTTCTGACCACAATGCTATGAGACATCAATTACAGGAAAAAATATGGGAAAAATACAAACACATGGAGGCTAAGCAATACGCTACTAAATAACCAAGAGATCACTGAAGAAATCAAAGAGGATATCAAAAAATACCTAGCAACAAATGACAATGAAAATATGATGACCCCAAACCTATAGGATGCAGCAAAAGCAGTTCTAAGAGGGAAGTTTATAGCAATACAATCCTACATTAAGAAAAAAGAAACATCTCAAATAAACAACATAACCTTACACCTAAAGCAATTAGAGAAAGAAGAACAAAAATCCCCTAAAGTTAGCAGAAGGAAAGAAATCATAAACATAATATCAGGAAAAAATGAAAAAGAAGGAAACAATAGCAAAGATCAATAAAATTTCTTCTTTGAGAAGATTAAAAAGTCGATAAACCATTAGCTGACTCATCAAGAAAAAAAGGGGGAACTCAAATCAATAGAATTAGAAATGAATAAGGAGAAGTAACAACTGACACTGCAGAAATACAAAGGATCATGAGAGATTACTACAAGCAACACTGTGCCTGTAAAATGGACAACCTGGAAGAAATGGACACATCCTTACAAAAGTACAACCTTCCGAGACTGAACCAGGAAGAAATAGAAAATACAAACAAACCAATCACAAGCATTGAAATTGAGAATGTGATGAAAAATCTTCCAACAAACAAAAGCCCAGGACCAAATGGCTTCACAGGCGAATTCTATCAAACATTTAGAAAAGAACTCATACCTACCCTTCTCAAACTCTTCCAGTATATAGCAGAAGGAGGAACACTGCCAAACTAATCCTACGAGGCCACCATCACCCTGATACCAAAACCAGACAAAGATATCACAAAGAAAGAAAACTGCAGGCCAATATCATTGATGAACATAGATGCAAAAATCCTCAACAAAATACTAGCAAACAGAATCCAACAGCACATTCAAAAGATCATACACCATGATCAAGTGGAGTTTATTCCAGGAATGCACGGATTCTTCAATATATGCAAATCAATCAATGTGATAAACCATACTAACAAACTGAAGGAGAAAAACCATATTATCATCTCCATAGATGCAGAAAAAGCTTTTGACAAAATTCACCACCAATATATGACAAAAACCCTCCATAAAGTAGGCATAGAGGAAAATTACCTCAATATAATAAAGGCCATATATGACAAACCCACAGCCAACATCGTTTTCAATGGTGAAACACTGAAACTATTTCCTCTAAGATCAGGAACAAGACAAGGTAGTCCACCCTAACCAATATTATTCAACATAGTTTTGGAAGTGTTAGCCACAGCAATCAGAGAAGAAAAAGAAATTAAGGAATCCAAATTGGAAAAGAAGAAGTAAAGCTGTCATGGATTGCAAATGATATGATACTATACACAGAGAATCCTAAAGGTGCTACCAGAAAACTACTAGAGCTAATCAATGAATTTGGTAAAGTAGCAGGATACAAAATTAATGCACAGAAATCTCTTGTATTCTTATATACTAATGATGAAAAATCTGAAAGAGAAATTAGGGAAACACTCCCATTTACCACTGCAACAAAAAGTATAAAATACCTAGGAATCAACCTACCTAAGGAGACAAAAGACCTGTATGCGGAAAACTATAAGACAATGATGAAAGAAATTAAGGATGATACAAACAGATGGAGAGACATACCATGTTCTTGGATTGGAAGAATCAACATTGTGAAAATGACTCTACTACCCAAAGCAATCTACAGATTCAATGCAATCCCTATCAAACTACCACTGGCATTTTTCACAGAACTAGAACAAAAAATTTCACAATTTGTATGGAAACACAAAAGACCCCAAAGAGCCAAAGCAATCTTGAGAAAGAAAAACAGAGCTGAAGGAATCAGCCTCCTGCACTCAGTCTATACTACCGAGCTACAGTAATCAAGACAGTATGGTACTGGAATAAAAACAGATATATAGATCAATGGAACAGGATAGAAAGCCCAGAGATAAACCCACTCATATATGGTCACCTTATCATTGATAAAGGAGGCAAGAATACACAATGGAGAAAGGCAGCCTCTTCAATAATTGGCGCTGGGAAAACTGGACAGCTACATGTAAAAGAATGAAATTAGAACACTCTGTCACACCATACACAAAAATAAACTCAAAATGGATTAAAGACCTAAATGTAAGGGCAGGCACTATAAAACTATTAGAGGAAAACAGAGGAAGAACACTCTATGACATAAATCAAAGCAAGATCCTTTTTGACCCACTTCCTAGAGAAATGGAAATAAAAACAAAAATAAACAAATGAGACCTAATGAAACTTAAAAGCTTTTGCACAACAAAGAAAAACATAAACAAGACCAAAAGACAACCCTCAGAATGGGAGAAAATATTTGCAAATGAAGCCACTGACAAAGGATTAATGTACAAAATATACAAGCAGCTCATGCAGCTCAATATCAAAAAAAGCACCAACCCAATCCAAAAATGGGCAGAAGACCTAAATAGACATTTCTCCAAAGAAGATATACAGATTGCCAACAAACACATGAAAGTATGCTCAATATCATTAATCATTAGAGAAATGCAAATCAAAACTGCAATGAGGTATCACCTCACACCAATCAGAATGGCCACCATCAAAAAATCTAGAAACAATAAATGCTGGAGAGGGTGTGGAGAAAAGGGAACCCTCTTGCACTGTTGGTGGGAATGTAAATTGATACAGCCACTATGGAGAACAGTATGGAGGTTTCTTAAAAAACTACAAATAGAACTACCATACAAGCCAGCAATCCCACTCCTGGGCATATACCCTGAGAAAACCATTATTCAAAAAGAGTCATGTACCAGAATGTTCATTGCAGCTCTATTTACAATAGCCAGGACATGGAAGCAACCTACGTGTCCATCGACAGATGAATGGATAAAGAAGATGTGGCACATATATACAGTGGAATATTACTCAGCCTTTAAAAGAAACGAAATTGAGTTATTTGCAGTGAGGTGGATGGACCTAGAGTCTGTCATACAGAGTGAAGTAAGTCAGAAAGAGAAATACAAATACCGTATGCTAACACATATATATGGAATAAAAAAAAATGTTTCTGAAGAACCTAGGGGCAGGACAGGAATAAAGATGCAGATATAAAGAATGGACTTGAGGACATGGGGAGGGCGAAGGGTAAGTTGGGATGAAGTGAGAGAGTGGCATGGATATATGTACACTACCAGATGTAAAATATATAGCTAGCAGGAAGCAGTCGCATAGCACAGGGAGATCAGCTCGGTGCTTTGTGACCACCTATAGGGGTGGGATAGGGAGGATGGGAGGGAGACACAGGAGGGAGGAGATATGGAGATATATGTATATGTATAACTGATTCATTTTGTTATAAAACAGAAACTAATACACCATTGTAAAGCAATTATACTCCAATAAAGATGTTAAAAATAAATAAATAATGTGAGGTGTGAGATTAGAGATTCTTGCTTTTAAGCCCTTTTACTATTCTGTCCCCAGCACATCAAAAGATGCAACAGAAATATTTTTTTAATACTGCCATGTCCCACCTTTGGAATTCAACACTTCCTCCTATCTTAATCCTCCCAAATGCCACTGACCTGGCCATAATTCCATCCACCCACATGGGTTTTAGGAATTAGTTTCCAGTGCAGTCTGTCCAAACCAGGCTAAGCATCTCATTATCTAAAACTTTCAACCTCCTTCTTTGTTACTGTTGTGGTGCTCCTACATTTTAAACTGTAAATATAGTAAGTATGTTCTCCTGGAATCATTATATAAAGAAATGTCACACCCAGACCACAATACTGAAATCTGGCAGATTGTGGGCAATCTGTTTTTTCTCTCCAAGGAAGTAAACAGCTGCACAGTTGCTTTAGAAATGTTAAGAAGTAGATAAAGGTGAAACGAAATATATTAACAGATTGACTGAGGTAAGATGAGGCTTTGCGTTTTGTTTTGCTTGGGTTTAACTTGTCAAAACATTTAAATATGTTACTATGCCCATAGAACTGGATGATAATACTTTGGGATAGATAAAAAGCAAGAGAAATGTAATCAGAGAAAAATAAATGTTGAAGGAAAGAAAGTAAGAGAGAAATAAAGCTTTGGAGAGAAAAAAAATATTACTGCCCACCTAGATGAGGTTTTACTCCTTACACATCACCCAGGCACTGCTGCTTGACCTCCTCTCCCAGCATCACAATTTGCCACCTTCCCACGAGGGTGGAGATCCCCTTACACTGGACTGTACTACAGGAAGGTAGATTCTTTAATTTCAAATTATATTTTAGGACCACCAATAATTGGAAAAACCCCCGAGTTTATCATAAAGGATCTGAATTATGTAACACTTTCAGTAGTATCCAAATCTGTAAATTTAACTTTTTATTTTCTACTTTTAGGTCTTTCCATCTTTAATCTGAAAGTTAATTGTCATGGAGGAATAAGTAGATTTTGCAGAGCATTGTTTATTTACCTGTAACTCATGAGTGTTCACTATAGAAAGCAGATTAGTTTTTTCCCCTACTGTATTAGAAAGCCAGTGCAGTAATAATATCTCGTTTAGAATTTCTAAAATTTCAACAAATAACTCCTACATTCATCCATATCCTCCCTTTCTCTCTCTCTCTCTCTCCCCACTGGCTCCCTCTCTTTCTCCCTCCTGTTAGCAGACACTGTTTTCAATTCCTAGACTGCTGTTCCACTGTTCTGGGAAGAAGTCCATTTAATCTGTGTACCAAATTTATTATACTTTAAACTATCTCTTGGACAATTCTTTCAGGTTCTATATATAACCACGTCTATAGTTTTTGTGCCAATTTCTCTTTTGGATAGCTTTCTTTGGATGAAAGACTTGTCCTTAAACTTTTCTTGCAACAAGGCACACACAACCAATTTTATAGACATTAAGAAAACCAACCAATCAATAAACAAAAGTCTAAGTCTGTGCTACCCAAAATGGTAGCCACTAGCCAAAAGTGCCTACTTAAGTTTAATTAAAATTACATAAAATTTTAAAATCTGTACTTTAAAAATGTTAGCCACATTTCAAAGGCTCAATACCCACATATGGCTAGTGACTATCATACTGAATAGCACAAAAGAACAGTGCCATCACTGCAGAAAGTTCGACTGGACAGCATTGTTTTAAAATGTCTACAGAATTTGCAAAAACACTGGAAAACTGAAATACATGACTCACTGATTTTTCATGTTTTTACATTCCTTCCTTTAAGCAAATGAAAAACTACACAGATGTCTTTCATTAAATGTCAATATTAGATACAGTCCAAAAATGGAGAAATAAAGTATATTATGAGGATAAAAAATAAACAACCCCCAGTCCAAGTGACTTTCAGAATAAGCATCAAGGTCAAAAGTCAGGATTCTGAATGCAGATTTCATGGGGGGCTGATTTTCTAAGGCCTTATCCACCTAATCATATTTATACAAGCAAAATCAAGACTGTTGATATTAACACATTCTCTGCCCTCCTAATAGTTTAATGGTTCCATAGGGCAGTGGTCCCCAACCTTTTTGGCACCAGGGACAGGTTTTGTGGAAGACAAGGATGGGGTGGGGGATGGCTCAGACAGTAATGCGAGTGATGGGGAGAGATGGGGAGTGGCAGATGAAACTTCATTTGCTCACCCACGGCTCACCTCCTGCTGTGCGACCCCGTTCCTAACAGGCCTCGGACCAATATTGGGGACCCTTGCCATAGGAGAAAGAAGACAACCATCTGAACTGTTTATTACTATATTCATACACTCAGGTCCAACACAGTGTGTTACTGACTATCTCAAGGTTGATAGAAAACCATTCCTAAAGCTATTACACTGACCAAACATCGAAAACCTCAAAAATACTACAAAAAACCAATATAAAGTGTCGGTTGCACCTTGCAGGCCTACAAGCCTTATAGTGGGCCAGCCTTGAGACTGAAGAAAGAGCCCAGGGACAGCAACAGAAACATCAATGGCTTATTGGACAGGGGGAGCTTAAAAGGGTGCTGGAGCCACACCCTACCAGGTGCAGCAGATGGTGGAGAAGACATGGCAGCAGGCTCTGCTCCTTGGGAGAGAAGGAGGCTACCATTCTGGGAGGAATTGATGTCAGGTGGGCTCATCAGTTACCAGGGAATAATTCAGCCCTATAATTAAAAGAATTGGCTAGTCATGTGAATGAACAGGGACTGGTCGAGCTGGGGATGTAGAGAGAGCAAGATAACAGCCATCCTGAATGGCCTAACCATTTTGATATTTATAAACTACAGCCAATAGATACAGCTTTTTTAAAAGTTTTAAGTTAGAGTATGATGAGCTGCACAGTGTCATTTCATATTTCACCTATGATGAAATGATGTTGACTACTCCATTAGAGTGGGAAAAGTGAAATGCTGCTTTCCTGAGAACACACAAGCAGATTAAAGCAAGCAACCTACCCTGCTACCCAGTTCCATGTATTCAGTGATAAGGACCCACACCTGGGGGATTAGCAGAATTTAAGGCAATCCTTACTAAGAAGCTTAGTAACTAAAAGTAAAATAAAAGTTCAAATGCTCATTAATTAATTTATTATTATTTTAATGAACTGTGCCTTCTTGAAGATAACACAAAATAAAGATAGTTTCCTTGTAGAGAAATGACTAAATTTTGCTTTTAGAGTCATGTAAAAATTTAAAATGGAAAGCCTCCAAAATGATTACCATCAAATACTTCATATTTACTCCTGAAGGTATGGAAGGGAAGACTTAAGAAGAAGAATCTAAAAAGCTTAAGTTAATAAATAGAATTACAAACATGTAAAATAAAATGAATTCCCAGGGTAAAAAAGCAAAAAATTCTGTGATATTTATACTTGGGTCTCTGACTGAACTAAAAGATCTTTTCTTCTTTCAAAACAAAATTTTGTCAAGCGTTAGACATACATCCACATGATGAAATACTATTCAACAATTAAAAATAATGCTTCTAGACCTTTGGGTTCTAGTCTAACACGTAGAAGCTTGGAAGTTGTCACTCCCATTCTCACAATAAAAAGGTGAAAGACTGAAAATCAACAACTCTTCTTAGATCCAGGGGAGGTCATTGGACAGATAACCACACTGAAAACTAGAGCCACGAGCAGACACAGAAAACCAAAGCTTACCTGGCACAGAAACTGCTCAGAAACCCGCTCTGAAGCCAGTATCTGATAGGAACACTTCAAGGCTAATTGACTAATTGCTGGAGACTGAGCATGAACTAGCTTGAAAGATAAACACAACTCCAGGAGGCCTCAGCTTGGGGTGGGAGTGGCCAAACACAGTTGGTGAGTTTCACGACCAGCAGCCCCACCAGGATCTTAGGGGAAAGATCACAGAAAAATTCCATCCTGCTTACAGAAAGAAGGGAAAAATAACCATTTTAAAATAAGCCCAGAGCAATTTGTTTCCCTTAACAAAAGGCTGCACTCATGACTATTTTACCAGAGTCTAATCAAGTGGGGAAAGGGCAATACCCAACTGTCCCCAAAGTCTGACTTGGAGGAAGGGAATTGCCTAACTCCAGCCCCCTCTAGCTTTCTTATATCACCTAAAGGGGAAAAAAGCACCTGAGAAGCATTTGTGAAGATCATAGCCCAGTGACCTGGGCTCACTAAAAGACTGAGACTTAATCATAGCATATAGAATGCTTCCCTCCTCCACACCTCACTACCACATCAACACGGCTTCTGTATAATAACAGGGGATTACAATGGACCAGTTTAACCTCAGTTCCTTTTACCCAATATCTTATGTCTGGATTTCCAAAACAAAAACAAAAAACAAACAAAAAAAAGAAGACAAGCTAAAAGTAAAAAAAAAAAAAAAAAAAAATGAGAAGCAGCAGCAAGCAGCAGCCAGACTCAGATATCAGACATGTCAGAGATGTTGGAGATCTCAGACAAGGATTTAAATTAACATAATTAAAATACTAAGGAATCTGATGGAAAAAATAGACAACACGCAAGACACATTAACAGTATAAGGAGAGAGAGATGGAAGCTGTAAGAAAGAACCAAACAGAAATTCCAGAGGTTAAAAACAAAACAAAACAAAACAAAACACTGTAAGACTGGATAAGGCTGAAGCTTGAAGATATGTCAACAGAAACTTTCAAAACAGAAGACAGATAAGAATAAACACTGAGGCATGATACTATACATAGATAATCCTAAAGATGCCACCAGAAAACTACTAGAGCTAATCAATGAATTTGGTAAAGTTGCAGGATACAAATTAATACAAATTAATGCACAGAAATCTCTTGCATTCCTATACACTAACAATGAAAGATCAGAAAGAGAAATTAAGGAAACACTCCCATTCACCACTGCAACAAAAATAATAAAATACCTAGGAATAAACCTACCTAAGGAGGTAAAAGACCTGTACTCACAAAACTATGAGACACTGATGAAAGAAATCAAAGATGACACAAACAGATGGAGAGCTATACCATGTTCTTGGATTGGAAGACTCAATATTGTGAAAATGACTACAGTACCCAAAGCAATCTACAGATTCAATGCAATCCCTATCAAATTACCAATGGCATTTTTTATAGAACTAGAACAAAAAAATCTTAAAATTTGTATGGAGACACAAAAGACTCTGAATAGCCAAAGCAATCTTGAGGGAAAAAAACAGAGCTGGAGGAATCAGACTCCTTGACTTCATATTATACTACAAATCTACAGTAATCAAGACAGTATGGTACTGGCACAAAAGCAGAAATATAGATCAATGGAACAGGATAGAAAGTCCAGAGATAAACCCACACACCTACGGTCAAGTAATCTATGACGAAGGAGGCAAGGATATACAATGCAGAAAGGACAGCCTCTTCAACAAGTGGTGCTGGGAAACTGGACAGCTACATGTAAAAGAATGAAATTAGAACCCTCCCTAACACCATACACAAAAATAAACTCAAAATGGATTAAAGACCTAAATGTAAGACCGGACACTATAAAACTCTTAGAGGAAAACAAAGGCAGAACACTACTTGACATAAATCACAGCAAGACCTTTTTTGACCCACCTCCTAGAGTAATGGAAATAAAAACAAAAATAAACAAATGGGACCTAATGAAACTTCAAAGCTTTTGCACAGCAAAGGAAACCATAAACAAGACGAAAAGACAGCCCTCAGAATGGGAAAGAATATTTGCAAACAAATTAACAGACAAAGGATTAATCTCCAAAATATATAAGAAGCTCATGCAGCTCAATATTAAAAAAAAAAAAACCAATCAAAAACTGGGCAGAAGACCTAAATAGACATTTCTCCAAAGAAGACATACAGATGGCCAAGAGGCACATGAAAAGCTGCTCAACATCACTAATTATTAGAAAAATGCAAATCAAAACTACTAATGAGGTTTTGATTTGTGAGGTATCACCTCACACTGGTTAGAATGGGCATCATCAGAAAATCTACCAACAACAAATGCTGGAGAGGGTGTAAAGAAAAGGGAACCCTCTTGCACTGTTGGTGGGAATGTAAATTGATACAGCCACTATGGACAACAGTACGGAGGTTCCTTAAAAAACTAAAAATAGAATTACCATATGATCCAGCAATCCCACTACTGGGCATATACCCAGAGAAAACCATAATTCAAAAAGACACATGCACCTCAGTGCGCATTGCAGCACTATTTACAATAGCCAGGTCACAGAAGCAACCTAAATGCCCATCGACAGACAAATGGATAAAGAAAATGTGGTACATAAATACAATGGAATATTACTCAGCCATAAAAAGGAATGAAATTGGGTCATCTGTAGAGACGTGGATGGACCTCGAGACTGTCATACAGAGTGAAGTAAGTCAGAAAGAGAAAAACAAGTATCATTTATTAATGCATATATGTGGAATCTAGAAAAATGGTACAGATGAACTGTTTTTCAAGGCAGAAATAGAGACACAGATGTAGAAAACAAATGTATGGACACCAAGAGGGGGAGAGTGTGTGGTGGTGGTGGTGGGATGAATTGGGAGATTGGGATTGACATGTATACACTAATATGTATAAAATAGATAACTAATAAGAACCTGCTGTATAAAAAATAAATAAAATAAAATTCAAAAAACAAAAAGAAAAAGAAAAAACACAAAGAATAAACACTGAAAAAAATAAAACAGAATGTTCAAGAAGTATGGTACAACTATAAACGGAATAACATACATGTAATGGGACTACCAGAAGGAGAAGAGGGAAAGGAAAAGGAGAAACATGTGAGGCAATTATGACTGAGAATTTCCGAAAATTAATGTCAGACACTAATCAACAGATCCAGAAAGCCCAGAGAACATTCAGCAGGATAAGTGTCAAAAAATCAACACGTAGGGACATCATATTCAAACTACAGAAAATCAATAATGAAGAAAAACCTTGAAAAAAAGACTTAGAAATAAAAAAAGTTACCTATAGAGGGGAAAGAGTAAGAGGTACACCAGATTTCTCAGAAATCATGTGAGCAACAAGAGAGAGGATTTAAACATTTAAAGTCTTGAAGAGGAAAAAACCCACCAACCTAGAATTCTATATCCAGAGAAACCATCCTTCAACAGTGAAGGAGAAATAAAGACTTTCTCAGACCAACAAAAATTGAGGGAATTTGTTGTCAGTGATCTTGCAAGAAATGTTAGAAGTTTTTCAGAGAGAAGGAAAGTGATACAGGTTAGAAACTTGTATGTATTTAAAGAAAATAAAAAGCATTAGAGAAGGAATAAGTGAAGGTAAATGAAAAAAAATTTATTTTCTTATTCTTAATTGATCTAACAGACAATAGTTTTGTTAAAATAATAACAGCAACAATGTATATGGTCATTATATACTATGGATAAATGAAATAAATGACAGCAATGATATAAGAGATGGGAGGAAAGAATTAAGAATACTTTGTTATAACAGACTCGCACCACTCAGTGAAGCAATACAGAGGCATGTCTGAGAGATATTGCTGGTTCAGTTCCAGACCACTGCAATAAAGTTAATATTACAAAAAAGCAAGTCACATGGATTTTTTTATTTCCCAGGGCATGTAAAAGTTATGTTTTCTCTATACTGTAGTCTATGAAGTGTGCAATAGCATTATGTTTATAAAACAATGTACATACCTTAATTTAAAAATACATTGTTCTAAAAAATGCTGTCATCTGAGATTTTAGTGTATCATAGCAGTAACATCAAAGATCACTGATCATAGATCACCATAACAAATAACAATAAAAAAGTTTGAAATATTGTGATAATTATCAAAATGTGAGACATAGACATGAAGTGAGAAAATGCTGTTGGACAAATGGCACCAAAAGACTTGCTTGACACAGGGTTACCGCAAATCTTCAATTTGTAAAAAATGCAGTATCTGTGAAGTCCACTAAAGTAAAGTACAATAAAGCAAGGTATGATGTAGTGTTATTTGAAAGTGGACTTGGATTAGTTGTAAATGTCTACTGCAAACTCTAGGACAACCACTGGGGGGAAAAATACATAATTGATAGGCTAAGAAAGAAGAATTATATAAAATGCTCAATTAAAACCAAAGAAGGCAAAAAGAGTGAAAGACAAAAAAAAAAGAGAAGGAATAAAAGCAATGAAAAGAAAACAACAACAAATATGGTAGTTATTAATCCAACTATATTAATAATCACTTTAAATGTCAATGGTCAAAATACACCAATTAAAACACAGAGACTCAGAATGGATGAAAACCCAAGAGCAAACTATATGTTGTCCACAAGAAACCCACTTTAAAAATGAAGATACATATGAATTAAAAGTAAGAAGACAGAGGAAGATATATCATGGCAATACTAATCAAAAGAAAGCCAGAGTATCTATATTTCAGACACAGCATACTTCAGAGCAAGGAAAATTATCAGGAATAAAAAGGGAGTTATTATATAATGATAAAAGAGTCAATTTTCAAAGAAGACATAAAAGTCCTTAATGTGTATTGGCCTAACCATGGAGCATCAAAATATGTGAATCAAAATCTGGTAAAAATGCAGAAGAAATAGGTAAACCCACTATTACAGGTGGAGACTTCAACACTTTGCTATTAGTCACTGAAAGATGCAGCAGGCAGAAATTAGTGAGGATGTAGTTGAACTGAACAGCATGATCAATCAGCTGGATCTAACTGGCATTTATAGAATACTTTATACAATAACAGCAGAATACACATTCTTCTCAAGATCACAGACAGACCACATTCTAGACCATTAAACACACCTTAAAAATATAAAACAATAGAAATCATACTATAGATGCTCTCAGAGCACAGTGAAATTAAACCAGAAATCAATAACAGAAAGATAGCTGGAAAATTCCAAATATTTGTAGATTAAACAACATACTCCAAAATAGCACAAAGGTCCTAGAACAAGTCTCAAGAGAAATTTAAAAAATATTTTGAACTAAATGCAAATGAAATCACTACTTATCTTAATTTGTAGGGTGAAGTGAAAGCAGTGTTTAGAGGGAAATTTATAGCACTGAATGCTTATATTAGAAAAGAATAAAGATCTAAAAACACAATCTAAGCCCCGACCCTAGGGTACTAGAGAAAGAAGCGCAAATTAAGTCAAAAATAAGCAGAAGGAAAGTAATAATAAAAATCAAAGAAATTAATAAAATTGAAAATAAGAAATCAATAGAGAAAAATCAACAAAACCAAAAGCCTGTTCTATGAAAAGGTCAATAAATTGATAAATTTCAAGCTAGGCTAATGAAAAAGAGTGAGAAAACAAAAGTTACTAATATCAGAAATGAAAGAGGAGTCATCAATACTGATCCCATTGGCATTAAAAGGATTATAAAGGAAATAATAAACAACACTATGCCCACAAATTTGATAACTTAGATGAAATGGACCAATTTCTTAAAAGATATAATCTACCAAAACTCACAGAAGGAAAAAAAAAAGATAATCTGAAAAGGACTATTATCGATTAAATAAACTGAATAAATAATAACTTTCAAAATAGAAAATATCAGGTCCAGATGGATTTGCAGATGAATTTTACCAAACATTATAAGGAAGAAATTATACCAATACTCTACAATCTTGTCTAGAGACAGAAGCAGAGGAAATATTTCCTAACTCATTCTATGAGGCCAAAATTACCCTAATAATAAAACCAAAGACATTTCAAGAAAGTAAAACTATAGATCAATATCTCTCAAGAATGTAGATGCAAAGATTCTCAACAAAATGATAACATATCAAAATCTAACAATGTATAAAAAGAATTACATACCATGACTAAATGATATTTATTTCAGGTATGCAGGGCTGGTTCAACATTTGAAACCACATCAACAGGCTAAAGAAGAAAAATTAAATGATATTATAAAAAGATGAAGAAAAAGCACTTGTCAAAATCCATCACCCGTTCATGGTAAAAACTCTCAGCAAACTAGGAATAGAGAGGAACTTCCTCAACTTAGTAAAGAAAATCTACTAAAGCTCTATGGCTGAAATCACACATAATGGTGAGAAATTAGGTACTTTCCTGCTAAGATTAGGAACATGGCAAGGATGTCCCTTCTTACCATTCCTATTCAACACTGTACTACGAATTCTAGTTAAGGTAATAAGATAAGAAAAAGAAACAAATGGTGTGCAGACTGGGAAGGAAGAAATAAAACTGTCTTTGTTCATAGATGACATGATTTTACATGTAGAAAACCTCCAAGAACAAAGAAAACTCCTAAACTAATAAGCAATTATAGCAAGATTGTCATATACAAGGTTAACATACAAAAGTCAATTGCTTTCCTATATACATGCAATAAACAATTGGATTTGAAATTAAAAGCACAAACCATCTACATAAGCACTCCCCAAAGTGAAATACTTAGGTACAAATCTAACAAAACATGTATGGGATCTGTATGATGGAAATTACAAAACTCTGATGAAAGAAACCAAAGCAAAGCTAAGTAAATGGAAAGATATTCAATCTTCATGGATAGGAAAACAGAATATTGTTGAGATGTCAGTTCTTCCCAATGTGATCCATAGATTTAATACATTCTCAATCAAAATCACAGCAAGTTATTTCACGAATATCTATGAAAAGGCAAAAGACCCAGAATAGCCAATATAACATTGAAGGAGAAGAAAAACTTTGGAAGAACGACACTACTTGATTTTGAGACTATAAAGCTACAGTAATCAAGACATGTGGTATTGGTGAAAGATTAGATAAATAGATCAAGGGAACAGCATAGTGAGGCCATAAAACAGACCCACACAAATAGTCAGCTCACTTTTGACAATGGAACAAAGGCAAATCAGTGGAGAAAACATAGTCTTTCAATAAAGGGTACTGGCACAACTGAATATACACATGCAAAAAAAAAAAAAAAAGATGAATATAGGCCCTGACCTTACACCTTTCATGAAAAATAACTCAAAATGGATTGTAGCCCTCCATGTAAAATGCAAAACTTTAATACTTCTAGAAGATATCACAGAAGAAAATCTAGGTGATCTTGGGCTTGGCAATGAACTTTTGTAGTCAACTCTAAAGGCATGATCCATTGCAGAAAACACTGATAAATTGGACTTCGTTAGAATTAAAAATCACTGCTTTGCTAAAGACACTGTTAAAAGAATGAAACTATCAATATAAGCCACAGACTGGGAGAAAATATTTGCAAAACACACATTTGGTAAAGGTCTGGCACATAAAATATACAAAGAACTCTTAAAACTCAACAATATGAAAATTAAATTAAAAATGGGTAAAATATCCGAACAGACACCTCTTCAGAAAAGATATACAGACGGAAAATAAGCATATGAAAAGATGCGCAACATCATGTCATTAGAAACTGTAAATTAAAACAAGATACTCCTGTACATCTATTAGAATGGCTAGAATTCAAAACACTGACAATACTAAAATGCCGGGGAGGAGGTAGAGCAAAGGAGCTCTCATTAGTTACTGGGAGGAATGCAAAATGGTATGGCCACTTTGGAAGATAGTTTCTTACAACTCTAAACATACCTTTATCATAGGATCCATCCATCACACTTCCTGGTATTTACTCAAAAGAGTTGAAAGTTATGTCCACATAATACTTGCATACAAA